>NC_134273.1:37200226-37504688 GCF_031893055.1 Leptodactylus fuscus
CACCATGAATTGGTCCAAACTGGGGGTTTTTAGAGGCTCCCTCCACCATGAATTTGCCCAAACTGGGCTGTTTAGAGGCTCCCTCCACCATGAATTGGTCCAAACTGGGGTTTTTAGAGGCTCCCTCCACCATGAATTGGTCCAAACTGGGGTTTTTAGAGGCTCCCTCCACCATGAATTGGTCCAAACTGGGGTTTTTAGAGGCTCCCTCCACCATGAATTTGCCCAAACTGAGCTGTTTAGAGGCTCCCTCCACCATGAATTGGTCCAAACTGGGGTTTTTAGAGGCTCCCTCCACCATGAATTGGTCCAAACTGGGGGTTTTTAGAGGCTCCCTCCACCATGAATTTGCCCAAACTGGGCTGTTTAGAGGCTCCCTCCACCATGAATTGGTCCAAACTGGGGTTTTTAGAGGCTCCCTCCACCATGAATTGGTCCAAACTGGGCTGGTTAGAGGCTCCCTCCACCATGAATTTGCCCAAACTGGCCTGTTTAGAGGCTCCCTCCACCATGAATTTGCCCAAACTGGCCTGTTTAGAGGCTCCCTCCACCATGAATTGGTCCAAACTGGGGTTTTTAGAGGCTCTCTCCACCATGAATTGGTCCAAACTGGGCTGTTTAGAGGCTCCCTCCATCATGAATTGGTCCAATCTGGGGTTTTTAGAGGCTCCCTCCACCATGAATTGGTCCAAACTGGGGTTTTTAGAGGCTCCCTCCACCATGAATTGGTCCAAACTGGGGTTTTTAGAGGCTCCCTCCACCATGAATTTGCCCAAACTGGGCTGTTTAGAGGCTCCCTCCACCATGAATTTGCCCAAACTGGGCTGTTTAGAGGCTCCCTCCACCATGAATTGGTCCAAACTGGGGTTTTTAGAGGCTCCCTCCACCATGAATTGGTCCAAACTGGGGTTTTTAGAGGCTCCCTCCACCATGAATTGGTCCAAACTGGCCTGTTTAGAGGCTCCCTCCACCATGAATTGGTCCAAACTGGGGTTTTTAGAGGCTCCCTCCACCATGAATTGGTCCAAACTGGGCTGTTTAGAGGCTCCCTCCACCATGAATTGGTCCAAACTGGGGTTTTTAGAGGCTCCCTCCACCATGAATTGGTCCAAACTGGGGTTTTTAGAGGCTCCCTCCACCATGAATTTGCCCAAACTGGGCTGTTTAGAGGCTCCCTCCACCATGAATTTGCCCAAACTGGGCTGTTTAGAGGCTCCCTCCACCATGAATTGGTCCAAACTGGGGTTTTTAGAGGCTCCCTCCACCATGAATTGGTCCAAACTGGGGGTTTTTAGAGGCTCCCTCCACCATGAATTTGCCCAAACTGGGCTGTTTAGAGGCTCCCTCCACCATGAATTTGCCCAAACTGGGCTGTTTAGAGGCTCCCTCCACCATGAATTGGTCCAAACTGGGGTTTTTAGAGGCTCCCTCCACCATGAATTGGTCCAAACTGGGGGTTTTTAGAGGCTCCCTCCACCATGAATTTGCCCAAACTGGGCTGTTTTTAGGCTCCCTCCACCATGAATTGGTCCAAACTGGGGTTTTTAGAGGCTCCCTCCACCATGAATTGGTCCAAACTGGGGGTTTTTAGAGGCTCCCTCCACCATGAATTGGTCCAAACTGGGGTTTTTAGAGGCTCCCTCCACCATGAATTGGTCCAAACTGGGGTTTTTAGAGGCTCCCTCCACCATGAATTGGTCCAAACTGGGGTTTTTAGAGGCTCCCTCCACCATGAATTTGCCCAAACTGAGCTGTTTAGAGGCTCCCTCCACCATGAATTGGTCCAAACTGGGGTTTTTAGAGGCTCCCTCCACCATGAATTTGCCCAAACTGGGCTGTTTAGAGGCTCCCTCCACCATGAATTGGTCCAAACTGGGGTTTTTAGAGGCTCCCTCCACCATGAATTGGTCCAAACTGGGGTTTTTAGAGGCTCCCTCCACCATGAATTGGTCCAAACTGGGGTTTTTAGAGGCTCCCTCCACCATGAATTGGTCCAAACTGGGGTTTTTAGAGGCTCCCTCCACCATGAATTTGCCCAAACTGAGCTGTTTAGAGGCTCCCTCCACCATGAATTGGTCCAAACTGGGGTTTTTAGAGGCTCCCTCCACCATGAATTGGTCCAAACTGGGGTTTTTTAGAGGCTCCCTCCACCATGAATTTGCCCAAACTGGGCTGTTTAGAGGCTCCCTCCATCATGAATTGGTCCAAACTGGGGTTTTTAGAGGCTCCCTCCACCATGAATTGGTCCAAACTGGGGTTTTTAGAGGCTCCCTCCACCATGAATTGGTCCAAACTGGGCTGTTTAGAGGCTCCCTCCACCATGAATTGGTCCAAACTGGGGTTTTTAGAGGCTCCCTCCACCATGAATTGGTCCAAACTGGGCTGTTTAGAGGCTCCCTCCACCATGAATTGGTCCAAACTGGGTTTTTTAGAGGCTCCCTCCACCATGAATTGGTCCAAACTGGGGTTTTTAGAGGCTCCCTCCACCATGAATTGGTCCAAACTGGGGGTTTTTAGAGGCTCCCTCCACCATGAATTTGCCCAAACTGGGCTGTTTAGAGGCTCCCTCCATCATGAATTGGTCCAAACTGGGGTTTTTAGAGGCTCCCTCCACCATGAATTGGTCCAAACTGGGGTTTTTAGAGGCTCCCTCCACCATGAATTGGTCCAAACTGGGCTGTTTAGAGGCTCCCTCCACCATGAATTGGTCCAAACTGGGGTTTTTAGAGGCTCCCTCCACCATGAATTGGTCCAAACTGGGCTGTTTAGAGGCTCCCTCCACCATGAATTGGTCCAAACTGGGTTTTTTAGAGGCTCCCTCCACCATGAATTGGTCCAAACTGGGGTTTTTAGAGGCTCCCTCCACCATGAATTGGTCCAAACTGGGGTTTTTAGAGGCTCCCTCCACCATGAATTTGCCCAAACTGGGCTGTTTAGAGGCTCCCTCCATCATGAATTGGTCCAAACTGGGGTTTTTAGAGGCTCCCTCCACCATGAATTGGTCCAAACTGGGATTTTTAGAGGCTCCCTCCACCATGAATTGGTCCAAACTGGGCTGTTTAGAGGCTCCCTCCACCATGAATTGGTCCAAACTGGGGTTTTTAGAGGCTCCCTCCACCATGAATTGGTCCAAACTGGGCTGTTTAGAGGCTCCCTCCACCATGAATTGGTCCAAACTGGGTTTTTTAGAGGCTCCCTCCACCATGAATTGGTCCAAACTGGGGTTTTTAGAGGCTCCCTCCACCATGAATTGGTCCAAACTGGGGGTTTTAGAGGCTCCCTCCACCATGAATTTGCCCAAACTCTGCTGGTTAGAGGCTCAATCCACCCTGATTTTCAAAACAAATGTTGGTGCCAACCTCAACTTACTACAAGGGCCAAATTCACTGCTGGTGACAAGCTCTCCTCACTGCAAGTGCCAAATACACATGTTTCAAGGTGTTTTCCTACTGTCAGAGAGGTGGTATTGAGTGTGTAAAGTGTGTAGTTGTTAGGCTGTGATGTTGGGGTAATAGAGGGTCTTTGGTGTGTTAGATGCCCCCAGACATGCTTCCCCTGCTGTCCCAGTGTCATTCCAGAGGTGTTGGCATCATTTCCTGGGTTGTCTTAGTGGACTTGGTGACCCTCCAGACACGGATTTGGGTTTCCCCCTTAACGAGTATCTGTTCCCCATAGACTATAATGGGGTTTGAAACCCGTTCGAACACACGAACATTGAGCGGCTGTTTGAATCGAATTTCGAACCTCGAACATTTTAGTGTTCGCTCATCTCTAGTCATGACCACCGCCTCCTTATTTCTTCTTTTGACTTTCAGTATACTTATGAAATATTAACATCTACATCAGCAATGCTTTTATAGCTTTCATGAGAATGTATATGAGGAATGAACCCACCTTTTATGCAAAAATCTAAAGACACCACTTGTCTCCTACACAGCAGGGGGTATTGGTTAACCCCTGCAGTCCAGAATTATGACATCAAAAAGCGCAAACATGATATTGACTTTTTGGGCGTGTTTGCACAATAATTGTGATAGGTGGGTGAAGGTATGGGGTAGGTTAGTATTATAATGGACACCAGATTTATTAAATGTGACTTTAAAAAAGTTGTGAAGATTGTCATAGAAGTTAGAGTAAAATCTCAGCACATAAATGTTTGATGTACAGATGTGACAAACATGAAGCAATATTGATAAAGTTGGTGCAAATTACAGCAATGCAGAATTTACAACCTTCCATAATGGTAAGTCTCCTCCAGTGATATTACGTAGCATACAGCAAATTATTTCCCTACAACAGGAAGATGGGGCTTGCTGATATCCAACAGCCCAATCATTCTTCCCCAGACAGGAAAGCATCAGGAGCCTCCATACACTTAGGGTAAGTTCAGACAAGGTGTTTTGGACCAGAACCTGAGGCGGACGCTGCCTCAGGTTCTGCTCCAGAAGCCGGGTAGCCGCAACTGGAAGCCGGTGCACTGCACTAGCATCCAGCCGCACACTCTGCTACAGATTAGGCCCAATGTATGGGCCTAGTCGGGAGGAGGGAGTGTCTTCAGGTGACTCAGTCTGAAGAATGAGCATCTCGCTTCTTTTTCGGGGAGCCGGAAGAAATGGCTCCTGGAAAAAACTCCTGAGCGGTTTCCATTGAATTACGGCCTTAAAATCCTGACCATAAAAATCTGTGTGAACTTACCCTTAATGTGTATAGTCACCTATACTAGAAGTGACCGGTAAATCCAAAGGTAAAAAAGTATCCAGCACAGCCGTATTCGTTGTAAAAAACTTTTTCTTAATTCTTTATTCCATACAAAGTTCCGAATAAAATGGAAACATCAACACACTGTTAGGAGTATTTAGGTTCATTACTTTCTATTTTTCTTACCTGGGGAGTTTTTGGCAGCGCGGTGTCTGGGGTGGCATCCTGGCGCTGCGGGGTTGTCCTGTCGTGGGTATTGGTGCACACCTTCTGACTTGCACGTGCGCACTGATGGTAGGCAGCTTTATTTCCTGGTTGATTAGTCTGTCCTCCCATTTGCACCTGGGAGGAGTGGTCTCTACTCTGTATTTAAACCCATGCCTCCCATGGTTCTGTGCTGAGTGTCGCTTTTACAGAGCTAGGCCTTAGCAGGAGGAGTAGGTGGTTGTCTTGGATAGAGGAAGTTCCGTGGTTGGTTTTTGGGAGGTTTGGGTGAACGAGTTGGTTTGTGTGTTTTCCCTTCTGTGTTCACCAATACTCCCTCTGTGTATAATTGACTGTGTGAGTGAATTGCCTTATCCTTTGATTTCTGCTCAGTTTCCCTGTGTTTGTTTCCTAGTGTAAGGTTCCTTCCCATATTGGTTTGGGGGAATCCTTTCCCACATGTTTCCGGTGTGCTGCTTGTGTTGTTAGTCAGCGCACACCCTTGTCAGTCCCTGTCAGTAGCAGCTTCACTTGTTCGTTAGGGGTGACCCCCTTTAGTCTCCAGTCCCTAGAGATCTTATAGGGCATTCCTTCTCCCACTTCCCTCTAGGCCTACGGAATCAGTGAGAGAGGAGCTGTCGGGGTCAGGCTTAGCCTGAGTACAGCCGACCCACACCCGTGAGGCAGGGACCGGGATAGCTAGTGGGAGTAGTGCAGGGCGAGATTCCCTACTGCTATTCCTTAGCCCCGTTGCAGCTACCTGGACTGACATAACAGTACACTCAGCCGGTAAAAAAAAAAAAAAAAAAGGTTCGTTTGCATTATGACGGACCTGAAACAGTTGTACCAGGCGGTGCAGCAGATTTCCACTGAGATGGAGGAGATCAAGCTACGAATGGATGCCATCCAAGCTTCTGGCGTATCTCAAGTACAGCAGTTGGCTCAACACACAGCCTCTCAGGTGGAGGGCATACAGAGGCAGGTGAGTAGCGCCCCTGTGGGTCGGCCTCGGGAGCCAAAAGTCAGCTTACCTGAACCCTTCCGAGGTAAGAGGTCAGATTTTTTCCGATTTCAAAAGGACTGTCTTTTGTATTTCCGGCTACGGCCGTTTTCCTCCGGTTCTGAGGTACAGAGAGTTGGGATTATTATTACTTTATTGAGAGATGATCCCCTCATCTGGGCACATTCGTTACCAGCCGACTCAGCTTGCTTACTAACTGTAGAGGCGTTTTTCTCCACAATGGGGTTACTGTATGACGACCCAGACAGGGTACGCACGGCTGAGTATAACCTACAACGTGTGGTGCAAGGGGATCACGCTATAGAGAAATATTGCACAGAGTTTCGTAGGTGGGCAGCAGAAGTACACTGGAATGACCCCGCTCTACTTAGTCAGTTTGAGACAGGGCTCTCGGACCAGGTTAAAGACCATCTAGTTTCTCACCCTGTTCCGGGAGATCTAGATGAGGCCATGCAGCTGGCAATTAGAGTTGGACGGTGCCTCCGGGAGCGTGGAGACAAGAGTCCTGGGGGGCTTAGCTCTCCTCAATTCTCTGTTTTTAGAGAGGACCCGGGGGACCAACCCATGCAGATTGGGGCCACTGTGCGAAGTGCTAGACCCAAGAGTGAAGGGTCCCGCACAGTACGCTGTTTTGTGTGTGGAGGGATGGGACATGTAGCAAGGGTATGCCCCTCCAGAGAATGGTTCGCCAAGGAGAGTAATAACCCCAGGTCTATTGAGGGTAAAGGGAGAAAACCTACTAAGGAGGGAGGTGTGCATATTTCCTGTACTCAGACTGCCGGGTTGACCCTTGATGGATGGGTAAATGGGCAGAAGTGCCGGATTTTGGTTGATTGTGGTTCGGCAGTCAACCTTATTGACTCAGAGTTTTGTGAGCAATTAAGGGTGAGTCCTTTGGTCTTGAAGTCTCAGATACCGGTGTGGGCTATTGACAAGACCCCTCTACAGCAAGCTGCCATCTCCAAACAGGTGGAGGGTCTGGAGTTTGTTGTGGGTGGCCACCGGGAAGAGATTGACTTGTTCTTGTTGTCTAAGTTACCAGCACAAGTAGTTTTGGGGTGGCCCTGGCTGAAGCAGCATAACCCTATTATCAACTGGGAGACCGAGTCAGTAGTTTCTTGGGGGCAGGGGTGTAATGGTCGATGTCTGCCCATATCCGTTATGTCTTTGTCTATAGACAATTTGCCTCAAGAAATATGTGAGTTCAGGGAGGTCTTTGAGGAAAGGGCAGCCAAGACATTACCACCACATCGCACCTATGATTGCTCGATTAAATTTATACCAAATGCAGTGCTACCCAAGACACGGTTGTACAATCTCACTATTCCGGAGAGGGAGGCGCTCAAAGAGTATATTGAGGGGAGTCTAGAGGTGGGGCATATTCGCCCATCTAAGTCCCCAGTAGCAGTGGGGTTTTTCTTTGTAAAGAAGAAAGATGGAGGGTTGCGCCCTTGTTTGGATTTTAGGGAGATTAACAAAATCAGGTGCGGAATCCCTATCCCATCCCGTTGATCTCGGATCTATTCAGCCAGATTACGGGAGCCCGCTGGTTTAGTAAAATAGATTTACGTGGGGCGTATAACTTGCTGAGAATCAAGAAGGGGGATGAGTGGAAAACAGCGTTTAACACACCCCTAGGACACTTTGAGAATCTTGTGATGCCTTTCGGTCTAACCAATGCGCCTGCGTTTTTTCAGAATTTTATTAATGATGTACTAAGTGCCGTCATAGGGAGGGGGGTTGTGGTCTATCTGGACGATATACTCATTTACACCCTGGATTTGGAGACTCATTGGGAGAGAGTGAGAGAGGTTTTAGATCTCCTGAGGGTTAACCAATTAAGTGCTAAGCTGGAGAAATGTGTGTTCGCGGTCAATAAATTATGTTTCCTTGGCTATATCCTATCGGAAAAGGGATTCGAGATGGACCCTGAGAAGGTCAGGGCAGTCTTGGAGTGGCCGCGACCTGAGAACCTAAAGGCGGTCCAACGGTTCTTGGGATTCTCCAACTATTATCGCCAGTTTATCAAGGGATTTTCTGAGGTTGTGAAACCTATCTCGGACTTGACTAAGAAGGGGGCTGACTGTGCTAAGTGGTCGCCAGAGGCGCTAGCTGCGTTTGAAGAACTGAAGAAGCGATTCTCGTCCGCTCCCATTTTGAGACAGCCGGATGAGAGGTTGGCCTTCCGAGTGGAGGTGGATGCCTCCTCGGTGGGGGTGGGAGCAGTACTTTCTCAGGAGTTCGAGGAGGGTACGCATCCCTGTGCCTTCTTTTCTAAGAAATTCTCTGCCTCTGAACGGAATTATGACATCGGAGATAGGGAACTACTGGCAATAAAACTAGCGTTCGAACATTGGCGTCATTTCCTGGAGGGGGCCAGAAGGCCAGTCCAGGTATTTACTGACCACAAGAATTTGGTTTATCTTGGGTCGGCGAAGAGATTAAATGCACGGCAGGCCAGATGGGCTCTATTTTTTGCGCGGTTCCATTTTACCGTGACTTATGTGCCGGGTTCAAAGAATGTTAAGGCTGATGCTTTATCCTGGTATATGTCGACTGAGGAGGAATGAGAGGCGCCTGCCACTATTCTTGGGGATGGAGTGGTGGTAGCAGTATTGGGTGCGAAATTGGAGAAGGCCTTGATCGAAGCGCAACACGCTGCACCTTCCAAGATACCTAGAAACAAGCTTTTTGTCCCAACTACTCTCCGACAAAGTCTCCTGAGGGAGTGTCACGAGTCGGTTCTTGCTGGTCACCCGGGGGTTTCAGAGACCATGAGATTGGTGTCTAGGAATTTTTGGTGGCCAGGGTGGAGTAAGGATGTCTTGCAGTTTGTTCAAAATTGTTCGGTCTGTGCAAGAGCCAAGGCGTCGCATACCCGTCCCCACGGTCTTCTACATCCATTGGAACCTCCTAAGGCACCTTGGACTCATCTGTCTATGGATTTCATCACGGGCCTTCCGGTGTCTAAGGGTTTCACGGTCATTTGGGTAGTCGTTGACCGCTTCACGAAAATGTGCCATTTGATCCCGTTTTCCAGGCTGCCATGTGCCAAGACACTATCAGAGGCGTTTATTAAAGAAATTGTAAGGTTGCATGGTCTTCCTGAGGAGATCGTTTCGGACAGGGGACCGCAATTTGTGGCTAAATTCTGGCGGGCTTTTTGCAGCAGGTTGGGAGTTACACTGTCGTTTTCCTCCGGGTTTCACCCAGAGTCTAACGGACAAACAGAGAGGAAGAATCAGGATGTGGAACAGTTTTTGAGGTGTTTTGTTCAAGAGAACCAGAATAATTGGGCTGCCTTTCTCCCCCTGGCAGAATTTTCCCTAAACAACCATGATTCCAATGCCACAGGTACCACACCTTTTTTTTGCTCCGGTGGTAGACATCCTGTTTTCGGAGTATTTTCTTCCATTTCTTCCCCAGTTCCGGAGGAGGAGCTATTTTCTAAAAAGCTGCAAGGGGTATGGTCCCGTATCCGAGAGAATCTGGTGCGGGCGTCGCACCAGGCTAAGGTCCAGGCGGATCGGAAGAGAGGAGAGTTGCAGTTCTTCCCTGGTGAGATGGTTTGGTTGTCCACCAAGAATATCAGGTTGAAGGTTCCTAGCAAGAAGCTGGGTCCCAGGTTTGTGGGTCCTTTTAAGATCATCAAGATGGTAAATGAAGTGGCGGCGAAGCTGCAACTACCTAAAAGGTGGAAGATAAACCGGGTGTTCCATGTCTCCTTGTTAAAGAAGGCCAAGAAGGGAACGTCTCCAGTTAAGGTTCCACCAGTTTCTGAGTCCGGGGAGTATGAGATATCCCGAGTTCTGGATAGCAAATATGTTCGGGGGAAGCTACGGTATCTGGTGGCATGGAAGGGATACGGTCCTGAGGATAATTCTTGGGTCCTGGAGTCGGATATGTCAGCCCCCAGACTCGTGGAGAAATTCCACAAGGAGTTCCCGAAGAAGGATGCTCCTAGAGAATCCGGAGTCTTCTCCTTGAGGGGAGGATCCTGTTAGGAGTATTTAGGTTCATTACTTTCTATTTTTCTTACCTGGGGAGTTTTTGGCTGCGCAGTGTCTGGGGTGGCATCCTGGCGCTGCGGAGTTGTCCTGTCGTGGGTATTGATGCACACCTTCTGACTTGCACGCACGCACTGCTGGTAGGCAGCTTTATTTCCTGGTTGATTAGTCTGTCCTCCCATTTGCACCTGGGAGGAGTGGTCTCTACTCTGTATTTAAACCCATGCCTCCCATGGTTCTGTGCTGAGTGTCGCTTTTACAGAGCTAGGCCTTAGCAGGAGGAGTAGGTGGTTGTCTTGGATAGAGGAAGTTCCGTGGTTGGTTTTTGGGAGGTTTGGGTGAACGAGTTGGTTTGTGTGTTTTCCCTTCTGTGTTCACCAATCCTCCCTCTGTGTATAATTGACTGTGTGAGTGAATTGCCTTATCCTTTGATTTCTGCTCAGTTTCCCTGTGTTTGTTTCCTAGTGTAAGGTTCCTTCCCATATTGGTTTGGGGGAATCCCTTCCCACATTTTTCCTGTGTGCTGCTTGTGTTGTTAGTCAGCGCACACCCTTGTCAGTCCCTGTCAGTAGCAGCTTCACTTGTTCGTTAGGGGTGACCCCCTTTAGTCTCCAGTCCCTAGAGATCTTATAGGGCATTCCTTCTCCCACTTCCCTCTAGGCCTACGGTATCAGTGAGAGAGGAGCTGTCGGGGTCAGGCTTAGCCTGAGTACAGCCGACCCACACCCGTGAGGCAGGGACCGGGATAGCTAGTGGGAGTAGTGCAGGGCGAGATTCCCTACTGCTATTCCTTAGCCCCGTTGCAGCTACCTGGACTGACATAACACACACGTGTCATTAAAATGTGCGTCCAGACTGACGCGTTTCGGAAATCTTGTTCCTTTTTCAAAGCCTAGAAGTGACTACTGATATTATAGATAATCTCCGACCATCACATTTCTTCATCACTTCTTCTTAGCTATTGGTCAATTTAAAATGAGAGTTCCCTTGTCAGACAGAAGAAACATCAGTGTGTCACAAGCATGTCTTGTGGGAGCGAAATAAGGGAAGTAGTCTCATTTCCATATTAGGAGAACGAATTGCAATTGTGAATTATAAAGCTTAGAACTCACTTAGTTTTATTATGGAAGAAGAAGGTTTTCTTTTATATAAGAACTGTTACTAACAGACAGAAGTCAAAAGTGATTCATGTTTCTTGGTTAATCCCGTGGTGCACGTCTGGTGTGTATTGTTGGAAATGCTCCCGAAACATACAAGGTAAATCTCTCCTAGAAGCAATGAATCCAAAAAAGCAAACCAACATTATATCAGTGAAGTAGGGCACCTATGTATAGTGTTTGGGGGAATCATATTTGTGTTAAGAGGCACAGCCTCATGTCGGATGTGGACGTGTCCAGAAGGCAACCATTTATTTCAGTTTATTAAGCTGACATAATGCATTTCTGTTTTAATCAAAATTTCCCTGGGCTGACTAACGTTATTACGTGATTGTATATACCTGACAACCTGATACATCATAACATTTACTAGCTGCTACAATGTAAAAACCATATGCAACGGCAAATACAAAGTCAATAAATAGGTTACAACATGAAAGATCAGGATTGTACGGCACGTACTACATGCCACAAAGAAAAAATATATGACTGATGTAACACTTCTGTCATCTTTGAGGTTGAAAGATTGTATGCTACTGTACATTATATTGGCTTTGCACAGGAACAAAAGCCAAATGCTGATTTATCATTTCTTCTTCCTGTTATTGTCACCATATACGGCGCTTACTCAATACACTATACACAGTCCTCTCATATATAGAACACAGGAAAAAGTTGAAAACTTGCTCAACATTTCAAACCATGTCTTCTATTTTCTAACCTGCACAACAATGCCATATTAAAGCTGGAATCTGATAGGCTGCTCGGGGTAAACCCTCACTGCCTGCCGATCCTCCCCCGACCCAATGAGGATAATCATACATCATGTCTGTGCAGTAGAGATAGAGTGTCAGCTACAGGGCAAGGCCGAGACTATTTTGCACATGCCGGCAGAGTCAAAGAAGAGGAGGAGCCATCCCCACATAATAATAATAATAATAAAAATGTTTATTTATATAGCGCCAACATATTCCGCAGTGCTGTACAATTTGTAGGGTTCAAATACAGACAGATACATTACAAAGAAAGTCATTTCACACAATGGGACTGAGGGCCCTGCTCGCAAGAGCTTACACTCTATGAGGTAGAGGGGGGGGGGGTGACACAAGAGGTAGCAGGGGCGGCAT
Source organism: Leptodactylus fuscus (assembly GCF_031893055.1). Lineage (NCBI taxonomy): Eukaryota > Metazoa > Chordata > Amphibia > Anura > Leptodactylidae > Leptodactylus > Leptodactylus fuscus. The sequence goes on from NC_134273.1 coordinate 37,212,441, forward strand.
TGCTTATGCAGAGGTCAGACACTTTTGTAATAGAGGTGACTGTCATTACACAAACATAAGACTTTATGAGCCGTCGACAGTCGTGTCCTGTAACATGTGGATGGAGCTTGGACCTATAAAGTTAGCATGAGATGACATCATATCATGTAGGGAAATGTGGAAGCGGGGACAGAGGAGGGTTAAGGGTTTACGTTAGAAATTGTGATAGGCTTGTCTGAAAAGATGTGTCTTTAGTTTGTGTTTGAAACTGTAGAAATTGGGAGTTAATCTGATTGTCTGGGGTAGAGCATTCCAGAGAATTGGTGCAGCTCGGGAGAAGTCTTGTATACGAGCGTGGGAGGTTCTGATAATAGAGGATGTAAGTGTTAGGTCATTGAGTGAGCGGAGAGCACGGGTTGGACGGTAGACAGAGATGAGGGAGGAAATGTAGGGAGGTGCAGCATTATGGAGAGCCTTGTGGATGAGTGTGATAACTTTATATTTTATTCTATAATGAATAGGCAGCCAATGTAACGACTGGCAAAGACTAGAGGCATCGCTGTAGCGTCTAGCCTGATAGATGAGCCTGGCCGCTGCATTCAGAATAGATTGTAGAGGGGAGAGTTTAGTGAGGGGAAGACCGATTAGTAAGGAGTTACAGTAGTCAAGGCGAGAATGAATCAGAGAGGCAATAAGTGTCTTTAGTGTATCTCTGGTGAGGAAAGGGCATATTCTGGAGATGTTTTTGAGGTGGAGGTGACATGAACGTGCGAGTGATTCAACATGAGGGGTAAAGGAAAGGTCTGCGTCAAACATGACCCCGAGGCAGCGGGCCTACTGCCTAGGAGTTATAGTAAGGCCTGAGACTACAATGGATATCTCAGGGACAGATCTGTTAGATGGTGGAAACAGTAGTAGTTCAGTCTTGGAGAGATTTAGTTTGAGATAGAGTGAGGACATGATATTTGAGACAGCAGAGAGACAGATGCTGGTGTTCTGTATGAGTGCAGGGGTGATGTCACGGGAAGATGTGTATAATTGTGTGTCATCAGCATAAAGATGGTACCTGAAGCCAAATCTGGCAATGGTTTGTCCAATGGGGGCTGTGTAGAGAGAAAAGAGCAGGGGGCCTAGGACCGAGCCCTGAGGAACCCCAACAGCAAGGGAAAGAGGAATAAAGTCTGGACAGGAAGACAGTTAAGTATGATGGGGTGGAGTGGGGGAGTATTGGTGACATTCCGCTACCGGAAAGAACATCAACGGAAAATCAGAAAATGTGCCTGGGGCAGTCAAATGACCACCCAAGGGATATAGATAAATATACATTTTTGCTGAAGTATGTAATTTAGATAGTAGGCGAGGGAGGGTGTTTAGAATAGCATTGAAAATGAATTTTATCCAGACATCCCCTTTAACTAAAAACAATAATAGAATACTGAATAATTACTGACACATTTCTTATACTATTCTCATATTGTTAAAAACAATAGAAGCGACCAACAAGAAAGGATCAACTTACAATAGATAAAGGAATGGTCAACATCGAAAGCCAAATAATTGTCCCTTTGAAATTATTTTGTACAAAAGGTCATTCAAGGTTTCCAATCCCATTAAACGCAGATGGAAACCTCAGTGCTGATCCAACATAAGGAAATATCATCATTATGTCTCCTTTAGGAGATACATGTCAATGGGATAATGAACGTATCCAATCTGTCACACCTTTTGTTTGCCTCTCCTTGTCCTGACCTCCTCGGGTTATATTCACATAAATGTACTTTAAAAATAATGTATTCTATACTAAGCCATTTTATTCTATTATTGCTATTTTTTATTTATATAGCACCACTAATGCCATGGCGCTTTACATTTGGGGGTTTACATACAGTACACAAAGCACAGTTTAAGGTAGACTGGAGGGGGCGAGGGTGTTTTCTGGGAGTCCATGGAGAAAGGTGTTGCAGTAATCTAGGCGGGAGATTATCAGGGCATGGACGAGCGTCTTAGCAGTTTCTGGGGTGAGGAAGGAGCAGATTTGATGGATGTTCTTTAGTTGGAGGCGTCAGGAAGTGTTGAGGGTTTGAATGTGTGACTTGAAGGATAGGTCAGAGTCCAGGGTTATCCCAAGGCAACGCATCTGTGGGACAGGGGTAATTGTGGTTCCGTTAACTTTGATAGATGGGTCAGGTAGAGAGGCCATACAAGGTGGGGTGAAGATGATGAACTCTGTTTTCTGCATGTTGAGTTTGAGAAAGCAGGAGGAGAAAAAGGAGGCTACGGCCATTAGATAATCTGGAACTCTGGCCAACAGAGAGATAATGTCTGGTCAAGAGAGGTATAGTTGGGTGCCATCGGCATAGTAATGGTATTGAAAACCATGAAATTCTATGAGTTGGCCCAGGGAGAGGGTGTAGATGGAGAACAGGAGGGGTCCTAGGATGGAGCCTTGGGGGACACCAAACGGAGAGAGGGCGTGGTGAGGAGGTGGTGTGCGAGTGGGAGACGCTGAATGTGCAGTTGGTGAGGTTCACGCTGACTTGTAAATAAATTCAAAACCAACTTGTGAATAAGGCCAAAAAGTTAAGTTAGTGAAAAATGGTAAAGTTATGTAAATAAGGCCATAAGCCATCTGTGCCCATGAGTCGCTAATGCCCATCTGTTCTCTGCCCATAGTAAAAATGCCCCACTAATGTGACCCAAGTGTAAAACCTCCAAAACAAATAAAGCAAAAACTAACCTGAGTCTTGTTTCAGTTGTTGGACCTATCACATCACTGTACAACTCATGTCTCTGATCCACTCCTCAATAGGATACACTGCCTCACCACAGTCATCAACCGTATTGGCAGAAGCTGAATGATAGATTGGCGATGGTTGAAAGACATTTGGGGCACAAGACAAAAGTTCCAGACCTGTTCCCCAGATCCTTTGAGCTAGCAATACCCTAGGTTAGAGTTCTAAACCATGCCATGAATTAAACTTGATTTCAATGGAAGCACTAGAAAACCAGAATCCTGTTTTTATTAGAAACATCAGAAATAAAATAGTTAACAAACAAAAGACCTGATGCAATTCTGCAGAACAAAGGATGATTTTTCATTTGCCATTGAAACCATTGTGGTGTCTTCATGTCAAGTGGAGTAGTGCATCGATCATATATACAGGCACAGTCTACGCATACCAGGAAACAGCACAGTGCAAAATATTACATTCTGCATGCTCCTTGTCTGAAATTTCCCAGTTAGGTGACACATACTAAAAGTTATGTTGTATGTTATTTTATCACAACCTGGTTTGAAACATCAGTTGCAGAATCAATCAGAATTTCAAGGGACTTTCTATTAGAACATGGAAAGTATATGCTAGTATCCTATGGCTGTTGTAGCACAAAATTGCTAAGGGACTCTGTGACTGGTACTTATGGGAGCACTATGAGTATCAAACTTATAGACAGGCTTTGAGTACTATTGTTGGCAGTATTTCTAGGTCACTCTTTCCAATAGGAAGCTGCAGGAAGATCATAAAGTGCATTACAGAGGATTAATGACATATTAATGTGAGTGAAGTATTTGGGGTATAATAGAAACTTCCTATTTAGTGCAAGAAGACTTTGTCTCTTCTCAATAGACTCTAGTTTATTCCTCCATCCTCCCCACTCCATAGATTCTATTGTGAGTTGTACTATGATCTCTCTATGATCTTCTCTCCATTTAACTGTATCAAGATGAAATTCTGTAGAGATTTTGGAGTGAGTATCAGTTTATCAGGGAGGGGGAGAAGGAAATGAGTCAGATGAGTGGAGAAAACAGCATGTTTCTCTTATAAGATATTTTACAAAGTTTCTTATATTTGCTTGTACTTTTGATTTATGCCAAGTTATTAAAAAAAAATCAGCAACCGTTTAAATACTGTATAAATGAAATACACCATTCCCCCCAAAAATATATATTCACAGTTTAGTAGGTATTTTAGGAGGGCATTGCTGTATGTCACTTACACATTATTAAATTTATGATCTGCTTTTAGATTCCCATCACTACACCACAATTACCCAGCCATAGGCATTAGGCATGTGGCTGCATAAGCAAACAGAGCCATAGGAGGGCACGCGTAGGTGCATTGTGCATTATGTACAACACTCTACAGAGCACCCTAAGGCAATATCACAGGGACCCTCTACCACCATAAAACCATGGCAAAGTTGTATGCCATTTGAGATCCATGGCTAGGTTTACACTCTCGGGGCTGAAGGATTAATTAGAATGATTCTGCCAGTGTTTGACTAGGGTGCCTAGGGGCCATGCTTAGGGCCCACCAGTACATATCATTCCAGGGCCACTATAGCTAAATGCAAACATTACTTGCCTTTACATCTTGGGAGACAGATTTACATATTCTTCCCATATCTATATGTAGTAAAGTGAGTATACTCTGCCATGCACCACTCTTGCAAGGTTTGGGGGTTAGGAGTTCCCCCAAGGCATTCCCTTACGTGACTCTGCCTGTTATCCAAAAATTAGAAATGTAGCATTTTCAGACATGCAAATATGTTCTGGTTGAATACAGTGATGCTGCATTCCATAGTGCAAGATAAAAGAGACTTTTAGTGAAAATAACTTCCTTCAACCAGAAGATTTATTTGCTTGATAATGTTTATTGTATAAAGATAACACATGACACACGCAGAAGAAATACTCACTACCGAAACGGTCGCCTATATCACAAGCAGCAGATTCATTTCAGAAACCGTAATTCATTCAGGTCATTCAGATTTATCGAAATTGCAGTTACTAGAACTTACCCTGATACTGAACAATACGTGCTGACCACCAGGATCAGGGAAACTCAGTTTTTGCTGCGAGGCATTGATTTATCTGTCGGGATGCGGCTGCTGTACCTTTAATGTTACCTGGATAACCCGGGAAGCTTTTGCAGTTCCAGAGGCCTCATGCTTTGGTCCAGTTAGCAGCAGAGGAGGCCTATAATAGGCCACGCCCTCCTGACACATGTGCGGACTATTAGCGCTGTTTGTGACCTGCTAGTTTGCTCCTGCCTTTATTTTGGCTACTGGTTTGGACTTTCGGCTTGTTTCCTGAACCTCCCACTTGGATTGCGATTTTGCTACCCTGCTCCCGTTCAGCTTCTGACCTCTGGCGTCTATGTTCCCTAGATTCGTCTGCCTCCCATTATTGTACCTTTCTGCCTGCTCCGCTGCTGACCTGTTTGTCGACTATTCTCCCTGGTGAGTCCTATGGAGATGTGGTGGCTGACTTCTACTAGTTGTGTGCCAATTTGCAGTACATTTCTCTGTAGTGTCCAACTCCACCACTAGGATCTCCAGTGGCGGTGTCAGGAGGCTGGTTTTGACTTGCTCTTGGTGTGGTGAGTCTACGTAGCATATTCTACTGCTGGCAGTTGTCAGTCTATTCCTGCTGTTCTGTTCTTAGCCAACCTTGTTATTGTGGCCTTGCATCTGAACCATAAAAGAGTCTTCTGATGAACCCTGGGACCAATATCCCAGATGGAAACGCGTGGAGACTTACCAATATGCCAGTCATCTAGACTTACACTGTGTGGATGTGGATCTATTAGTATAAGCTGTTCGTCAGGTTCATTATCAAATAGTCGGACTCCTATGTGTTCAGATTACTATATATCCCAATGTACTTTACCTACGTTTGAGACACTTCTGTATATATCGGGGGGGCTTTCAAACATTGGTGTTCCGGTTTGCCTCTATGCACATCCAATTCATATGTAATGGATGTCAATGAGGGAGTTGGTTTTAATTCTTGCAGATGTTGTCCTTGGCAGGATTCAAACCCAGGACTGCAAGGTTGCAGTGCTAACCACTGAGCCACCATGTTGCCCCATGATCAAGGGAGTTTTTTTCTCACCCCACCTATACAGTGCTCATTGATCTGATATCATACATGACATATTTGTTTTGGAGTGTGAGTTACAAGAGCACTGGATTTACATTGTATATATGATTTGTCTACTGGCTAAGTAGTCCTGTATGCTGCTTTTTCTTTAGATTTTCGATACTGATCCTTATATATTGTTTTGGTATATGTATACCTACAAGGATTTTTGCAATTATCCAGTCCTTTTTCTTTACCTATAATACCATGAAGCAGTTTAGTATCCTATAGAAGATACTTAGTTCCTTCTTTCTCTACCTACAGTAGGCAGTAACCAAAGTGCATGTATCCTGGTGTGCACTGACCGTACGGCTACTGTTGTTGGACTGCAGAATGAGTCATTTCTTACATCACACTCACATGAATGAAACCTGATCTGAGAGAATGACATGGAAACTTATTTACGCATAAAGTAAATCTCTATTGAATTGGATCTGATAGAAAAGAAGAAGCCAGTCTGGGTCACGAGTACAAAACTCATTTACGACTGATGATTCAGCAATAGTTTCCACTGTACTCATCAAAAAACTCTCACTGCTCTAGAATTGCATTATTTCATTGTCATGTGTTGTAGGACTCTTAATGTTTGTCACAGGGGTTGGAAATTCCTGGACTAAAAGGTTACCAAGTTACCTGTTACATTACATTACACTGGACAAGAAAAATGTGAACATGCAATAGAATGCAGGGTCCTGCAGCCACCACTAGGGGGAGTGAAGTAGCTGACTGCATACAGTTTACCCTTTATTGTCACTATTCCAGGGTTTAGGTAACAGGAGTCTGTCACTATATGACTGTAGCCACAAACCGATGAAGCAATGCAAAGATGATCATCTTTTCATGAATATGTAGATCACCTGCAAGTGCATGGGGAGGGGTTTGATCTACCATAGTTGTCAATAAATAGTTGCAAATTCTTCTAGTCTGCAATAGCTGCCTGATGTCTCCCCTTAAGGCGTTATGCACATGACTTTGTGCGTTGTCAGTCGGCTGACACACTGTCCCATTTGTTTCTATGGCTGCATACTCACGCCCATGTATTATCACTGTGACCACGGTCCCTGGGAAAAACTCAGGACAGACCCTATACCTGCACATTTGGTGGCCCAGACTCACTGAAGGCAGTGAATAAGGCCATGGAAATATACAATATCCATGTGCCATCCATGATATTCAAGCATGAACCTGGCACAGGCATGTAGCCTTAGGCTAAGGCCCAATGTAGAAAATCCTTGCAAAAAAACTTTGCTGCAAAATCACAAACGCTATGGAAAAAAAATGTGATGCGTGGACTGCTTTTCTGCAGCATTTATCTGTATGATTTTGCAAAATTTTCTTCTGCGGCCTTTCTGCCCCTGTTATACCTATACAGAAGATATACAGAAGACACCAGCATTTCCATAGGTATAATTGACATACTGTGATTTTTAAGAACGCTTGAGTTTTTGAAAACTTAGCTTTTTCGCTCTGGCCTTTTTTTTTTTCTGCAATGTGTGGATGGGATTAGCCAGAATCCCATCCACTTTGCAGATACTGTAAAATGTTTTTTGCAATATGGGACCCCCGGTCGTAGTCATGATTTTCAGTCTGTGTGCATCATGGTTATCTATAGAATGGACAAATCTGGTAAATTAGGCCCCACCCAAATGCATTTTTAGATAGATTTGCATATCTATAAATGATCATGATTTCTGCATTGTTTCATCAGTTTCTACTGCTATAAATGGCTGCTACATGGCCTGACATTGGTATATGAGGCATTTTGGCCCTGACACTCCCTTCAAGTGACATTAGCCTGAGCTATGAGGTTTTATGTCATATATTATAATTAGGAGGGCAGTTCTTGAGTTGTCAATGACAGATGGAACGTCCATGACTGAGGACTATCTTGGATTATTCAGAAGGGAATGAAGACATTATGAAGTAGAATGGATATTCTTCCAAGTAATGAAACATTTACAAAGCAATAAGACAAAACAAATTCTGAGCAGATAAAGCAAAGCACATGTGAAAATCCTTCTCCCATTTTGCAAACATTGCATATTTAACCCTTACTTTTCTGGCTTGCAGAATCATTTTAATATTTTACTAAACTTTCTCTGCTGCTATCCAGGGCAACATAACAGGAAGGAAATAGGAAGAGTACCAAGCTGAACTAACAAGTCTCTGATTCAGTCGCTGATTGCTCTAGTCCGATCAAACTCGGTGTCTGGTTGGTGGCTTCACATCCATCTCTTCATTTGCAGAATGTTATTACACATAGCAGCTGCAGAAAGAAAAGGAAAAGTGTTTTTAATCAGGACAAGTTGTAAAGTTACTTCATCTCATTTTCAAAGCACTGGGACAATGGTAGGGCAGATTTTGACAACCCTGAAATGAACATTTTGGAGCGATAAGGGCATTGTCATTGATCCAAAGAGGTGCAGGATAACTCTCTATCAAAGAGCTCATTGGCATATTGGCAAAAACAGAGGCACCAATTCACATGGGGGAAACACCATTTGATTCAGGTGACCCTCACCTATCTATTTGCAGGGACTGATATTCTGGGTTTTGGTGACAGACGCTCTCAGTTTGCAGACCATCCAATGTTGGGCTAGAAATTGTCGCTCCTACTGTGTAACATTTATTTTCTTCATGGTGTTAGGGGACATTGACAACAGTCTAGTAATAAATAATCTCTAGGTAGCAGTCTACATTCATTGCATATTTATACATGACCGTCCCCACAGTGTACACAGACCACTCCTTGCCCCTTATGCTTTATATACTGTGCACCATCGCCATGTCAGTTATATGGGGTGTGCCCCGTCAACCACTCCAAGGAACTCTGTGGTTGCATTTACACTAATACCGTATGTATATTCATCACTTCTTGGCATCTTGGAGCAAAACTATTCTTACATCTAAATTCCACATCTACATTATGTATGGAAGGGACAGCAATGGGTCTTAGGCACCATGCACATGACAAGTGTGTCATTTGTGGGATGTTCGGATGCTCTGTTCTGATCATCAGAGCAGAGCATTAGAGAGCAGGTCCTATCTTGTTCTGTAACATCGAATCGGAACAGGGTGGAACTTCCCCTAGAAATTATTGAAGCACTTGGATGACACTCGGATGTCATCTGAGTGGGATCTGTTTGCCTTCCTTCAGCACCCACTCAGTCATGTGCCTGTGGCCTCAGGGCTTTACCATTGTTAGATCCAACTTAGAAATCCTGGCATATTGCTACTTTATGCTTCTTGGGTGTAACCTCTGGTTCCCCTCTGAGAATGAAGATGTTATTTAGCACTATATCCCCTTCTATGCTTTACCTACATAGGAGCGCTCCCTGCCGACTGCCCATGTTCAACTCTCAGGACAGTGGCTGGTCAGGAACTGCCTAAAACTGACAGTCAAATGCAGGTTCATTCAACAGCCATCTCAACCAGAAACTTACACACTCAGCTCGGATAAGCAGTGTATTCATATTGAATATGGAGGGGGGAGGAAGCCATTGCCGGAGTCATATATTAACACTGTATTTTACAGTACCCGCAATGTGGATGGGATTCTGGCTAATCCGCAGTGGAAATTCTGCCATTTAAAAAGCACAAGTATTTTTGCAAACCACAGTATGTCAATCACACCTATGGAAATGCTGGCATTTTCCGTATAGTTATATTAGAAGCAGAAAGTCTACGGAAGAAAATTCTGCAGACATTCCTTGAAAAACACTCTCCGTCGTGAATCCTTATTTTTTTTGGACGGACACAAAGTCCTGCATGTCCGACTTTGGTCTCCAGTTACAAACAACTTCTCAGAAATGAGTACAGGTGAATAGAAGAAACTTGTAATATCTTATTTACTTTCTATATATTAGGCTAAGAGGGGAGTAAGGAAGAAGATGCTGCTAGAAAAGACACTCACATAATTGCTGCTGATACACACTGCTACTCTGTGCTCTCTTAACACTGCTTCATTGTAGATAAGTCTACCAGCGCACAGCATGAGGCAATAAATAAATGAACGAGCCCTCAGCAGCCTCTTATTCCCCCTTGACTTCTCCATAGAGCTCTGTATGTGAGGCTGAATAGAGATGGATATAAACAGTCAGACTTAACAGGGAGCAGAACAACAGCTAAAGAAGTGAAGGAAGCATCTCCTTAATAGGATATAGTGCAAAGATTCCTATAATCGTCTGCACTATTCATTTATGGAAAGTTGTTTAGAACTGGAAGTTCACTTTAATGTGGTTGTTTCCCCTTAAGAACAGTTTATGGCATAGCATAAATTAATTAAAGGGATGTTTTTAAGACTGAACAATTTGTAGGAAATGTATAACGGAATTATTTTGTATATCAGTGGGTAAACAATAAAACATAACTATGCCTTAGTAATAACTGGCATTAGTAGAAAGCAAAAATCTAAAAGCAATTATCATTAGGATTTCCCTTAATAATTGAAACGAATAGAGATGAGCGAACAGTGTTCTATCGAACTCATGTTCGATCGGATATTAGGCTGTTCGGCATGTTCGAATCGAATCGAACACCGCGTGGTAAAGTGCGCCATTACTCGATTCCCCTCCCACCTTCCCTGGCGCCTTTTTTGCTCCAATAACAGCGCAGGGTAGGTGGGACAGGAACTACGACACTGGTGACGTTGAGAAAAGTAGGCAAAACCCATTGGCTGCCGAAAACATGTGACCTCTAATTTAAAAGAACAGCGCCGCCCAGGTTCGCGTCATTCTGAGCTTGCAATTCACCGAGGACGGAGGTTTCCGTCCAGCTAGCTAGGGCTTAGATTCTGGGTAGGCAGGGACAGGCTAGGATAGGAAGGAGAAGACAACCACAACAGCTCTTGTAAGAGCTAAATTCCAGGGAGAAGCTTGTCAGTGTAACGTGGCACTGACGGGCTCAATCGCCGCAACCCAGCTTTCCCAGGATCCTGAATGGAATACACTGTCAGTGTATTCCCGTATACCCGATATATACCCCCGATACCCGTTCCAACGGTGTGCCCCCCCACCTTCACCCCAGAAATACCCTGCAAGTCCCCTAGCAATAGGATTGGGGCTATATACACCCACTATTTTTGCTACTGCCATATAGTGCCATTGTCTCACTGGGAATTCAAAGAATATATTGGGCTTACATATAACTTCAATTCCAGGGAGAAGCTTGTCAGTGTAACGTGGCACTGACGGGCTCAATCGCCGCAACCCAGCTTTCCCAGGATCCTGAATGGAACACACTGACAGTGTATTCCCGTATACCCCATATATACACCCCAAATCACCGTTCCAACGGTGTGCCCCCCCACCTTCACCTCAGAAATACCCTGCAAGTCCCCTAGCAATAGAATTGGGGCTATATACACCCACAATTTTTGCTACTGGTATATAGTGCCATTGTCTGACTGGGAATTCAAAGAATATATTGGGGTTACAAATACCCTCATTTCTTGCTACTGCCATATAGTGCCAGTTTCTGACTGGTAATTCAAAGAATATATTGGGGTTACGTGCACCCACAATTTTTACTACTGGTATACAGTGCCATTGTCTGACTGGGAATTCAAAGAATATATTGGGGTTATAAATACCCTCATTTCTTGCTACTGGTATATAGTGCCATTGTCTGACTGGGAATTCAAAGAATATATTGGGGTTACGTGCACCCACAATTTTTACTACTGGTATACAGTGCCATTGTCTGACTGGGAATTCAAAGAATATATTGGGGTTACGTGCACCCACAATTTTTACTACTGGTATACAGTGCCAGTTTCTGACTGGGAATTCAAAGAATATATTGGGGTTACAAATACCCTCATTTCTTGCTACTGCCATATAGTGCCAGTTTCTGACTGGTAATTCAAAGAATATATTGGGGTTACGTGCACCCACAATTTTTACTACTGGTATACAGTGCCATTGTCTGACTGGGAATTCAAAGAATATATTGGGGTTATAAATACCCTCATTTCTTGCTACTGCCATATAGTGCCAGTTTCTGACTGGTAATTCAAAGAATATATTGGGGTTACGTGCACCCACAATTTTTACTACTGGTATACAGTGCCATTGTCTGACTGGGAATTCAAAGAATATATTGGGGTTATAAATACCCTCATTTCTTGCTACTGCCATATAGTGCCAGTTTCTGACTGGGAATTCAAAGAATATATTGGGGTTACGTGCACCCACAATTTTTACTACTGGTATACAGTGCCATTGTCTGACTGGGAATTCAAAGAATATATTGGGGTTACAAATACCCTCATTTCTTGCTACTGCCATATAGTGCCAGTTTCTGACTGGTAATTCAAAGAATATATTGGGGTTACGTGCACCCACAATTTTTACTACTGGTATACAGTGCCATTGTCTGACTGGGAATTCAAAGAATATATTGGGGTTATAAATACCCTCATTTCTTGCTACTGCCATATAGTGCCAGTTTCTGACTGGGAATTCAAAGAATATATTGGGGTTACGTGCACCCACAATTTTTACTACTGGTATACAGTGCCATTGTCTGACTGGGAATTCAAAGAATATATTGGGGTTATAAATACCCTCATTTCTTGCTACTGGTATATAGTGCCATTGTCTGACTGGGAATTCAAAGAATATATTGGGGTTACGTGCACCCACAATTTTTACTACTGGTATACAGTGCCATTGTCTGACTGGGAATTCAAAGAATATATTGGGGTTACGTGCACCCACAATTTTTACTACTGGTATATAGTGCCATTGTCTGACTGGGAATTCAAAGAATATATTGGGGTTACGTGCACCCACAATTTTTACTACTGGTATACAGTGCCAGTTTCTGACTGGGAATTCAAAGAATATATTGGGGTTACAAATACCCTCATTTCTTGCTACTGCCATATAGTGCCAGTTTCTGACTGGTAATTCAAAGAATATATTGTGGTTACGTGCACCCACAATTTTTACTACTGGTATACAGTGCCATTGTCTGACTGGGAATTCAAAGAATATATTGGGGTTACAAATACCCTCATTTCTTGCTACTGCCATATAGTGCCAGTTTCTGACTGGTAATTCAAAGAATATATTGGGGTTACGTGCACCCACAATTTTTACTACTGGTATACAGTGCCATTGTCTGACTGGGAATTCAAAGAATATATTGGGGTTATAAATACCCTCATTTCTTGCTACTGCCATATAGTGCCAGTTTCTGACTGGGAATTCAAAGAATATATTGGGGTTACGTGCACCCACAATTTTTACTACTGGTATACAGTGCCATTGTCTGACTGGGAATTCAAAGAATATATTGGGGTTATAAATACCCTCATTTCTTGCTACTGGTATATAGTGCCATTGTCTGACTGGGAATTCAAAGAATATATTGGGGTTACGTGCACCCACAATTTTTACTACTGGTATACAGTGCCATTGTCTGACTGGGAATTCAAAGAATATATTGGGGTTACGTGCACCCACAATTTTTACTACTGGTATATAGTGCCATTGTCTGACTGGGAATTCAAAGAATATATTGGGGTTACGTGCACCCACAATTTTTACTACTGGTATACAGTGCCAGTTTCTGACTGGGAATTCAAAGAATATATTGGGGTTACAAATACCCTCATTTCTTGCTACTGCCATATAGTGCCAGTTTCTGACTGGTAATTCAAAGAATATATTGGGGTTACGTGCACCCACAATTTTTACTACTGGTATACAGTGCCATTGTCTGACTGGGAATTCAAAGAATATATTGGGGTTACGTGCACCCACAATTTTTACTACTGGTATATAGTGCCATTGTCTGACTGGGAATTCAAAGAATATATTGGGGTTACGTGCACCCACAATTTTTACTACTGGTATACAGTGCCAGTTTCTGACTGGGAATTCAAAGAATATATTGGGGTTATAAATACCCTCATTTCTTGCTACTGCCATATAGTGCCAGTTTCTGACTGGTAATTCAAAGAATATATTGGGGTTACGTGCACCCACAATTTTTACTACTGGTATACAGTGCCATTGTCTGACTGGGAATTCAAAGAATATATTGGGGTTATAAATACCCTCATTTCTTGCTACTGGTATATAGTGCCATTGTCTGACTGGGAATTCAAAGAATATATTGGGGCTACGTGCACCCACAATTTTTACTACTGGTATACAGTGCCATTGTCTGACTGGGAATTCAAAGAATATATTGGGGTTACGTGCACCCACAATTTTTACTACTGGTATATAGTGCCATTGTCTGACTGGGAATTCAAAGAATATATTGGGGTTATAAATACCCTCATTTCTTGCTACTGCCATATAGTGCCAGTTTCTGACTGGTAATTCAAAGAATATATTGGGGTTACGTGCACCCACAATTTTTACTACTGGTATACAGTGCCATTGTCTGACTGGGAATTCAAAGAATATATTGGGGTTATAAATACCCTCATTTCTTGCTACTGGTATATAGTGCCATTGTCTGACTGGGAATTCAAAGAATATATTGGGGTTACGTGCACCCACAATTTTTACTACTGGTATACAGTGCCATTGTCTGACTGGGAATTCAAAGAATATATTGGGGTTACGTGAACCCACAATTTTTACTACTGGTATATAGTGCCAGTTTCTGACTGGGAATTCAAAGAATATATTGGGGTTACGTGCACCCACAATTTTTACTACTGGTATACAGTGCCATTGTCTGACTGGGAATTCAAAGAATATATTGGGGTTATAAATACCCTCATTTCTTGCTACTGGTATATAGTGCCATTGTCTGACTGGGAATTCAAAGAATATATTGGGGTTACGTGCACCCACAATTTTTACTACTGGTATACAGTGCCAGTTTCTGACTGGGAATTCAAAGAATATATTGGGGTTACAAATACCCTCATTTCTTGCTACTGCCATATAGTGCCAGTTTCTGACTGGGAATTCAAAGAATATATTGGGGTTACGTGCACCCACAATTTTTACTACTGGTATACAGTGCCATTGTCTGACTGGGAATTCAAAGAATATATTGGGGTTACAAATACCCTCATTTCTTGCTACTGCCATATAGTGCCAGTTTCTGACTGGTAATTCAAAGAATATATTGGGGTTACGTGCACCCACAATTTTTACTACTGGTATACAGTGCCATTGTCTGACTGGGAATTCAAAGAATATATTGGGGTTATAAATACCCTCATTTCTTGCTACTGCCATATAGTGCCAGTTTCTGACTGGGAATTCAAAGAATATATTGGGGTTACGTGCACCCACAATTTTTACTACTGGTATACAGTGCCATTGTCTGACTGGGAATTCAAAGAATATATTGGGGTTATAAATACCCTCATTTCTTGCTACTGGTATATAGTGCCATTGTCTGACTGGGAATTCAAAGAATATATTGGGGTTACGTGCACCCACAATTTTTACTACTGGTATACAGTGCCATTGTCTGACTGGGAATTCAAAGAATATATTGGGGTTACGTGCACCCACAATTTTTACTACTGGTATATAGTGCCATTGTCTGACTGGGAATTCAAAGAATATATTGGGGTTACGTGCACCCACAATTTTTACTACTGGTATACAGTGCCAGTTTCTGACTGGGAATTCAAAGAATATATTGGGGTTACAAATACCCTCATTTCTTGCTACTGCCATATAGTGCCAGTTTCTGACTGGGAATTCAAAGAATATATTGGGGTTACGTGCACCCACAATTTTTACTACTGGTATACAGTGCCATTGTCTGACTGGGAATTCAAAGAATATATTGGGGTTACGTGCACCCACAATTTTTACTACTGGTATATAGTGCCATTGTCTGACTGGGAATTCAAAGAATATATTGGGGTTACGTGCACCCACAATTTTTACTACTGGTATACAGTGCCAGTTTCTGACTGGGAATTCAAAGAATATATTGGGGTTATAAATACCCTCATTTCTTGCTACTGCCATATAGTGCCAGTTTCTGACTGGTAATTCAAAGAATATATTGGGGTTACGTGCACCCACAATTTTTACTACTGGTATACAGTGCCATTGTCTGACTGGGAATTCAAAGAATATATTGGGGTTATAAATACCCTCATTTCTTGCTACTGGTATATAGTGCCATTGTCTGACTGGGAATTCAAAGAATATATTGGGGTTACGTGCACCCACAATTTTTACTACTGGTATACAGTGCCATTGTCTGACTGGGAATTCAAAGAATATATTGGGGTTACGTGCACCCACAATTTTTACTACTGGTATATAGTGCCATTGTCTGACTGGGAATTCAAAGAATATATTGGGGTTATAAATACCCTCATTTCTTGCTACTGCCATATAGTGCCAGTTTCTGACTGGTAATTCAAAGAATATATTGGGGTTACGTGCACCCACAATTTTTACTACTGGTATACAGTGCCATTGTCTGACTGGGAATTCAAAGAATATATTGGGGTTATAAATACCCTCATTTCTTGCTACTGGTATATAGTGCCATTGTCTGACTGGGAATTCAAAGAATATATTGGGGTTACGTGCACCCACAATTTTTACTACTGGTATACAGTGCCATTGTCTGACTGGGAATTCAAAGAATATATTGGGGTTACGTGAACCCACAATTTTTACTACTGGTATATAGTGCCAGTTTCTGACTGGGAATTCAAAGAATATATTGGGGTTACGTGCACCCACAATTTTTACTACTGGTATACAGTGCCATTGTCTGACTGGGAATTCAAAGAATATATTGGGGTTATAAATACCCTCATTTCTTGCTACTGGTATATAGTGCCATTGTCTGACTGGGAATTCAAAGAATATATTGGGGTTACGTGCACCCACAATTTTTACTACTGGTATACAGTGCCAGTTTCTGACTGGGAATTCAAAGAATATATTGGGGTTACAAATACCCTCATTTCTTGCTACTGCCATATAGTGCCAGTTTCTGACTGGTAATTCAAAGAATATATTGGGGTTACGTGCACCCACAATTTTTACTACTGGTATACAGTGCCAGTTTCTGACTGGGAATTCAAAGAATATATTGGGGTTACAAATACCCTCATTTCTTGCTACTGCCATATAGTGCCAGTTTCTGACTGGTAATTCAAAGAATATATTGGGGTTACGTGCACCCACAATTTTTACTACTGATATACAGTGCCATTGTCTGACTGGGAATTCAAAGAATATATTGGGGTTATAAATACCCTCATTTCTTGCTACTGGTATATAGTGCCATTGTCTGACTGGGAATTCAAAGAATATATTGGGGTTACGTGCACCCACAATTTTTACTACTGGTATACAGTGCCATTGTCTGACTGGGAATTCAAAGAATATATTGGGGTTACGTGCACCCACAATTTTTACTACTGGTATACAGTGCCATTGTCTGACTGGGAATTCAAAGAATATATTGGGGTTACGTGCACCCACAATTTTTACTACTGGTATATAGTGCCATTGTCTGACTGGGAATTCAAAGAATATATTGGGGTTACGTGCACCCACAATTTTTGCTACTGGTATATAGTGCCAATTTCTAACTGGGAATTCAAAATGCGCAAGGCTCCCGGAAAGGGACGTGGACGAGGCCGTGGGCGAGGTCGGGGGAATGGTTCTGGGGAGCAAGGTAGCAGTGAAGCCACAGGGCGTCCCGTGCCTACTCCTGTGGGGCAACAAGCATTGCGCCACTCCACAGTGCCAGGGTTGCTTGCCACATTAACTAAACTGCAGGGTACAAACCTTAGTAGGCCCGAGAACCAGGAACAGGTCTTGCAATGGCTGTCAGAGAACGCTTACAGCACATTGTCCAGCAGCCAGTCAGACTCTGCCTCCTCTCCTCCTATTACCCAACAGTCTTGTCCTCCTTCCTCCCAAAATTCCCAAGCTTCACAGAACAATAACCCCAACTGTCCCTGCTCCCCAGAGCTGTTCTCCGCTCCTTTCATTGTCCCTCAACCTGCCTCTCCACGTCACGATTCCACGAACCTAACAGAGGAGCATCTGTGTCCAGATGCTCAAACACTAGAGTCTCCTCCATCTCCGTTCGATTTGGTGGTGGATGACCAGCAACCCACCCTCATCGACGATGATGTGACGCAGTTGCCGTCAGGGCATCCAGTTGACCGGCGCATTGTGCGGGAGGAGGAGATGAGACAGGAGTTGGAAGAGGAAGTGGTGGATGATGAGGACACTGACCCGACCTGGACAGGGGGGATGTCAAGCGGGGAAAGTAGTGTGGATGTTGAGGCAAGTGCAGCACCAAAAAGGGTAGCTAGAGGCAGAGGCAGAGGTCAGCAGCTTAGGCGAAGCCAGGCCACACCCGGAATCTCCCAAGATGTTCCAGTTCGTACCCAGCCCCGAAAAACTCCCACCTCGAGGGCACGTTTCTCGAAAGTGTGGAGTTTTTTCAAGGAATGCGCCGAGGACAGATATAGTGTTGTCTGCACAATTTGCCTCTCGAAATTGATTAGGGGCTCTGAGAAGAGCAACCTGTCCACCACTTCAATGCGCCGTCATTTGGAATCCAAGCACTGGAATCAGTGGCAGGCAGCAACGGCAGGACAAAGGCCGCCTGCCGTTCACGCCACTGCCACTGCCTCTGCCACTGCCTCTGCCTCTGCCACTGCCACTGCTGACTGTGCTGGCGATGCACTCCAGAGGACGAGCCAGGACACCACTTCATCTGCCTCCGCCACTTTGTTGACTTCTCCCTCATCCTCCCCTGTTCCTGTCTTATCTCCTTCTCCTGCACCATCAAAGGCACCATCAGGCGCTTCTTTACAACAACCCACCATCTCTCAGACATTGGAGCGGCGGCAGAAATACACTGCTAACCACCCACACGCGCAAGCCTTGAACGACAACATCGCTAAACTGCTGGCCCAGGAGATGTTGGCGTTCCGGCTTGTTGAAACTCCCGCCTTCCTGGACCTGATGGCAACTGCGGCACCTCGCTATGCCGTCCCTAGCCGTCACTACTTCTCCCGGTGTGCCGTCCCCGCCTTGCACCAGCACGTGTCACTCAACATCAGGCGGGCCCTTAGTTCCGCGCTTTGCACAAAGGTCCACTTGACCACCGACGCGTGGACAAGTGCATGCGGACAGGGACGCTACATTTCACTGACGGCACACTGGGTGAATGTAGTTGAGGCTGGGACTGCTTCCCAAACTGGCCCGGTGTACCTCGTCTCCCCGCCTAACATTCCTGGCAGGGACACGAGAAGAACACCCCCCTCCTCCTCCTCCTCTACCGCCTCCTCCTCCGCCACCGCCTCCTCCTCCGCCACCGCCTCCTCCTCCGCTGTTAGATTGACCCCAGCTACGAGTTGGAAACGTTGCAGCACTGGCGTTGGTAGACGTCAGCAGGCTGTGCTGAAGCTGATCAGCTTGGGGGACAGACAGCACACTGCCTCCGAGGTGAGGGATGCCCTCCTCGATGAGACGGCAATATGGTTTGAGCCGCTGCACCTGGGCCCAGGCATGGTCGTTTGTGATAACGGCCGGAACCTGGTAGCAGCTCTGGAGCTTGCCGGACTCCAACATGTTCCATGCCTGGCCCACGTCTTCAACCTAGTGGTGCAACGTTTCCTAAAGAGCTACCCCAATGTTCCAGAGCTACTGGTGAAAGTGCGGCGCATGTGCGCCCACTTTCGCAAGTCGACAGTAGCCGCTGCTAGCTTAAAATCTCTCCAGCAACGCCTGCATGTGCCACAACACCGGCTTTTGTGCGACGTCCCCACACGCTGGAACTCAACGTTTCAGATGTTGAATAGAGTGGTTGAGCAGCAGAGACCTTTGATGGAATACCAGCTACAAAACCCTAGGGTGCCACAAAGTCAGCTGCCTCAGTTTCTTATCCATGAGTGGCCATGGATGAGAGACCTTTGTGACATCCTACGGGTGTTTGAGGAGTCCACAAGGAGGGTGAGCTCTGAGGATGCGATGGTGAGCCTTACAATCCCGCTCTTGTGTGTTCTGAGAGAATCCCTGATTGACATCAGGGATAACTCAGATCACACAGAGGAGTTAGGGATAGCATCCGATCCGTCACAGCTGGAGAGTAGGTCCACACATCTGTCCGCTTCACTGCGTTTAATGGAGGAGGAGGAGGAGGAGGAAGAAGAGTTGTCCGATGATGTGATGGTGATACAGGAGGCTTCCGGGCAACTTCGAATCGTCCCATTGTTGCAGCGCGGATGGGTAGACATGGAGGATGAGGAGGAAATGGAGATTGAACTTTCCGGTGGGGCCAGAGGAGTCATGCCAACTAACACTGTGGCAGACATGGCTGAGTTCATGTTGGGGTGCTTTACAACCGACAAGCGTATTGTCAAAATCATGGAGGACAACCAGTACTGGATCTTTGCTATCCTTGACCCCCGGTATAAAAACAACATCTCGTCTTTTATTCCGGTAGAGGGGAGGGCCAATCGCATCAATGCTTGCCACAGGCAATTGGTGCAGAATATGATGGAGATGTTTCCAGCATGTGACGTTGGCGGCAGGGAGGGCAGTTCCTCCAGTAGGCAACCAAGTTCTCACCGGTCCACACAAACGAGGGGCACACTGTCTAAGGTCTGGGACACCTTGATGGCACCCCCTCGCCAAAGTGCCGCCACGGAGGGTCCTAGTGTCACCAGGCGTGAGAAGTATAGGCGCATGTTGCGGGAATACCTTTCCGACCACAGCCCTGTCCTCTCCGACCCCTCTGCGCCCTACACGTATTGGGTGTCGAAGTTGGACCTGTGGCTTGAACTTGCCCTATATGCCTTGGAGGTGCTGTCCTGTCCTGCCGCCAGCGTCCTATCTGAGAGGGTGTTCAGTGCAGCCGGTGGCATCATCACTGACAAGCGCACCCGTCTGTCAGCTGAGAGTGCCGACCGGCTCACTTTGATAAAAATGAACCACCACTGGATAGAGCCTTCATTTTTGGGCCCACCTGTGTAAAGCACCCCAACATGAAACTCCATGTCTGTACTCAACCTCTCCAATTCCTCCGCATCCTCATACTCATCCACCATAAGCGTTGCACAATTCTGCTAATACTAGGCTCCCTCCACCCTGATTTCCCCCAACTCTGCTGGTTAGAGGCTCCCTCCACCCTGCTTTCCCACAACTCTGCTGGTTAGAGGCTCCCTCCACCCTGATTTCCACCAACTCTGCTGGTTAGAGGCTCCCTCCACCATGAATTGGTCCAAACTGGGCTGTTTAGCGGCTCCCTCCACCATGAATTGGTCCAAACTGGGGTTTTTAGAGGCTCCCTCCACCATGAATTGGTCCAAACTGGGCTGTTTAGAGGCTCCCTCCACCATGAATTGGTCCAAACTGGGGTTTTTAGAGGCTCCCTCCACCATGAATTGGTCCAAACTGGGCTGGTTAGAGGCTCCCTCCACCATGAATTTGCCCAAACTGGCCTGTTTAGAGGCTCCCTCCACTATGAATTGGTCCAAACTGGGGTTTTTAGAGGCTCTCTCCACCATGAATTGGTCCAAACTGGGCTGTTTAGAGGCTCCCTCCATCATGAATTGGTCCAAACTGGGGTTTTTAGAGGCTCCCTCCACCATGAATTGGTCCAAACTGGGGTTTTTAGAGGCTCCCTCCACCATGAATTGGTCCAAACTGGGGTTTTTAGAGGCTCCCTCCACCATGAATTGGTCCAAACTGGGGTTTTTAGAGGCTCCCTCCACCATGAATTTGCCCAAACTGAGCTGTTTAGAGGCTCCCTCCACCATGAATTGGTCCAAACTGGGGTTTTTAGAGGCTCCCTCCACCATGAATTGGTCCAAACTGGGGGTTTTTAGAGGCTCCCTCCACCATGAATTTGCCCAAACTGGGCTGTTTAGAGGCTCCCTCCACCATGAATTGGTCCAAACTGGGGTTTTTAGAGGCTCCCTCCACCATGAATTTGCCCAAACTGGCCTGTTTAGAGGCTCCCTCCACCATGAATTTGCCCAAACTGGCCTGTTTAGAGGCTCCCTCCACCATGAATTGGTCCAAACTGGGGTTTTTAGAGGCTCTCTCCACCATGAATTGGTCCAAACTGGGCTGTTTAGAGGCTCCCTCCATCATGAATTGGTCCAAACTGGGGTTTTTAGAGGCTCCCTCCACCATGAATTGGTCCAAACTGGGGTTTTTAGAGGCTCCCTCCACCATGAATTGGTCCAAACTGGGGTTTTTAGAGGCTCCCTCCACCATGAATTTGCCCAAACTGGGCTGTTTAGAGGCTCCCTCCACCATGAATTTGCCCAAACTGGGCTGTTTAGAGGCTCCCTCCACCATGAATTGGTCCAAACTGGGGTTTTTAGAGGCTCCCTCCACCATGAATTGGTCCAAACTGGGGTTTTTAGAGGCTCCCTCCACCATGAATTGGTCCAAACTGGGCTGTTTAGAGGCTCCCTCCACCATGAATTGGTCCAAACTGGGGTTTTTAGAGGCTCCCTCCACCATGAATTGGTCCAAACTGGGCTGTTTAGAGGCTCCCTCCACCATGAATTGGTCCAAACTGGGGTTTTTAGAGGCTCCCTCCACCATGAATTGGTCCAAACTGGGGGGTTTTAGAGGCTCCCTCCACCATGAATTTGCCCAAACTGGACTGTTTAGAGGCTCCCTCCACCATGAATTTGCCCAAACTGGGCTGTTTAGAGGCTCCCTCCACCATGAATTGGTCCAAACTGGGGTTTTTAGAGGCTCCCTCCACCATGAATTGGTCCAAACTGGGGGTTTTTAGAGGCTCCCTCCACCATGAATTTGCCCAAACTGGGCTGTTTAGAGGCTCCCTCCACCATGAATTGGTCCAAACTGGGGTTTTTAGAGGCTCCCTCCACCATGAATTGGTCCAAACTGGGGGTTTTTAGAGGCTCCCTCCACCATGAATTGGTCCAAACTGGGGGTTTTTAGAGGCTCCCTCCACCATGAATTTGCCCAAACTGGGCTGTTTAGAGGCTCCCTCCACCATGAATTTGCCCAAACTGGGCTGTTTAGAGGCTCCCTCCACCATGAATTGGTCCAAATCGGGGTTTTTAGAGGCTCCCTCCACCATGAATTGGTCCAAACTGGGGGTTTTTAGAGGCTCCCTCCACCATGAATTTGCCCAAACTGGGCTGTTTAGAGGCTCCCTCCACCATGAATTGGTCCAAACTGGGGTTTTTAGAGGCTCCCTCCACCATGAATTGGTCCAAACTGGGGGTTTTTAGAGGCTCCCTCCACCATGAATTTGCCCAAACTGGGCTGTTTAGAGGCTCCCTCCATCATGAATTGGTCCAAACTGGGGTTTTTAGAGGCTCCCTCCACCATGAATTGGTCCAAACTGGGGTTTTTAGAGGCTCCCTCCACCATGAATTTGCCCAAACTGAGCTGTTTAGAGGCTCCCTCCACCATGAATTGGTCCAAACTGGGATTTTTAGAGGCTCCCTCCACCATGAATTGGTCCAAACTGGGGGTTTTTAGAGGCTCCCTCCACCATGAATTTGCCCAAACTGGGCTGTTTAGAGGCTCCCTCTACCATGAATTGGTCCAAACTGGGGTTTTTAGAGGCTCCCTCCACCATGAATTGGTCCAAACTGGGGGTTTTTAGAGGCTCCCTCCACCATGAATTTGCCCAAACTGGGCTGTTTAGAGGCTCCCTCCATCATGAATTGGTCCAAACTGGGGTTTTTAGAGGCTCCCTCCACCATGAATTGGTCCAAACTGGGGTTTTTAGAGGCTCCCTCCACCATGAATTGGTCCAAACTGGGCTGTTTAGAGGCTCCCTCCACCATGAATTGGTCCAAACTGGGGTTTTTAGAGGCTCCCTCCACCATGAATTGGTCCAAACTGGGCTGTTTAGAGGCTCCCTCCACCATGAATTGGTCCAAACTGGGTTTTTTAGAGGCTCCCTCCACCATGAATTGGTCCAAACTGGGGTTTTTAGAGGCTCCCTCCACCATGAGTTTGCCCAAACTCTGCTGGTTAGAGGCTCAATCCACCCTGATTTTCAAAACAAATGTTGGTGCCAACCTCAACTTACTACAAGGGCCAAATTCACTGCTGGTGACAAGCTCTCCTCACTGCAAGTGCCAAATACACATGTTTCAAGGTGTTTTCCTACTGTCAGAGAGGTGGTATTGAGTGTGTAAAGTGTGTAGTTGTTAGGCTGTGATGTTGGGGTAATAGAGGGTCTTTGGTGTGTTAGATGCCCCCAGACATGCTTCCCCTGCTGTCCCAGTGTCATTCCAGAGGTGTTGGCATCATTTCCTGGGTTGTCTTAGTGGACTTGGTGACCCTCCAGACACGGATTTGGGTTTCCCCCTTAACGAGTATCTGTTCCCCATAGACTATAATGGGGTTCGAAACCCGTTCGAACACACGAACATTGAGCGGCTGTTCGAATCGAATTTCGAACCTCGAACATTTTAGTGTTCGCTCATCTCTAGAAACGAAGCCTTAGCAAGTAAACAAAAGTTCATCATGACCTCGAAGATCATGAAATGCCTATCTGCATCCCATAGGACATCCATTAGAGCTAAGACAGCACCTATGAAGAATACAAATGTATCTCTACTATGGGGTATATCTATATTGAATAACTATAACTTATATATTAACTATATCTGTCTTACAGGGGCAAATGTAGGGTCCCGTGTCAAAAAAAAAGTATTGTGTCCCCAGGGTAAAGGACAGTGGGTGTATAAATAATGGGCGAGGGGAGATTTATTAAGACTGGCAGCCTGTACATCAGTCTTAATAAGCCTTATTGACAATTTTCTTGTGGCCGCTTACCCCAGCTTACTGTTTAAGCAGCTACTAGAAAATGGCCGCCTACACCAGTTTACTGGCCACAGGAAAATTGCCGTGGGCATGCGCAGTCAGCTCTGCCCAAGGCCCGATGGCAGAGCTGACTACGCATGCCTAGAAGTTTGAAGCCAGTGCTGGGAGAAGACGCAGGGACAGGCCGTTCCAGGCGAAGATAGAGAAATTTCTCTTGCAGCACTGGGGACGCCCCAGCTGCTGTTTGAGCGATGAGGACCGCCCCCAGTGCTGCGAGAGAACTCATTTGCATACCAAATACAAACCGGGATTTCTACCGAACAGTGGCGCGAAGAAGACATTTAAAGGTTGGAGAAGAATAGCCTTTCTTAAGGCTATTCCTACATGTTAGGGAGAAAAAAATAATTATAATGATAGGATCCCTTTAAGAATTGCAAAGAGTTGAAGTTGGTGCAGGTGGTGAAAGGTCTTTAGGGACAGTCACTTTTGTAACTCTTTTTCTACATGAACATTTATCCCACAAATGATGAAATGCCTTACCACAGTTCCTGTTCTCTGTATTACCATACCCCTCATACGTATAACATATATAACAGATGTTGGGCAAACTAGACGGCTCCACTGCATACTTCTCCCAACATTATAGCTGAGGGACTTACTGCCTATGTCTGAACCTTGTACATTTCTGTACGCAGAAATCCAGAATGGAAATGTTACAGGTGTCACAATATGGGGGTGCATTATCATTTTTTTTTTTCAAATTTGACTTCCACATAAAACATAAAAAAAAAACTATATAAATTGAGTATTGTTGTAAACTGTACTGATCCACAGAATAAAGGCAGCAAGTCATTTGTACCACACAGTGAGCACCGCAAAACAAAAGCAAGCAAATGGTGCAACTTCCCATTTCCTTTTCATTCTGAATTCTTTGCCAACTTGCTGGAAGGAAGTATAATGTCTTCCTCAAAAATTAAAACTTTATTGGAAACATACCGTAGCTCATGGCATATCTTATGGTATATATAGGTGTTGATAACAAATAATTACAGAGGCGTTAATAGTTTAGTTTTGTAAATTGCTTAATTATGTAAATGCGCAAAATAGGAATCTAAATCACATCCATATGGGGTGGAACCACTCTCCATTTTCAAAATAGCATCAATTCTTTTTGCACAATTCTACACTTGCAGACAGTTTGTGAAGGAATGCATTGGGAGGTTCTTCCCGCCATCTTGGAGAACTAAGCCCAGATCTTCTGTGGATGTAGACTTGCTCCAATCCTTCTGTCTCTTCATGTCACCCCAGACAGACTGGATGATGTAGAACTCATAAACAGAAAGGGGGAGATGCTGAGCGGCACATAGCATTATACAGCTTTTCAGGAATTAAAACATAATGTAAGAACGCCTGATTGGCTTCTTACCTTATAGGATTGTGAGTAGTCACAACAACCCAATCACTTCAATTAAACCCAAAATTGTGGTGGCAGCGACTTTGTCCTTATGTGATGTGGTGTCAAACGACATGGCGCATCAGGGTCAGAAACCCCTGGAAAAAGTAGGACAATGAAGGCCGAAGGTTTAGAAACAGATAAAGTCTTTATTCAGGTAATGAGCGTTACACGTTTCGGGGGAAAAAAAAAAACCTTTCTCAAGTGCATAAGATTACTGTTAAATACATAAAGGTACAGAAATACATTATTCATATTTTATTTGTATTTTATGATGAAGGACGGACCCTTCTAGTGAGCTGTTTATATTTGTGTACCTGATGCACCATATTGGATGATGTAGAAATCAGGGCTCTGTGGGGGAACGTATCATCACGTCTAGGCTTCTCCAAAGGGTAAAGGTCACACCCTATATGGATGGGATTTAGATTTCTCTTTTTGTTCATTCCCTTTTTTGTTTTGCTGATTGACAAAAATAAACTAATAAAATTATATATTTGAAAGTTTTTTTACTGATATAAAATTATATATTTGAAATATAGGTTAGGGCTTATTTTCAGGGGATGTCTTATTTTTTCCCACAAACAATCCACTCACTAGACCCCCCTTACAACCAAAACAACTTAGAGTTGGCAAGTGCTAATGGTGGATTGGTTGTCACACACAGATCTGTGTCCCTCCTGTCTCAGGCCCCTTGGCATTGTAGCAAAGTTCGACTACAGCCAAGTGTAACAGTTGGCTCCCCCTGGTGCCCAGAGTCAGCCACAATGTAGTCATGCCAGCGGGACTACCCGATCTGTGAGTGAGAAACCTGCACTACCGGTAGCCAATTCTTATTGTTGTGGAGAACTCCCTGAATAGTACCAGCTTGTGCAGATAGCTCCCTTAAAGTCAATGTGTATTTCTCTTGGGGGTGGAATTCTTTTTGGGGTATCTGCTTTCATTGATGAAGGGTCTACTGTATCTGTTCTGCTGTATTCTACTTACTTTTTTACATGTATAGCTGCCTGGACACTTTTTTTTAATGAACTGAAGCTAGGGCTTATTTTTGGAGAAACCCAGTATATATGTATATGATTTTTCTCTGTAATGAGCCAATGGTGACCTCCATTTATTAGATGAACAGACCCAGTCTACTCATATTTTCCTGTTTATCTCTCCATTTCAGGCAGCTGTGCCGCTTATCCAGTACATCTGGTTCCTCCCTCATGGACGGAGAGGCACGCCTGCTGTAATGGGTTGTGGATTTAGTGACATCAGGTAATATGCAGGGATTACAGTTAATGAGCGAGGTCTTGGATTATTTTTTATTGTAACTGGTATGAAATATGTAATTGTCTCCGACTTAATGACAATGATATAATTACATCCGAAGCTTAAACCTGCAGAATAGTCAATGTAATGAGTTGCAGGAAACAAAGCAAATACACAGATTAGGGGGAAAAAACTATGTAAAAAATATATACACCATTATTGATCTGATGTCCTATTTAAGGACAGCATAATGTAATGACTGGTTCAATGAGCGATTATACCAAATGGCCCCAAATAACATTGTCTAGTAGCTGATAAGAGTACAGCAGATTTATAGTCACGAGTCCACATTGTATCTGTGACCTCAATGCTGCTTTCACCTTCAGCTATCTATGGCTAGGTTCACACTGTCCCTGAATCCACTTAGAAAATGCGGAGAGAAAAGTCCCCCAAGTCTGATATTAAAGAAATTTTCCTGAGACATACAGTCCTATGAAAAAGTTTGGGCACCCCTATTAATCTTAATCATTTTTAGTTCTAAATATTTTGGTGTTTGCAGCAGCCATTTCAGTTTGATATATCTAATAACTGATGGACACAGTAATATTTCAGGATTGAAATGAGGTTTATTGTACTAACAGAAAATGTGCACTATGCAATAAACCAAAATTTGACCAGTGCAAAAGTATGGGCACCTCAACAGAAAAGTGACATTAATATTTAGTAGATCCTCCTTTTGCAAAGATAACAGCCTCTAGTCGCTTCCTGTAGCTTTTAATCAGTTCCTGGATCCTGGATGAAGGTATTTTGGACCATTCTTCTTTACAAAACAATTCAAGTTCAGTTAAGTTTGATGGTGGCCGAGCATGGACAGCCCGCTTCAAATCATCCGACAGATGTTCAATGATATTCAGGTCTGGGGACTGGGATGGCCATTCCAGAACATTGTAATTGTTCCTCTGCATGAATGCCTGAGTCGATTTGGAGCGTTGTTTTGGATTATTGTCTTGCTGACATATCCATCTCCGGCGTAACTTCAACTTCGTCACTGATTCTTGAACATTATTCTCAAGAATCTGCTGATACTGAGTGGAATCCATGTGACCCTCAACTTTAACAAGATTCCCGGTGCCGGCATTGGCCACACAGCCCCAAAGCATGATGGAACCTCCACCAAATTTTACAGTGGGTAGCAAGTGTTTTTCTTGGAATGCTGTTTCTTTTTGGACGCCATGCATAACGCCTTTTTTTTTATAACCAAACAACTCAATCTTTGTTTCCAAAATGAAGTTGGCTTCTCCAAATGTGCTTTTGCATACCTCAGGCAACTCTATTTGTGGCGTACATGCAGAAACGGCTTCTTTCTCATCACTCTCCCATACAGCTTATCCTTGTGCAAAGTGCACTGTATAGTTGACCGATGCACAGTGACACCATCTGCAGCAAGATGATGCTGCAGCTCTTTGGAGGTGGTCTGTGGATTGTCCTTGACTGTTCTCACCATTCTTCTTCTCTGCCTTTCTGATATTTTCCTTGGCCTGCCACTTCTTGGCTTAACAAGAACTGTCCCTGTGGTCTTCCATTTCCTTACTATGTTCCTCACAGTGGAAACTGACAGGTTCAATCTCTGAGACAACTTTTTGTATCCTTCCCCTGAACAACTATGTTGAACAATCTTTGTTTTCAGATCATTTGAGAGTTGTTTTGAGTAGCCCATGATGCCACTCTTCAGAGGAGATTCAAATAGGAGAACAACTTGCAATTGGCCACCTTAAATACCTTTTCTCATGATTGGATAGATCTGGCTATGAAGTTCAAAGCTCAGTGAGGTTACAAAAACAATTTTGTGCTTCAGTAAGTCAGTAAAAAGTAGTTAGGAGTATTCAAATCAATAAAATGATAAGGGTGCCCATACTTTTGCACCGGTCAAATTTTGGTTTAATGCATATTGCACATTTTCTGTTAGTACAATAAACCTCATTTCAATCCTGAAATATTACTGTGTCCATCAGTTATTAGATATATCAAACTGAAATGGCTGCTGCAAACACCAAAATATTTAGAACTAAAAATGATTAAGATTAATAGGGGTGCCCAAACTTTTTCATAGGACTGTATATATTGATAACCTATCTGTAACGCGCCGCTCATTTAGACACGTATACACATTTCAGAGTGCGGCACTTCAAAACAGATCCCATTGATTTCAATGGGTGCCGGCTTACGCGCTTAATACATTGAAATCAATGGGATCTGTTTTGAAGGGCCGCACTCTGAAATGTGTATACGTGTCTAAATGAGCGGCACGTTACTCCGTGAGAACGGAGCCTAAGTGAATGAGGGCTGAGCTGCAATGTCCAGGTAAAGGCACTATCCCTGTAGTGGGATGCCGCCGGTTCTCCTCGGTTCTGCCATCCCAGTTGTTAAAAATACTGCTGTTTTGCAGAACCAGGGAGAAAAGCTGCCCCGACCTGAATCTGGGTAGAGTAGGAAGCCATAGACTTCCATTCCCACCACTTACTGACTTGTAGGCTTAAGCTAACTTAGGCCAGGAACAGAAACAGACCTATGCAGCCACAAGCCAAAGAAGCAATGTAGAAATAATCATTTGTGAATCAGATTGCAAGTGCATTGTGGTTGGGGCTTGAATTACCAGATTTATTTACAGACAACTGTGATGCAGAAAGAGGCTAAAAAACTATGTTAATAAATCCTTTAATCATCCCACAGTGGAGACATTTCAGTATATTACAGCCGCATAGTAATACAGATACAGGATAATATACAGTAATATATTACAGAAGTAGACACACATGCTGAGAAGAGAAGATATACTAGGAGTCCGTTGCAGCTAGTAAGAGAAGAACAAAGAAAGACTTCAGAGTCATTTTCTCTGCGGAGTGATCTTCGCTTGGTCTGATGTAGATTATAGAGCCTGATTGCGGTTGGAAGGAAGGACCTGCGATAGCGCTCCTTCTCACACTTGGGGTGAAGCAGACGGTCACTTACAGTACTGCCAAGTGCCTTCAAGGTCTCATACATGGGGTGGGATTTATTCTCTCACATTGAGCTCACCACGGACAAAGAATGAAGGGTAGACATTAGGCACCAATTACAGAGGAGAGTCGGAACATTTGCTGCACCTCAGACCCTCTGCTCTTGCACTTGCAGGCTGATTTGAATATCCTTAGAAAGATGGTTATCTGTGCATTGCTTCATCAGTTGGTGACCACAAAGGTTTCAGCTGTTATTATAGGTCCTTATGCAGCATTATTATCTGTTAGTAGGTGTTGCTCCACTCATTTCAGCACAGTTAGAATTCTTCCTCTAGCTTCCACCATTCGCGCGTATACAATTATTGCCACAAACTTGTCTTATCAGCCAACTACAGACAAAAAATATACGTAAAAAATGACAGTTGACTATTGCCAATGGTGATCCACATATAATTTCTTAATGAATATCACTAAATTGGTCAACATAATCCAATTCAGTCCTGTTTTGTATATGAAAGATGGATCCCAGCAACTCCGATTCATTTTTTTTTCTCGTGATTGTTATATCCATTTGATATACTATGACGTCCCTAAGACTTTATCTCAGTACACCCTTTGCACATACCTGTTTCCCTTTCCCTCTATTTCACATGATTAAACTGGAAACTACATAACATCTAGTGCAGTGTTCTTACACTTCATGATATTTGAATATGAGGAACCTAAATCCAACCTCTGCAGCATGGGAAGAAATTAAGACCAAGAAGGTGATAAACAAGGAAGCAGCAGTCATGTCTGGAGTCACATTTTTCATCTATATTCTCTATAAGCTCTAAGAAGGATAAATAAAGTAGTATGCCTAAAACAACTCAAGAGGTGGCTCACAAGAAACCAAGCCCTTGCCCAGTGGTGGATCAGTAAGGACCCACACCTGGCCCAGTGGTGGATCAGTAAGGACCCACACCTGGCCCAGCGGTGGATCAGTAAGGACCCACACCTGGCCCAGCGGTGGATCAGTAAGGACCCACACCTTGCCCAGCGGTGGATCAGTAAGGACCCACACCTTGCCCAGCGGTGGATCAGTAAGGACCCACACCTTGCCCAGCGGTGGATCAGTAAGGACCCACACCTTGTCCTGCTGTAAAGTAGCAAGGCTCAAAATGTGTTGACTGAAAATGACAGAGGTTCTCAAGATACAATCAATCCCTGGTAAACTTATCTTCATATCAAGTATATTATTACAGAGGGGTAGGGCCATGTGGGGAGGATGTGGAATCATTTAATACAGTTTATAGTTTTATGGCTTTGTGCTAACCTAGTGCAACCCCTACAAAATGTAGCAGTGAGTGTGGGTAGCGCAGTGCTGCCACATAGATTTCAATGGCACAGTGCTGCAATACCCATACTTGCAGCTACAGTTTGTAGATTGAGTGAGCGGCGTGCCTCGTGGTATGTAAACAATACCACAAACTGCACTGCCTTGGTACTGGTAATCTGTGGGGGATCCGGGTGTCAAATAGCCACAGATCTAATACTGATGGCCTACAATGTTAAAAACTAAATAACCCCTTTAAATAGGACCTTTCACGTCCTCAGGGCACATGCGGTGTGATACACCGCTAGAAAGCTGACAGTGCGCTGAATTCAGCCTGAAACAAACCAGAGGGCCCAACCTCAAGAATATTCTTTGAAATTAATCTTATGAGTATCACCCATCTCTAGTTGGATGAGATTTAAGGATGGAGAGAAGTGTTGGAGAGTGATTAAAAGTAATTGTGGTGAAATAATCCATTGCCACCCATTTCTGATGATTGGACTAAAAATCCCTGCCCTTCCTAATAGACTCGGCAGCTTTTGTTCTGAGTACTCCCTACAGTGACCCCCGGGGGTCTGACACTTCAGACAAGTGCTGCGGCCTATTTGCCGCCTACCAATCACAGCTCTTACATTGTATTGCTGTTGTGCTTAGTATCTCAGCTCAGCCTAAGTCACTTAATAGGGAGTGAGCATCACATGGCCTGACCAGAAGAGCCCTGGGGCAGACCCCTACTAATCTGATACTGAGGATCTAGCCTAAGGACAGTCATCAGTATTTCCCTCCCAAAAAAACCTTTATATAATGTTTCGTTCCTGGGCAGTTTACATTATGAGAAAGTTATCTGTAAAAATAAAAATCTGATCTGACATTCACACAACAGACGTGAAACTCAGTCTCTGTGTGAGCCAGATTTCCAAGCCTGAACAATATGCCAGATATGAGACTCCTGGAACTATATGTAAGTCCCTGCCTCTCTTCTACATACTATCCAGTCAGCATAGACTGGCCCACCAGAGGATCCTCCCGTGAGCCCACACAGGGCCAGACCCCCTAACAGAGGCAAGCGTCATGTGCCGTCAGCCCCTTTCCAATACAAGCCTGCCCAGGGGAGGTAAGTAAAAATAACTAAGATTTATACTCGCCTCTCCTGGGCGTCCTAGAGTCCAGCATTATCTTTTGGATATTTCAGGTCTGCAGCTGGCATTACGTGTTTCGGTCATAATTTAACCTACTATGATTAACCCTTTCTTCTCCCTCTTTCTGATAGCTTAATCACAGCTTGGGTTAGCACCTAATACTAAGAACAGGAGCAGAAATGGAGGAGCTCCCATCTATGCATAGTCAAATCTAAGTCACAGGTCCAGAAATAGCCTCCCCTACCAAGGAAAGAGTCACGTCCAAGCTAGAGGTGGACAAGTCAATGGCGGGAAAACCCAGCAGGTACTGTGATATATGGGCTTTCACCTTACACTACAAGAAGCTGAACTGCCAGGGGTGTCTGGGATAGTGCACTCCATCCAACTGTGCATGTGTATGGGAATTGGGCCAGATGAATGAACGTTCAGCCAGCAGCTGGTGAAGGTGTATGTATGGACAGATGGATCCTTCATCTCCACAAATAAAACCATATTCTCAATGGGGCAGGTTATTTCTGTACGCCATTTTCCCGAAAAGGAGGTGTGACAAAGGTGTGCATGGGCTGGAGCCATCACTAGATTTATTATCATTTATGCCAGAAATCTGACATAAATGATGCCTGAAATCCATGAGCTGGAGTACAATATTTTTTCATGCACATAGACCGGTGTAGGGTCTCCACATTTATGAGGAGACATGCACCTTGTCATATGTTAGGCACCCCCTGTTATGGTCTGGGGATCCCTGACCACGGACTGGCCCCTGACTAATAACTTCTCAGTCCGGTAAAGGAAAAACATATATAAAAAACAATAATAAGTATGAGCAGTTTGGACTTCTAGTGTGGATACTCCTACACCCTGCCTCTCACAACTAAAAGTAGCCGTGGGCCCGACTAACTTGCCTGAAGGGGCACGAGCACAGCCAGAGAAGTAGCTAACCTACAAAGGGAAATAGAGCCCCTGTCTAGCTTCACGTTTACGAAGGAGAGGCAGATACAGAACAAGCCCCCCACGGATGTCCAGACTTGGACTAACGGTGAATATGAGTAACGCAAAAGCATAGGGAGAAAATAAACGTGAAACACAGAATAACTGAACTAAGCACAGGATAGGAAAAAACAGAACTGAGTATCACACACTATAAAAAAAAACCCTACCAAAAAAATTCCAAACCTCCAAACAGAAAAAATACCTAGGGCTCGCTGCGCCCGGAACACTATGTCTGGATAGGAGCTCAATACTTAACGAACCAGTCCTGTGTGAACAGGAGCAAGAAACTGGATGGGCCGGGATGCAGCTGGTAGCAGCTTCAGACAACAGACCATTACTGGAGCACAGGTACAGAAGTTTAAGACCGGCATCAGATAGCATGTGCAACAGCCTTATATAGTAAAGAGAAGGCCTCGCCCATGGCCTGTAAAGTAGGCAGAGAACTTAACCCCTTCAGAGGCCAAGACACACCAGGCACTGATCCACCAGGCAACTCACCACGTGATCCACGCCCGAGTGCCAGAGCAGAAACAGCATGTCTGGTGTGAACATTCCCCTGCCATGCATCAGGTGGTTCACGCGCTGAATGCCGTCTGGACACTCTGCGCCTGAACCTAACAGGCCGAGACTGCTGAGACCGGGTCATAACACCCCCTCCTCCTAGTCTTCATAAATCATCCCTAATCTGTTGTCTGTTACAGTATATTTCTCAGACATGATCCCCCTTTCTTCCACAGAAATCAAGAACTGGAGAATTTGAAAATAAAGTACAAGAATGGTGGAAGAAGAGGTAGGCTTGGCTTCTCCCCAGTTCATCTCTCTGGGGTTTGAAGAGACCTCAGAGTATAATAATAGCAGGCCAAACGAAACTGCAGGTGGAAACTCACGAATATCACGTTGGTTATCTGGAATGACGTTTGGTCTTGGTTACTTTACAATTACTTGGTCAGCATTAGATCATAGAAGGTCCATGTGGAGGTCACCATGTTTCCAGGTAGCATGGCTGCTTTTCCAAAAGTCAGGAAGACTGCACAGGAAGAGGAGTCGCAGAGAATTACATTTCCCTAAATGATTTCCTTTTGGAAAGGAAGCAACTGGACTCAGGGAAGATCCGCACAGGACATTATCTGCAGCAATAAACTTGTGGATTTGCCATTTATTTTGTTGTTTTTATTTTGCCTTGTATTTCACTTTATACATTGTGAAGGTTTAATTTCGCCAGTACAAATTGTCATTTATGATCCGCATCTCTTATGGTGCAGAGCCTGTCCATTGTGCAGGTTGATTTTACGTCCACTTCTGTTTTCATATGCACATACAGTGGGGCAAAAAAGTATTTAGCCAGTCACCAATAGTGCAAGTTCCACCACTTAAAAAGATGAGAGGCGTCTGTAATTTACATCATAGGTAGACCTCAACTATGAGAGACAAAATGAGAAAACAAATCCAGAAAATCACATTGTCTGATTTTGTAAGAATTTATTTGCAAATTATGGTGGAAAATAAGTATTTGGTCAGTAACAAAATTTCATCTCAATACTTTGTTATATATCCTTTGTTGGCAATGACAGAGGTCAAACGTTTTCTGTAAGTCTTCACAAGGTTGGCACACACTGTTGTTGGTATGTTTGCCCATTCCTCCATGCAGATCTCCTATAGAGCAGTGATGTTTTGGGGCTGTCGCTTGGCAACATGGACTTTCAACTCCCTCCAAAGGTTTTCTATAGGGTTGAGATCTGGAGACTGGCTAGGCCACTCCAGGACCTTGAAATGCTTCTTACAAAGCCACTCCTTCGTTGCCCTGGCGGTGTGCTTTGGATCATTGTCATGTTGAAAGACCCAGCCACCTTTCACGCTTCAATGCCCTTGCTGATGGAAGGAGGTTTGCACTCAAAATCTCACGATGCATGGCCCCATTCATTCTTTCATGTACCCGGATCAGTCGTCCTGGCCCCTTTGCAGAGAAACAGCCCCAAAGCATGATGTTTCCACCCCCATGCTTTACAGTAGGTATGGTGTTTGATGGATGCAACTCAGTATTCTTTTTCCTCCAAACACGAAAAGTTGTGTTTCTACCAAACAGTTCCAGTTTGGTTTCATCAGACCATAGGACATTCTCCCAATACTCTTCTGGATCATCCAAATGCTCTCTAGCAAACTTCAGACGGGCCCGGACATGTACAGGCTTAAGCAGTGGGACACGTCTGGCACTGCAGGATCTGAGTCCCTGGCGGCGTAGTGTGTTACTGATGGTAGGCTTTGTTACATTGGTCCCAGCTCTCTGCAGTTCATTCACTAGGTCCCCCTGCGTGGTTCTGGGATTTTTGCTCACCGTTCTTGTGATCATTTTGACCCCACGGGGTGAGATTTTGCGTGGAGCCCCAGATTGAGGGAAATTATCAGTGGTCTTGTATGTCTTCCATTTTCTAATTATTGCTCCCACAGTTGATTTCTTCAATCCAAGCTGGTTGCCTATTGCAGATTCAGTCTTCCCAGCCTGGTGCAGTTTTGTTTCTGGTGTCCTTTGACAGCTCTTTGGTCTTTACCATAGTGGAGTTTGGAGTCTGACTGTTTGAGGGTGTGCACAGGTGTCTTTTTATACTGATAACAAGTTTAAACAGGTGCCATTACTACAGGTAATGAGTGGAGGAAAGAGGAGACTCTTAAAGAAGAAGTTACAGGTCTGTGAGAGCTAGAAATCTTGATTGTTTGTAGGTGACCAAATACTTATTTTCCACCATAATTTGCAAATAAATTTTTACAAAATCAGACAATGTGATTTTCTAGATTTGTTTTCTCATTTTGTCTCTCATAGTTGAGGTCTACCTATGATGTAAATTACAGACGCCTCTCATCTTTTTAAGTGGTGGAACTTGCACTATTGGTGACTGACTAAATACTTTTTTGCCCCACTGTAGGAGGATTCCCATCATCCACTTTTAAGGCCGATGAGACTCCGTAAGCAGCAAACCTCTACAATGCTGTAAAATGGAAGCTGGCTCTAGCAGTATTCTTGGCTTTGGTTCAAAAATAATGCAGAAAAATCTGTAACAAAAAAAGCTCTGTTTCTGCAATGTGCGACCTCAGTCTTAAAGGGATTGTCCAGGCAAAAATGGATGAAAAGTTTTTATTTTAGATTAACTGGGGGCAGTGAAAAAAAAAAAACATACTCCAGTGCCTCCCAGCATGGTCTGGTCCTCTCAGTCCATTGTTATGTTCGGAAAGAAATCCCTGCCATATGTGACCGTGGAGACCGATCATCGAAGGGCATGTGACGTCACTACCTGTGACATCCCGGATCTCTTCATGAGGCTGATGATTGGATCCAGGACATCACAGCCAATGAGTATATACTTGAGTATAAGGTGACCCGAATATAAGCCGAGGCCCCTAATTTTACCACAAACCACTATTTTATGGGAGATTCTATACATTGATATTGCGGCTGGGCATAGGCCCCCCCCCCCCCTCCTTAAAATTTTTTTTTTTTTTTGCTGACTCGAGTATAAGCCGAGGGGGGCTTTTTCAGCACAAAAACTGTGCTGAAAAATTCGGCTTATACTCGAGTATATCCACTTTGAAAAGACGCTGAAGCAGCAGGACCGGACCGCGCTGGGAGGACTCCGGAGCACCAGGGACAGGGGAGTATGATTATTTTTTTTCTACCTCCCCCAGCCTATTTAAAATATAAACAATGTGCCTGGACAACCTCTTTACATAAACATTGTAACCGTCATACAAGCCTGCCGACAGTGGTGAGTAATAGGGTGACCTCTGGTGAACAAACACATCCTATTATATAGTGTTCCAGGAATGACTGGCTAGCTGCAGCAGCTTCAGTTTATAATGGTGTAGAGTAGCCAAGTACTATACATGACCATACTTTGGTAATAGATCTTAGAGACTACATACAGGATGATATTGTATATCCAAACAGCTGTTCCCATATGTCCCCACAGAAGTGAATGTAAGCAACAAGGAAGTTGTCCCCTGTGCAGTTTCTTTGGGGAGTAGGATGGACTGACACAAGGTGCACAGAAGCGCAAGTGTGAATGCCCCCCTAGCATTTAGAAAGGTTCCTTAGTCTGGCTCAGTAGGTGACACAATCATGGGGAAGACTGCTGACTTGACAGATGTCCAGAAGGCAGTCACTGACACATCCACAAGGAGGGGAAGCCACAAAAGGTCATTGCTAAAGAAGCTGGCTGGTCACAGAGTGCTGTATCAAAGTATATTAATGGAAAGCTGAGTGGAAGGAAAAAGTATAAGTAGAAGACGGTGAACAAGCAACCGGGATAACCGCAGCCTTGATAGGATTGTTAAGAAAAGGCCATTCAAATATTTGGGGGAGATTCAGAAGGATTGGACTGCTACTGGAGTCAGTGCTTCAAGAGCCACCACACACAGATGTATCCAGGACATGGGCTACAAGTGTCACATTCCATGTGAGGAGTCACTCATGACCCATAGACAATGCCAGAAGCGTCTTACACAGGACAAGGAGAAAAAGAACTGGACTGTTGGGTTACATTTACTGGTCAGACTTTTCATTTTTTTACAGTTGGACTTATATAATATTCTAATATTCTGATAATGACTTTTCATTAAAAAGGTCCATTCGTGTCCTCGGGCACATGTGGTTTTATATACCGCTAGAAAGTCGTCAGCTTTCCCATTAGGTGCCCCGGGGCTGTAGATATCGGTGCCATTACTGATATCTCTTCACTGTCAGAAGGGTGTGGGC
This sequence comes from Leptodactylus fuscus, assembly GCF_031893055.1. Classification (NCBI taxonomy): domain Eukaryota; kingdom Metazoa; phylum Chordata; class Amphibia; order Anura; family Leptodactylidae; genus Leptodactylus; species Leptodactylus fuscus. The sequence goes on from NC_134273.1 coordinate 37,250,995, forward strand.
TGTGAGGAACGCCCCTCCAAACAGCGCTGTCCATAGCCCAGTACTATCAGAGGGGGCGTTCCTTACCGCCCAGCCATGACGCTAAGCTGTGAGGAACCCTCCCCCCCCTTCCCGACCTTACTCATTCATAGACTAGTACTGGGGGGGATGTTCTTCACAGCTTAGCATCATGGCTGACACAGCCCAGCTAGACTGTCAGGAACGCCCTTCTGACAGTGAAGAGATATTGGTAACGGCACCGATATCTCCAGCCCCAGGGCACACTGTTGGCTTTCTAGTGGTATATAAAACTGCATGTGCCCGGTCCTCTTTAACAGAAATAAACACTTGAAAAAGTTCACTCTGGTTGTAATGACTCAATATAGTATAATATATGGGTTTCACTTTTTCTATTGAATTACTAAAAAAAAAACCTTTTTGCTGAAATTTGAAATTTATATAATTTATACACTTGTATATAGTACTAGCCAAAATTCACAAGGCCATTAGATAAAAAGGCTGCGAAAAATTTACATTTTTACAGTGTCTAGGTATTTGTAAGCCTGGTATGTACTGACATATGTACCAATTTGTAATACTAAATAATCTTAGGCCATGACAGAGTGGCATCCCCATTTGCAATCATCCTACATTTTGCCTAAAAAAACAACTTCTGCGTAAAAACAGGTAGCATACTGACAAAGCATATAAGTGCATATACATGTGTGCATTGTGCCTTATGGTGCGTTTTATACTTTTATACTAAAATGTGTGCTGCAGTGACATCTGGTGGCAGAAAGTAGTATTGCAGTCTATTAAAAATTTTCATTTCTGTCTTGCAATGGCAAGTGGGATGAGATGTAGCAGGAAACTGGACATAGGCCTTAGAATTGAGAAGTGAGATCAATTAGATAGATATATCTACTGTACATATTATGACAGCTCTTAATGTTTTCTACCAAGGGATGCAAATGTGTGTAAATTACTTTTTTCATTTATTTTTTCTACAAGTTTTGCAGCATCCTATTTGCCTTTTTAGAGGGGCCACGGAGTGACGGTAAATCTATTTTATTTCAATCACAGTGATCGATCATTAGAATCGCTTGGATTCACAATAGCTTGTGTTGTTTTGATAAATAATATAACTTTTCTTCATTTCCTAAACTTTCTGTGTCACTGGATCTTTGAAAAAGGATGACACCCATTTTTTGTCCATGGACCCATAGATGAGCATTGATGTGATGCTTCAGTGAAAAAACCAAACCTGCCTTTGGTTCTTTTTGCAGACCAATGGTCTATGAACAACAATGATGTCTGGATGAGTACATGGAAATGAATGGATAAGTATGCAATCCATGAAGATGTGTGTGAATATAGCCTTAGCCTGACACTAGGGACACACTGAAAAGCTCATCTATTAAAAAAAAAATCAGTTACTCACAGACACCATAGACTATAATGTGGTCCACTGGTTGTCCGTCGGGTTTTACATACAGCCTGCTATATACCATCTATATACTCATACAGTGTTGGCCAAAAGTATTGGCACCCCTGCAATTCTGTCAGATAATACTCATTTTCTTCCAGAAAATGATTGCAAGCACAAACTCTTTGGTTTTATTATCTTCATTTAATTTGTCTTCAATGGAAAGCCACAAACAGAATTGTCAAAAAGCCAAATTGGATATAATTCCAAACCAATCATAAAAAAGGGGGTGGACAAAAGTATTGGCACTGTTTGAAAAATCATGTGATGCTTCTCTAATTTGTGTAATTAACAGCACCTGTTACTTACCTGAGGCACCTAACAGGTGGTGGCAATAACTAAATCATACTTGCAGCCAGTTGAAATGGATTAAAGTTGACTCAACCTCTGTCCTGTGTCCTTGTGTGTACCACATTGAGCATGGAGAAAAGAAAGAAGACCAAAGAACTGTCTGAGGACATGAGAAGCAAAATTGTGAGGAAGCATGAGCAATCTCAAGGCTACAAGTCCATCTCCAAAGACCTGAATGTTCCTGTGTCTACCGTGCGCAGTGTCATCAAGAAGTTTAAAGCCCAAGGCACTGGCCTTTTTCATGCGATATTTCTGACTGTCTACCTGATGTTACTATGTAACATTTTTTATTGGAATTTACGAATAAAAGTTATATCTTAAGAAAAATATTCATCGTGCTGCCTGGTGAAGCTGGATTTTTTTTACTATTTGGATCCCATGGCACTGTGGCTAACCTTCCTAGATGTGGACGGAAAAGAAAAATTGACGAGAGATTTCAATGCAAGATTGTGCGGATGGTGGATAAAGAACCTCGACTCACATCCAAACAAGTTCAAGCTGCCCTGTAGTCTGAGGGTACAACAGTGTCACCCTGTACTATCCATCAGTATCTGAATGAAAAGGGACTGTATGGTAGGAGACCCAGGAAGACCCCACTTGTTACCCAGAGACATAAAAAAGCCAGGCTGGAGTTTCCCAAAACTTAGCTGAGAAAGCCAAAAACGTTTTAGAAGAAAGTTCTCTGCTCAGATGAGACAAAAGTAGAGCTTTTTGGGAAAAGGCATCAACATAGAATTTACAGGGAAAAAAAAAAGAGGCCTTCAAAGAAAAGAACACGGTCCCTACAGTCAAACATGGCGGAGGTTCCCTGATGTTTTGGGGTTGCTTTGCTGCCTCTGGCACTGGACTGCTTGACCGTGTGCATGGCATTATGAAGTCTGAAGACTACCAACACATTGTGCAGCATAATGTAGGGCCCAGTGTGAAAAAGCTGGGTCTCCCTCAGAGGTCATGGGTCTTCCAGCAGGACAATGACCCAAAACACACTTCAAAAAGCACTAGAAAATGGTCTGAGAGAAAGCAGTGGAGACTTGTAAAGTGGCCAGCAATGAGTCCAGCCCTGAATCCCATAGAACACCTGTGAGAGATCTCATGGCAGTTTGGAGAAGGCCCCCTTCACATCTCAGGGACCTGGAGCAGTTTGCCAAAGAAGAATGGTCTAAAATTCCAGCAGAGCCTTGTAAGAAACTCATTGATGGTTACCGGAAGCGGTTGTTCAGTTATTTTGTCTAAAGGTTGTGCTACCAAGTATCAGGCTGAGGGTGCCAATACTTTTGTCCGGCCCATTTTTGGAGTTTTGTGTAAAATGATCAATGATTTGACTTTTTTTTCATTCTCTTCTGTGTTTTTTCATTGCAAGCAAAATAAATAAAGATATTAATACCAAAGAGTTTGTGCTTGCAATCATTTTCTGGAAGAGAACGAGTATTATCTGACAGAATTGCAGGGGCGCCAATACTGTACCTCTCCTTCACATACAGCCTTCTATACACCAGCTATATACTCATACCTCTCCTCCACATACAGCCTGCTATATACCTGCTTTACACTAATACCTCCCCTCCACCCTCAGTTCTGCTATATACCAGCTATATACTCATACCTCTCCTCCACATACAGCCTGCTATATACTCATACCTCTCCTTCACATACAGCCTGCTATATACCTGCTACAGTGGGGCAAAAAAGTATTGTCAGTCACCAATAGTGCAAGTTCCACCACTTAAAAAGATGAGAGGCGTCTGTAATTTACATCATAGGTAGACCTCAACTATGAGAGACAAAATGAGAAAACAAATCCAGAAAATCACATTGTCTGATTTTGTAAGAATTTATTTGCAAATTATGGTGGAAAATAAGTATTTGGTCAGTAACAAAATTTCATCTCAATACTTTGTTATATATCCTTTGTTGGCAATGACAGAGGTCAAACGTTTTCTGTAAGTCTTCACAAGGTTGGCACACACTGTTGTTGGTATGTAGGCCCATTCCTCCATGCAGATCTCCTCTAGAGCAGTGATGTTTTGGGGCTGTCGCTTGGCAACATGGACTTTCAACTATAGGGTTGAGATCTGGAGACTGGCTAGGCCACTCCAGGACCTTGAAATGCTTCTTACAAAGCCACTCCTTTGTTGCCCTGGCGGTGTGCTTTGGATCATTGTCATGTTGAAAGACCCAGCCACGTTTCATCTTCAATGCCCTTGCTGATGGAAGGAGGTTTGCACTCAAAATCTCACGATACATGGCCCCATTCATTCTTTCATGTACTCGGATCAGTCGTCTTGGCCCCTTTGCAGAGAAACAGCCCCAAAGCATGATGTTTCCACCCCCATGCTTTACAGTAGGTCTGGTGTTTGATGGATGCAACTCAGTATTTTTTTTCCTCCAAATACGAAAAGTTGTGTTTCTACCAAACAGAAACGTGGGACGTGTCTGGCACTGCAGGATCTGAGTCCCTGGCGGCGTAGTGTGTTACTGATGGTAGGCTTTGTTACATTGGTCCCAGCTCTCTGCAGTTCATTCACTAGGTCCCCCCACGTGGTTCTGGGATTTTTGCTCACCGTTCTTGTGATCATTTTGACCCCACGGGGTGAGATTTTGCGTGGAGCCCCAGATCGAGGGAGATTATCAGTGGTCCTGTATGTCTTCCATTTTCTAATTATTGCTCCCACAGTTGATTTCTTCAATCCAAGCTGGTTGCCTATTGCAGATTCAGTCTTCCCAGCCTGGTGCAGTTTTGTTTCTGGTGTCCTTTGACAGTTCTTTGGTCTTTACCATAGTGGAGTTTGGAGTCTGACTGTTTGAGGGTGTGCACAGGTGTCTTTTTATACTGATAACAAGTTTAAACAGGTGCCATTACTACAGGTAATGAGTGGAGGAAAGAGGAGACTCTTAAAGAAGAAGTCACAGGTCTGTGAGAGCCAGAAATCTTGATTGTTTGTAGGTGACCAAATACTTATTTTCCACCATAATTTGCAAATAAATTTTTACAAAATCAGACAATGTGATTTTCTAGATTTGTTTTCTCATTTTGTCTCTCATAGTTGAGGTCTACCTATGATGTAAATTACAGACGCCTCTCATCTTTTTAAGTGGTGGAACTTGCACTATTGGTGACTGACTAAATACTTTTTTGCCCCACTGTATATACTCATACCTCTCCTCCACATACAGCCTGCTATATACTCATACCTCTCCTCCACATACAGCCTGCTATATACTCATACCTCTCCTTCACATACAACCTGCTATATACTCATACCTCTCCTTCACATACAGCCTGCTATTTACCTGCTATATACTCATACCTCTCCTCCACATACAGCCTGCTATTTACCTGCTATATACTCATACCTCTCCTCCATATACAGCTTGCTTTATACTCATACCTCTCCTTCACATACAGCCTGCTATATACTCATACCTCTCCTCCACATACAGCCTGTATATACTCATACCTCTCCTCCACATACAGCCTGCTATATACTCATACCTCTCCTCCATATACAGCCTGCTATATACTCATACTTCTCCTCCATATACACATTGAGACGCTATAATATAAGGGACGAACATATCTGATGTCCTAGAATATCAATCTGTCCTCACAGATACAGGCAGAATAACTAGCAGGGTCCAGAGCTGCAGGTTCTCATAAGTGTCCAGGCTCAGGCAGAGACTCCCAGCACAGTCAATTTGAAACCCAATTGTTTGAGGAGGGGAGAGGGAGCTGTCAGAACGAGCACCTGTCAGCTTAGGAGGGCTAGAGAGAGTGGTATGAACAAGTACCTAGATTCAGGGTGAACACCCGACAAACGGATTAGGTATCACAGAACACACGCCTGCATAAAAAGATTTGCCACTCAGTGAGGAATAGTGATTTTATTGCACTAGGTGGTAGTAGGAGGTACACATGAACTTTATAGACTTATTTTAAATGACTTTAATAAAAGTTAGGTTTTAATCTTGATTTTTGTTGCTGTGGGGATACCCCTTTCTGGTCTTGTATGAATTACTGGTAATCCCAGATCCTTGCATAGAAATTCTCCTCCATATACAGCCTGCTATATACTCATACCTCTCCTCCATATACAGCCTGCTATATACTCATACTTCTCCTCCATATACAGCCTGCTATATACTCATACCTCTCCTCCATATAGAGCCTGCTATATACTCATACTTCTCCTCCATATAGAGCCTGCTATATACTCATACTTCTCCTCCATATACAGCCTGCTATATACTCATACCTCTCCTCCATATACAGCCTGCTATATACTCATACTTCTCCTCCATATACAGCCTGCTATATACTCATACCTCTCCTCCATATACAGCCTGCTATATACTCATACTTCTCCTCCATATACAGCCTGCTATATACTCATACCTCTCCTCCACATACAGCCTGCTATTTACCTGCTATATACTCATACCTCTCCTCCATATACAGCCTGCTATATACTCATACCTCTCCTCCATATACAGCTTGCTATATACTCATACCTCTCCTCCACATACAGCCTGCTATATACTCATACCTCTCCTCCATATACAGCTTGCTATATACTCATACCTCTCCTCCATATACAGCCTGCTATATACCTGCTATATACTCATACCTCTCCTCCACATACAGCCTTCTATATACCTGCTTTACACTAATACCTCTCCTCCACAGACAGCCTGCTATATACCTGCTATATACTCATACCTCTCCTCCACATACAGCCTGCTATTTACCTGCTATATACTCATACCTCTCCTCCATATACAGCTTGCTATATACTCATACCTCTCCTCCATATACAGCCTGCTATATACTCATACCTCTCCTCCATATACAGCCTGCTATATACTCATACCTCTCCTCCATATACAGCCTGCTATATACTCATACCTCTCCTCCACATACAGCCTGCTAAATACCTGCTTTACACTAATACCTCTCCTCCACAGACAGCCTGCTATATACCAGCTATATACTCATACCTCTCCTCCATATACAGCCTGCTATATACCTGCTATATACTCATACCTCTCCTCCATATACAGCCTGCTATATACTCATACCTCTCCTTCACATACAGCCTGCTATATACTCATACCTCTCCTCCATATACAGCCTGCTATATACCTGCTATATACTCATACCTCTCCTCCACCCCCAGTCCTGCTATATACCTGCTGTATACACACGGAAATGCCACAACTTATGCTACAACACAATAACTTCCCTCTTCCCTACTACTGAAGACTCAAGTGTTTTGTCTTCCAGTCATGTAATGACACACAGCTAACACCTGACTCCTCCCACACACATGACTGATCACATGACCATGACGTCAGCACAGGTCCTCTCCCTACTAGGGCTGCTCAGTGTGGCAGTTCTGCAGCTACAGCTGATCGCTGCCGGCCGGTACACATGACAGGCCGTGTGGCAGGATGGCGGCTCAGCACGATGTCCTCAATGACACCACCAAGCTGGCATCTTCTACCATGGTCCTGCAGGTACAGTGGCCAACCTGTGTCCTCACCCACATACCTGCCCTCCTCCTCCTCCAGGAAGTAATGTACTGCACAGTGTGTGTATGTGATAGATAGTCCACAGTATAATGAGGGGAGGTAATAAAAGGGTTAATAAGCCTAGTGTCAGGTCAGTGCAGACTTATTATGTGATAGAACTACAGGTCCCAGCATGCTCTGACAGTGGTGGGAGTTGTAGTTTGGTAAGATCTAGAGCGCCACACACTGGAAGCCACTAGTCAGGAGTCTAGGTTATGTGAGACAGAGACACAGCTCTCTAAAGCCAACCAGACACATTCAGTCTCAGACGGCCATGGAGGATGGGATTGTTCACACAAGTGATCAGTCATCGCCATTAACAACTAAACTGACCACGAGTCTGCGCAAATTGGCCAATAACTTGCTAAAAGTGGCCAACCAAGCCAAATGCAGAAATATTGAACATGTCAGACCATCTCATGGCAAAGGCGCCCTGCACAGACAAGCTGATGGGTAGAACATCTTACACTGAGATTGTATTAGTGTTGGCTCTCCGGTGATCAAGTTTATCAGAGAACCAGGACAATGGATACGCGGAGCACGTCATAGTGATTAGAGATGAGTGAGTAGTATTCGAGCGAATACCTCCCCTGCATACTTATTGGTGTAAAAAAAAAGCGCCAGGGAAGGTGGGAGGGGCATCAAATTTTTACTGCATTTACCACGTGGTATGCGACCGATTACACCAATAACTATGCATGGGAGGTATTCGATCGAATACTACTCACTCATCTCTAATAGTTATATATGGAGCCCCATAGTGAAGAAAATTCAGGATTTCACAGAAAGGAACCACATTTGTTAGTAAAGGATATTACAGTGGCAGTGGCTGGCCTGGTGGAATAGCGGTTAGGGTCTCCTGGTTCCCCTATATTTATGACATCTCCTGTACAACATAAAGCTTGATCTGGCAGGATATTCTGTACTAGACATAGAACCAGCACTTTCCCCAAATGTATCTCACGCAGTTTGTGTTCTTGTTTGTGCAGGTCGTGTTCCGTGTTCTAACATTTGCCCTAAATGCCTTCACCCTGCGATATGTCTCAAAAGAGATCATTGGCGTTGTAAATGTGCGGTAAGTGTCTTCACAGTCATCTGGATTATGTATAAATGTACTCATGTGTTGGACTGTCTTCAAGTGTCCCAGCAAAGCTCCCATTAAATGGATGCCTCGGGGGAATGCCAAACCGTATCATCAGTCAGCCATGATGATGATAGTTTGATAGACAGCAATGATGTATAGTTTTGGTTTTTCTTGGATGCCTCTGTATAGAATAGTCTGCTCGCTGTTCCACACAGTTAATAAAATATAGAAAACCTGGCAGATGTCGCCTAGTGGGGGCCTATGGATATGTTTAACACCTGCAGACAGAGTATAAAAATACCTTAAAGGGATTGTCCAGACTATAATTTTATTTTAGTATTAAGCTTGGGGAGGAAAAATAAATAGTCCTGATGTGGAATCCTTTGCTGGTTGTGCCGTCCCGTGTCCCTTCCGCTTAAGTCGCTGATTGAAGTCATTCCATTACACATGGATAACACGGCCTCCATCTTTGCTTCCTCTTCAGGTTGACCCTCCTTTACACCACTGTAGTGTTTCTTGCTCGTGAAGCTTTCCGTAGAGCGTGTCTGAGCCATTCTACACAGCAAAGCTGGAGATGCACCATTCACCTCACCTGGTTGGCGTAAGTATTACTGATGCCAGGGGTAAGGACTCGTCTACAATCTTCTAGAAACTGAGAACTGGAAGTATGAACTAGACCTTATTCCAGGTGGTGTTTTTACGCCTCTTCACCGCTTTCGGAAAAAAAAACATTAGGGGGTTGGCGTAGACAAGCCAGATTTAGTATAATTTATGGCATGATTGTAAATGGCAGCTGAAATCTATGAAAGCAAGGAGCTTATATGTTAGCAGAGACGTAGGGACTCCCAGAAAATGGACCTAATGAATTAAGAGCACCCTTCACTCCTTACGACACAATGGTCTTGATGTATCCCTCACTTATTGTGTCTGCTTCTAGATTTAGAGGTTATTCACCCAGCCATGTTCCTTCTGGTCATTGTGGCGGCCATATTTCCTAGATTGCCCCTAAAGCTGTCAGTTCAGTATAATGATCCATCTGGATGCTCAATATGTCAGCATTCACCTTTGTGCATAGTGTACCATGTGCAGGGACCAGTGTCGGCGGGGACAGCTTAGGACAGGTCAGTAGATGCCGTCTTCTGAGGTCTGATATTGTCTGTTCTATATACATAATAATAATAGAATTTCATATTGTCTTGTATTCAGAGTACCACTCGGAGTCTGCTGGTCTTTGGTATTAGGGTGGATATGGCTGAACATTTTGGAGGTTCCGGACCCAGCAGATATCCCACATTATGGCATTGGAGTTCTGGCATTTGGATTTTCTTCAGTTATTGAATTAATAGCAGAACCGTTCTGGGTCCTTGCACAAGCTCATCTCTTTGTCAGACTAAAGGTATGTATGTGAAATGGTGTAATGCTCATTATTTATATGTGACCTGAAGGTTTATCTAAACTGAATCAGTGTCTTGTGTGACCCTGAAGGAGATGCCAGATCACTGCTCCAGGCAAAGCTGAAGATGTAGCAGAGCTGGCCATGTACAGTAAAAATATAATGCACCCACATAGAAGTGTTAGATTGCTTAATAGGTAAGCATGTAGTTATGTTTCAGGCAGATATGCAAATGAATACTGGTGTGGCCTGGTTAGACACGGAGGCCTCCCACAAGAAGGCATAAAATTGCTTTTGTGCTCACCTACAAAAGGACCTCAGAGGCTACTATTGGATAGTTTACCTTGGCGAGAGATCTTGGACTGTTACACATGCCTCTACAATACACTTAAAAATATTTTGTCCAAATGCCAGACTATGAGAGGAGACGCATCAATGGACTGAAAGATGCGGTGTTCATTTAAATGAATTGCCTGCCGTCTAGGCCATTCTGACTTGGCTGTTAGTGGTGATGGAAGCAGGGCACGCACACACAGCAAACAGACTTTACATGGCCAAGGAAGACCACCAGTAGAGGGGATTGTTTTATCTGTTGAAATCTGCATAAGTATCTCCCACAGTTTCCTTGTCTACCATCCAGACATAGGTAGCACCTTCATTACACACCGACGTCTCTGCCTGGACCATTTCCAGGAGGAAATTAGGTGTCATAGCGTCCCTTACATGTTCAGTCATTGATAGCCAGCCACCATGACCTTTGTTTGCAGTGGTTTTGTAAACAAGAAACCTGGACCACTACGGACTGGGACCATATCATCTTTAGTGACAAATACAGGTTCTGTTTGGGATCTGACGACTGTCATGTTCAAGTATGGAGGTCTCCAAGTGAGTTGTCCATCCTCCCTGCTGGTGTTATGACCTGTAGAGCCATCATATATGACAGTCATTACTCCTAGTAGAGATACAATGGACACTAACAGCTCGGTGACATGTCCAGGACACGTGTTGCCCGTCATGGCAGGATTTCCAACTGGCATATTTCACTAGGATAATCCTCACTTACACGCAGGAAGGGTTTCCCAGAAATGTTTTGACCAAATGTCAACATTTCCTTGGCCTACCCAGTCTCCAGATTTATCACCAGTAGAGCATTTATAAGACCAGTTGGGGTAAGATCTGTTGGAAACTGTGCCACAGGATACAATAGGGAACCTGTATACTTCCATGCCCAACCATATATGTTCTTGTATCAAGGCTAGAGGAGGCCCAGCAGGGTTCTAGAGCCTTTTATTATTGTACAGTTGTCTCCAATGAACGTCTCAATTCGGTCTTATACTGTAATCTCGGTCTCGCAGTTCCGTACAACAAAATGGCACTTGAGCATGCGCAGTACCGCACAGGATGGAGCGTTACTGCGCATGCACAGGATTCAGCCGCCCGGAGCAAGACTACAGCAGATATAGGCGGTACAGAATGTCTGGAGGAAAGGTCATATGGAGTACAAGCAATGGAGGGGCGTTTCAGAAGTATGATGCAGGGGGTGCTCGCTGGCTCTGGGGAACGCCCAGGGTGCTCGGTGAGCCTCATTTGCATATAATAAGTACCCGTTTTTTATTTAAAAAAATGTGGGGTCTTTGGAAGAACTGGAGGCAGTACCTGAATAGCTTTTTTATAAAGGCTATTCAGGCGTATGCTTACCTCAAAATTAGTTTTCTAAATGATAGAATCCCTTTAATGAGTATATCTGCTTTCAACATGGAATTGGCCATGTTGAATTCCAGTTGACATTTGGGAGGTCCTCTACCTACCTGCCCTCCCTCCCGCTTGTAGTTTTGGATGTTTTTCATGGCTATTTTCACCCACGTTTGTCTGAGTGTAGGCTTATTAACTCTGAGCTAAGCTAGTACAGATCTGAAACAAAATATATAAGATAGTACAGACTGATGAATTTTAATTTTGAGTTTGCTTCATATGTTACCATCATACTGCACATACTGTACATGTGTATATAGTTAGATTTTTTGCTATTACATGTGGTAGGCTTACTGTTTCTGTAGCCACCAAACAAGAAAATGATCATTCTTATGTATTATGTGTCTTTTATTCTGTTTAAGTTATAATAAATAACGGAGTTATGTTTAGAATTATAATACCAAGTAAGTCATCAGATTTTACCCCACAATGTTCAATCTCCGCTTGTTTGAGTGGTTTGGAGACCATGTACATAAAGACGTACATGGTGACAAGGCCTAGCGTATCTACATCAAAAGCCCTGCCCGCTCCCTGGGGCCCGCAGGAACCATGATGGCAAACCCTCAGTTTTACATGCAACATAAATTGCCCATTTGCCACCTCTGTGTGGGTATGGCTTTGGACATGGTGGTGCCTATGTCTGCATCTTATGTCCTGTACTGTATTAGCACAATTATCGCTCTTTCCTTTGAGGGCAAAGATACACATTCCATTTCCTTGATGTGGTCTGAAGCCAAAACTAGGAGTAGAGTGGAAAAAAAATACCATATGTCCTTTATTGGTTCTCACCTTTTATGATTTGCAGGGCATTTGAAGTGTAATTGGATACCTTATGTGATCTACACCTGGGTTGTGGCTTCAAAAACTACTTCAATAAGTCTGTACACGTGTCCTTACTGATTGCTATTAGGGATAGGGCCTAAGTGTTCATTCATTGGGGGCCTGACCGCCGCGTATCCTAGTGATCAGGAGAATGGAGGACCAAAAGTCCTGCTAAAGCCTCCTCCTGAATTGAGCAACAGTGTGCTTGTGTGACCAGTGATCCATTCCTTCTATGGGGTTGTCAGACTTTAGTAGTACCCTTGAGCCCCATAGCAGTGAATTGAGCTGCAGATGCACAAGTCCACTGAGGCATCATTCAGAAGGAGGGAGATTTTTGGTCCCCGGTTTTCCTAATCGCTGTGGGACTTGGCTGTTGGGCCCCTATCCTATGAATGGGTGTCCTTTAATGGGCACAACGCCTTTAATGCATGTGCTGTGTTTGTTGCACCATTGAAAATGACTAACCCTGCCCTGTAACATTTCGTTACAAAAAAATGCATGTGTTATGGGAGATGGAAGCACAAATGTGCAATAGCACTTATATGTACCGTAAAAGCTGCTTGACTTGTCAGCAGCACACTTTCCTCTATCAACAGGTATGAGCTGCCAACAAACAATGAAACTATATGGGGTGAGCGATCATGGTGGACATTGTTCCTACTTAATTCATTTTGCATTGGCCTGTTTAAAAGGCACATGCAAGTAAATGCTGATCAAGGTATATATAGTTAATGGATTCCCATCAGTCACTGCAATAATCTGCATAAAGTGACCATACAAAGGCTATGTACCGCCAAACAATCCCCTAAAATATAGGTAATGTAATAAAACTTAACTAAAACGATGGCCGCAAATTACTTTCAGCACAGAATATGACTATACCAGGCTAAAAAATACATGTTAATAAAAAGTTCTAAATAAAAGTTATAATATATAATATATATGAATTTTTGAACAAGGGATCTATAAAGGACAAAGTCATATTCTGTACTATAGCTATTTTGGCGTCATCATTTTTATTGTGTTTTAATACATTGGCAGGTGAAGATTAGGTATATACAGGTATTAGGTATATATTTCCTCATTCTGGTGTGTATGTCATAGGACTGTATATTGATCTTTATGACATGTATTTCAGGTAATTGCTGAGAGTCTGGCAATAATTGTCCGTTGTTCTGTCACAGTCGTTCTGGTGCTTATCTGGCCTCATTGGGGACTTCTCATCTTTTCACTGGCCCAGGTAAGAGCTGCACTTCCACCTTACACATATGTAAAACCATTTATATGTATTCTATTTCTGTAGTTCATACAGCAATTACCATCAAACTTTTCAGTCCCTGTTCTCAGGAGGCTCAAAAATCCCTGTATCACATTGTGCGTTATTTGTCAAGACGTATTTAGGGTGGGGAAGAAGCTCTCATAAAGGGGAGAACACTTTACCTCCATGCAGATGTTGCCCATAGTCAGATTCTAACCCAGGACTCAGTGCTGTAATGAAACAGTCCTTAGCGCTGAGCCGTCATGTTTTTAATATATCATATAAAGCAATTAGAGTTTTAGATGTATTCTTACGTAGTAAATAAAGGATACAAATAGACATCGTTCAGATGGGACGGTATTAACTAACAGAGCCTAAATAGTAATAGAATTATCTAGAGATGAAGGGTTTGATTGTTCCATCCGCCAATCCTAGTGCCTTCTTTTTTGTAATGTGTACAACATTAGATATATGTCCTTATAACAGTCTGGTACTGTCAGCACTGGTTGGATAATAGTATAGTGTGGACACGCCCCAACACCAAGTTGTAAGTTGATATAAATTTCTAGGTGGAATAACAGAGGAACAGCATACTACAGAGATCTAAGAAAGATGCCCCAGAACTGTCATGTTATAGAGAATACAAATAATTTACATGTCAGGAGAGATGATAAATCCTATATATATATATATATATATATATATATATATATATATATATATATATATATATATACCGTATATACTCGAGTATAAGCCGACCCGAATATAAGCCGACCCCCCTAATTTTACCACAAAAAAATGGGTAAACATATTGACTCGAGTATAAGCTTAGGGGGGGAAATGCAGCAGCTACTGGAAAATTTTAAAAATTAAAATGGTTGGAGTTTTTGGGTGCAGTAGATGCTGGGTGCTGGGGAAGGGGAGGGGGTGTTTTGGTTGTCTGTCTGCCCCTTCCCTGAGCTTGAGGACTGGTTTTTTTCCCCCACTTGGAATTCAGTCTGGCTGACTATAGGGTATCTGCAGTGCTCCTTTTAACCCCTTCCCAACGGAACAGGAGCACTGCAGATCCCCTATATTCAGTAGACCGGGCACTGTCAGACACAGGAATACCTAATGTGTATGTGTGTCACAGTCATTTTCTACTTTTATATGTATTCTAGGGAACGTGACAGTGATTTAGAACTTTTATTTAATTTTTTTTTTTTTTATAAATCTTTTTTTTTTTTTTTTTTTTTTTTTTTTTGCACTATTTTATGGGAGATTCTGCACGTTAATATTGTGGCTGGTCATAGACACCCCCCCCCCCCCTCCTAAAAAAAAAAAAATATATTTTTTTTTTTTTTTTTTTTTTGCTGACTCGAGTATAAGCCGAGGGGGGCTTTTTCAGCACAAAAACTGGGCTGAAAAATTCGGCTTATACTCGAGTATATACGGTGTATATAATAAATATATATATATATATATATATATATATATATATATATATATATATATATATCTTTCTGCATAATACACGAGGGTTCACTTGAAAGAGGCCCCAAATATCCTGTAATAACTGTCGCTAAGATAAAGCAATCTGGATGAAACAACATGCAATATGTATTTCAGCAAGTTTTGATCTCCTACTCAATGGTGACAATCTACACGTGCCATTTACAGCTCTATACCATGTTGAATAAGATCTCCCAGTCTCCTGTACTTGGCGTATCTGTGGTTTCGTAGACGACTGCTTTAGATAACGTTGCACATCATCGATTTTGTCCTATAACGTTTTCAGATGGTCATCGCCATGAGAAGGGATCAATGATCCTGTTATTTCCAGTTTCAGCCCCTTCTTCTGAATAGCACTCTTTGAGGTCCATCATGAACACCATCTGACATTGCTTAAATGAATTGGTGAGACAATAGGCTCGCACAGTGTGCCGCCCTGCTCAGTACTGTAGACCACCATCCCGATGAGTTGTCGAGTGAATGACTGAGGGGTACGGGGATCGCAAAAACAGCTATCCTGAGTCTTGCTCATTGCTCCCACATGGGACGTCCTACCTTCTTCGAAGCTCCATATGCTTCATCCTACAGAATATTTAGGGCCTCTTTCATGTGAAACTTTCCGAAACAGAAGTCAGCCCTTATCTTAATCAAATTTCCTTTGACAGATATTCATTTCCACCATATATTATGTATACTGGTCATTACCTCCTTGGAAAATCACGTAATGTAATTTTGAGTGGTCGTCCCCAAGTGGTTTTGCTATATATCATATTACAAGGTAGTAGAGAATAACTAAGAATACTGTAGAGAGGAACTACGCTTGAAAACAGATCTACAGTCCAGCGTAATCTTATCTTTATAGTGGGCTAATATGGATTTCTTGGTCATATAGTAGATGCCTGTGCTTTACTTGGAGTTGGAAAGACTTGATAAAGCTGCTGCCCCAGGAGCATGCTGCATTTTTGTAAAAAGAGCCGCTAACCCAAATTAAATACACCAAATGTAAGCTAAAACACCATAAGCAAACACATTTTGTATTTCCCTTTATATCCAGCTGCAGCATTTTATTGAAATAAAAAAAAAAATAATAAAAAAATAAATCAGCTATACTTATGCTTAGACATTCTCTATACCCATATACCATGTGGTCATCTGGGTACCTTCCTGCTTTAGACTTGTCCCAGTCATCAGATGTGGTATCTGTACCTAGTGTCACTGTAATACCTCTACCGTGGAGCTTTTGTATTTGTATTATCCATGCTGCTATAACACACTGAATTTCCCCATGGTGGGAATATTAAAGGATTATCTTATCTTAATTTGATGTGCTATGAAGATGCTTCCTGGAAAAACTTCTTTAGGTTAGGGCCCATGTAGTGGGCTGCAGCCAAACCGACTGTGGGAAACAACGCGGCGGACATGCATTGTGACTGTCTGGTTCAATTACACATATACGGAAAATGCCATCATTTCCGTAACTATTATTGACATGCTGCTATTTACAAAAATGCAATGTTTTTTGAAATTGCAGCACGTCCGCTGCAGATACTTTTCTGCAATGTGTGGATGGGGTTAGCCTGGTGCAGGTGCTGTAAAATGCAGCGGTTTTTGCCCTGGCCTTAAACTAAGTTTATACAGTGTAATTTGTAGCAGCAAAGGATACTGAAAACATAAGTGTGGTACTCAGTCTTGCCGTAGATTCTGAATCTGACTCGGCTGTAGAATCTGCCGTGCAAGGCTCAGGCTGATCAGCCTCATTATGTATGTGAGCAAAGCCGACAGAAAGCCAGACCTATACCTCTGCTTTTTACCATGGTATGAACAGGGCTGGAATATGGAGAGGAATCTGAGGCAGAAGACCACGTCAAATTCTTATCCATATTCTCTGGTATAAATCTAGCCTTAGAGTGCTCTCTACTCTGTTTTTGTCTGTTTTCTAGGAATCTAGATATTTGACTTCTACTCTCTTTCTTAGGTCCTGTACACCAGCCTACTATCTCTGTGTTACATACTCTACTTTGCAAAGTTCCTGGGCTCTCGGGAGGCAGAGAAGAAATCGTTTCCACTTCACAGTATGATGGAATTTTTACCCCGATATTCTGTATCTCAGGTAACACATTTCTTACAGGGTGTACATCACACTTATATAGTTATTTCCAGAAGTCATCATCCGTTTATCATCTTTAGACTAAATTACTCAGGGGTAAGATAAGTTGTCTTGTCTAGGTGATGGTTTCAGAATGTGGCGACCACCATTGGCCTTAGCTCTTAGCACGATAGCAACCAGATAGGCTTCCATTGCCTAAAGTGCTCACTCCTCATTCCAACTTTGTTTACATATCAACATGGATGAACACAGAAAACTATGATATTTGATAATTACTCCTTCTATTCATTCTTGTCATGAAATGTATTGAGTTTGAGCACTCGCTAATATTCACTGAATCCCGCTTTATTAGAGATACCAGCCCTTTTAAGTTTGGAACTTCCTTGTATGAAAATTAGACACATGACCCTCCCCCACAATGCATCATGAAAGCTAGCTAGCAAGTTTTCAGTGGATTCGTTGCAGTGTGTATCCGCATTAGAATTGAAAAATCGAGAGACGTACAACAAGACATGGCCATCGACTGTAGACTAGCCAGGGCCACTATTTCAATAATTGACAATCTTGTAGCGGTTTTCTAGTACAGCGGTGTAGAGAGTATAGAGAGAACAGTGTGATCATGGAAAAACATCCAGTGGCAGGGACATAGAAAAAAAATCGTCTTTAACAGTAGGGGTCAGAGGGCAGATGTTGAGAATTGTTCTGATGAAGAGGCGCTGCACGGAAAAGCAGGTTGCAGTTGAATACAACACGCAACTCGTCATTCCTTAGCACAGATTGGATATAACAGTAGACAAATTCTGAACGCCATTGCTGTGTTAGGAAAATAGAAAGAAAAGACTCCAGGTGGCAAAAGAGAGCAAAAATTGTATCACTGAGCAGTGGCAACAGATGAATACAATGAATACAGATTTCTGCTGCACCAAGAACTGATGAACCTTTCCTGTTCGGTGTCACCAAATAGATGGAGGTGGAATATTTCTTAAAGAAATCTTTCCTTGGCACACCTCCGGTCTGCTACCTAGTTATGTCACCATGAATTACACCAGTTCTGAAGGCCAAAGGAGGTCACCGTGGTACTAAATGGGTGTCTTTAATAAATTGGCAATTAAGAATATGATCTATTCCCTAGGATAAAGTGAGATCAGAATTTCTCCTCCCATAAGTGACCTGATAATAACCTTGCAGGTGGCATCCATGGGATACAGGCTCCATTTAAAGCAGAGGCTGTGAAGAATTTGCTATAAGTCTTGTAGGATTTTCTTTTGGTATCTTACTGAGCTGTGTCTAGATGATGTACACCATGTTCACATTTAGGAAATGGCACAAAACAAGTATAGGGAAGCAAAACATTGAATTTGAAAATTAGGATTCGTCCACACTGCCGTTATTAATGTCCATTGCTGTTATCCGCCATAGAATGACGGCAACAGACATTAATGGCAGCAGAGTAACGGACAAAGTCAGAGCCCCCTCCATCTGTGTCTGTTCCCATTGACTGTAATGTAGGCAACAAGATGAATTTCGTCATGTTTGTAAAGGAAGTAAAAGCCCTGCATGCACAACTTTTCCTTCTATAAAAAAAAATAAAAATTGGGACAGAAGAAAGCTTGACATGTTCTTTACTTTGGATTGAATCAAGCAGACACCAGATGGAGGGGGCTCCTTCTGCATCTGTCATTTAATGTCATTTGTTCTCATCCCGTGAGCGATGAAAGCAACAGACATTGAATCACGATAGTGTGAACTTACCCTTGTTATAACATGCCCAGTCCTTATTTCACCAACATCTGCAGCTGGTAGACAGTCGGGCAGTCTATACACAAATCAGACTGACAGGGAACCAAGCTCAGGAAAGGATGGAAGAGGAAAATGAAAACCAATAAAAGAAACAGAATTATGAAAATAAAGATTCATTGAAGGATTTAAAGAAGTATTTGCTTTAAGGAGGCAACCTATTCACAAAAGCCAATTGCCTGTAAATTAGCTAATACAGAACAAAGTCCAGCATTCAGGTGATATTGTCAAGGGAAGGTATGGATAGCTACGCATTTCTGCTTTAATTCCATTATTCACACTGTTCACAGGAGTACACTTAATAGACTTGTATTTCTAGTTTTTGCAGCTCACTTTTCAGCTTTGCTGTGTAGCTTGGTGCCCGATCAACACAGTCATCTCATCATTGGCACAAGGTGTAGATAACACTATGTATACACAGATACAGCATACATCCTGTATGCTGTATTCCCTGTTCCTGGGGGAGTGGATGCGCTTCATACCTTCTTGGACACCATATTAGTTTACAGACACATATTAAAACCAGAGCTTAACTTTAAGGTGGAGAATCAATGTCTGAGTGGTCATTAGCTGTCTCTCTGAATGTATCTCTTTAACAGGACTTTTTGGATTGGAAGCAGGCCTGGCTAGCATGGAGCTTCTTCAAGCAGTCATTTCTGAAACAAATCCTAACAGAAGGTCAGTTTACACCCCTGTCAGATCACTCAGTAGGTTGTCAAGCGCTGAGGAGTCGCTCAAGTATAGTTTACCTTAACGTGAAGAGTGTTTCTTAGGCTAGTTTTGCCCTGCTTCTATTATTGTCTGTTGCTGTAATCCATCGTAAGATGACCACAATGGGCATTAACAGTAGTAGTGTAACAGACAGACCTTGCTCCGTCCGCATCTGTTGCCATTGACTGTAGTGTAACAAACATGACGGACACTTCTTTCTGTCATGTTTGCTCGCTATTGTAATGGAGGGAAAAAAATCCTGCAGATATGACTTTTAGTGTAAAAACCCCCCCAAAAAAACGTGATAGACGGAAGCTGCCATCATGATTTTTACATGTGGGTGAATACAAATGGACACCCAACAGAGGGGACTCGGTTTATCTTTTAATGTTCCTTTCTCTTATCCTGTGATGGGTGATGGCAACAGACATGACGGTAGTGTGAGCCTACACTAAAGATGATACATTTATACATTTAGTATTTTTTTTTAGAGTTTCTCAGTTTCTAGTGTATGACTTTTAGAAAAGAAAAAGAAGTCCTAACCCATTTAATTTTCCTAGGTGAGCGATATGTGATGACCTTTCTGAATGTCCTGTCATTTGGAGATCAAGGTAAGTCGGCTTCACTATTTCCGATGTGTTCCCCTCTGCAAAGAAAGTGAAAGGGTTATCCTGGATAAACATGAACAAAGAATTTTTTTTATGGACTCGCCTTGTTATACAGCTCTTAGTCTTCCTCATGCCTGTGCTACAGATGACTTCAGTGTCTTGTTCTCTGATACTCGTGCTTGTGTCATACATCTCCCTTCCTCCCTATGTGAAATACATATACTGCTATAGAAGAGGCCCAGATGCTCCCTACCAAATGCTAAGAGAAGAAGCCCTTTCTGTTTTAAAGGAACACTCCAGCCAAAATGGATACACTATGGCATAAGACTCTTGAGTGTACCCTTTAAGATTGTCTCTGATAAGACTGCCCTTTAATGGCCTGACAGTGTTGACCTATGTGTATTTTCTTAATATTTGGGATCTTTTTATTCTTTTCCCAGGCGTTTATGATATTGTAAATAACTTGGGATCTCTGGTGGCGCGATTTGTCTTCTTGCCTATAGAAGAAAGCTTCTATGTCTATTTTTCCAAGGTGTTGGAGCGAGGCAAAAATGTCAAGAGTCAAAGGAAGGTAAGTAGACTTATAGACTAAAACTGAAATGCTGTGATGTGCCTGTACCAACAGGGAGTTTGTCTTTCTTTATATTCCAAAAAAAGGAAGAAATGGCGGCCGCATCGGAAGTACTGGAGTCACTGCTGAAACTGGTGACATTGATCGGTCTGGTTATCGTTGCATTTGGATATGCATATTCACAGCTGGCATTGGATATTTATGGTGGATCCCTGCTCAGTGGCGGCTCCGGTAAGACAGATATCTGAACGTCTCGGAGGGATATCTCAGACTGCAGGAATTGCCATTTGTACTTCTGATGAAGGGGGGCATAAGACATATCAGAGAAAAATTGGCCAAGTCTGTCTATTTCAGCTGAACCATTTGACTTCTGTTATATCATATGTGTATGGGGTTATCCTGGTTCTCCCCGACAGATGATGATTTAGATGAATCTGACAGTAATAACATATAATAGGGTCCACCTAGTTCTTCCGCAGTGTGCACCATTTTGACATGAAGAAAAGCTGTGAATGAAATAGTGCATTAGACATATGAGATTCCATATTGTATTTTTCAGGTCCTGTTCTTCTGCGTTTCTACTGTCTCTATGTTCTCCTGCTGGCCATCAATGGTGTAACAGAGTGTTTTACCTTTGCTTCAATGAGTAAAGAGGAGGTAGACAGGTGAGTGAATTCAGCATTTGTAGTTAAAGCACCCATTAAAGGGGTTGTCTGGTCCCCTGGCCGTTTTCAGATACTGATGACCTATCCTCTGTATGAGTTAGCAATATCAGATCATTAGGGACCCTACACCTGGACCCCACACAGATCAGCTGTTCTGGGCAGCCTCCAGGGCTATAACCTATACAGTGAATGAAGCTGGAAGAAGAATGCATGCAGCAATCTTGCAACTCTCTCCTGCTCTCTTGCCATACACATTAGATTAAAGGAGTTTTCCAGCCCCAGATAAATAGGCTTTGCATACTGATGACCTATCCACAGGTATGGTCTGACACCCCGAACAGGTCAGCTATTGCAGCAACCTCCATTATTCAAGTAATAGGAGCAGCACAGCAGCCCCATCCACTGGATAGTGCTGGGTTTTGAAGGAACTTAGCTCTGATCCTATTACTTGAATAGGAGCGGTTCTGCATGTGCTTCCCATCCACTAACATCTTCCAACACCTGGAGGCTGCTGCAACAGCTGATCTATTTGGGATCCGCTTAAACTCTTACATTGAATTTGGGAGAAGATTGTTGCATCTTGACAATCCCTTGACCATAATTAAAATGTTATATTATTGCATTTGGGGCAATTTGTACAACAATCTGGAAACTTACCATAGTTTAGAAAAAGTCAGAACACTCTAAAAATATGGTACAACTCTGATGAATAGATCAAGGAAATTGGAACAAATATTCTTTCTTAAAGCAAATTCATCTACAGACAATAAATCTTCTTAGTTGTGCCATATGAGTTTTAGAAGGAGATTTATAGAGGTTGACCTTGATTAGATAAGATTCTCTTTTTTCTTTTCTTTTTTTTCCTGGAAACTGCTCCACACCTGTCCATGTCTGGTATTGCAGCTTATTCCCGTTTAAGTGAGTGGTTTAGCTGTAATTCCGCATACAGCCCATCCACAAGTGGGGCAATGTTCCCAGTAAACACTGAGCAGAAAAGCCTTGTAATCCATGTAACAGGTACAAGTACTTGCTTAGGCAGCGGCGATCCTAAGGTAAGAGCCACTGAAGGTCCATACATTGCAGAAACGTCTTCCTTTGCAGAAGATGTCAATTGTCACGTAAAGATTACTGAATGCATTTGAGTACAATAGATTAATAATATATTCTTATTTTTGTTTTTCCCCCTTTATCACCCCTCCTCTCAGGTTTAACTACATCATGTTGGGTCTGTCTCTAAGTTTCCTTTGCCTTTCCTACTTCCTGACAACTTGGCTTAGCAGTATTGGATTCATCTTAGCAAACTGCTTTAATATGGGCTTGCGGATCGCCCACAGCCTACATTACATCTGGAGATATTACAGGGACAGCCCCTACCAGCCACTCTCTGGGCTTATGCCCTCCCCGGCAGTAATATGTGTACTTGCAGTAAGTGCTGCAGTGACCGGATATTCAGAGGTAACCAAAAAAAAAACTTTTTTATAGCTTCCTGTATAATGCTTTGTAAGTCTTCTGTGTCTGTGTCTGCAGATTTCGTCATACAGTTGATGCCAGCACAATGGCACGACATGCACTGCTGTTTTTCTGGTAAATTAACAGACGCTGTAATGGAAACCCAATAAATCCTATTATAGTCAATAAGGTTTGGCACCATTGGTGTCCATTGGAGGATTCAAACCCTATTACAGTAGTGGCTGCACTAGTAGGGTATGTTCATACTACAGAAAAAGGAGAAAAATCCGAGATGGACATCTGCCTCGGATGTCTCTTTATTTTCCGCTCCCCATGGTGGAATGCTGAAGCAGGATCTGCATCCGCGTTTCGCCACGGTTTTCCGCCAGTGATCAGTCCCAGATGAATGGGGGGAGTCTTGAGATGCAGAATCCACAGCAAGCTCGAGCAGAGCACCTATTTTTTCTGCCTTCCATTGAGTCTCTGCCCACTCGTTGTTCAGCCTTTATATGGTGACATCTGGCTTTATTGGCTGCAGCATTAGAAACCTAATGCATATGGAAAAGTTTCTTGACTGCTGCTCCCCTTTTACTCAGGAGAGAGCAAAGCAATTGTGAAGCTACAGTCGCCATCCTTTTGCATGCCATATTCCATGAAGTATATTCCTATGCAAAGCCAAATATGGATATAAAATATCAAATATTTTATTCCAGATTTAGTTACGTATGAATGTCTGCATCTGAACCACATCTTGTCCTTGCGATTCCTTTATTGACACCCATATTTACCTCCTGTATTATTTCTGTATTTTATTGGCAGCGCATTGTTGGCCAACTTTCTTATTGTTACCATCTGGAACACATATGAATGTGAACATGAGACTCCACATTTTTGTTTTCAAGGCTACATTGACTCCTCTAGGAGCAGACATCTGTAATAAACTAATAGGCTGTGCAGCTTGTTTAATAATGCATTCTGTGTGCAAAAATACACCGATGAGCAAATCTGTACACTACGGTTCAACGCGTCACATATTTTACTCTCTGTATTCATGCCGTAGATATTCAGACATGCATGTATCTACACGGAGATAACATGCGCTCATCTGTGTACAGATTCAGGACCGTTCAATAATGTGTAGTGTTGCTGGAACAGTCAGATTGTTGCATTCTTCTATGGGCGGTTTTACATCTGCACCTGGTTTCCGCTTTGCAAGTTTTCGTCTTCTGCCCTAGAAACTGGACAGGAGACGGAAACTGGCAGTCAGTTTTCAAACCCATTCATTTGAATGGGTTTGCAAAGTGTCCGCTGGTACGCGCCCGTGAGCGTCTCTGTGGTGAAACCCACAAAGCAGAGACCGGGCGCAAATGTGAACCCGCCCCTAGAAGTAAATGTGCCAGTTTGAGCTGTGTCAGATTTAGCTGCAGTTTGCACTGCCGACCAGTCCCAAAACAACAAGGGAACCCTTTACTACACTGAATTGGAAAAGACCAGAGATTCCTTCATATACATTACGGACTGGCTTGGCAGATATGTAGAAGTCACTCACTACCTCTGCAAATACTACTCCATAGGGAACAAATGTCCACCATTTGCTTTCCAAAAACTATACAGTATATGTTGTCTGCATTTTTTTTACCCAAAAAACAGGGACACATCTAATAAAATCTTAAAAATATAAAGATCCCACAAAATCCTTTTTTTAAAAAATAAAATAAATGTATTATTGTTTTTAAAAATCATTTAAAACATTCAAAACAACCCAAACTATAAGGGGGTGTTCACATTACCGTTGGTGTCCCACAGCCGTGTCCGTAGCTGTTTGTCCGTTCAAGATTTTAGTAACTGACACTAGCTGTGTCCGTCACAATTTCCATTCATTTCAATGGGATTATATCTGTTGTCCTTTAGTGTTCGTTTGTGTCCTTTAGTGTCTGTCTGTGTCCTTTAGTGTCCGTTTACAACCATGTCTGTTTTTTCAAGCGGACAAAAAAATCCTACATGCAGGACTATTCTGTCCGTTTGAAAAAACGGACAGCAAGTGTCCGTTTTTTTTTTTTGTTTTTTTTTAACATTGAGGTCTAAGGGTAACGGACAGTAACTGATAGCCATCAGTTAGGGCGGGTTCACACCTGCGCCCGGTCTCCCCTTTGCAGGTTTTCGTCTTCTGCCCGAGAAACTGGACAGGAGATGGAAACCGGCAGTCAGTTTTCAAACCCATTCACTTGAGTGGGTTTGCAAAGTGACCGCCCATGAGGAAAATAGAAAGGATATGGTTTATAGAAGATGTTGATATTCTTAATGAAAAAAAGTGTTTTTATTGTACAAAACATAAAACGTAAAAATAGTAATTGTACCGGCTCACAAAATATAGGTAGCATGTTATATATGCCGGAAGCCGTGCTGCAGTACCATTTACCACCACTACTTCGTGTATGGAGCTGTTCTGCTTCAGTGCCTGTTTGGGAGCACAGCAGCTGTAACTTTTTAGTAGGGGTGCCAGGAATCCGATTCCCCCCCCCCCCCCAACACACACACCAATGTGATGAGCGAATCATTCCAAACTCAGCAAAAAAAAAAATCCTATGAAAACTGCCTAGCGAATTTTTTTTTTTTTTAATTTATGTTCTTTCCCAACATTTTTCTTTGCATTATTCTCTGCAGTTTTTCTTCCCTTATTAAATCTATAAGGGAAACTTTTGCATTTCCAGGACCTTTAATGTCCTGGAATATGGTTGTGTTTTTTAGGGTATAATTCAGATGATTATTTCACTAATACCACTAATAACATTTTCCATATACATAATCTTCAGATCTATTATAAGATTGACTCTCTCAGTTTGTAAGCTCTTGGAGCAGCTGCTGTGTTTCTTCTGGCTCTCCCGTTAATATGTGAACTGTCTTCTCTTGACAGGTAACCTTCTGCTGTGACATGGGCTGGCCGTCACGCCTGGCTCACATCCTGGTTGGAGCTCTCTGTCTGTCCGTGACACTGGCTGCAGTAATCCTGTCTGAAGGAAAACTGACTCACTTTCTACGTAGTCACTTCCTTTCCAAAAAGCCAAAGAAGAAAGTGTAACAGAGACAGGACTCGGCTTCTGCCATACCATCCATATACAACTGAGGTATTAAGTGTATTCGGCACTATGCAAGGACTAAGATGGTCCCAAGATGGTGGACTGTATGGCTCTATGCATCCTTCCAAAAAGGATAACACACATATATATGACACAAAATGGCTCCTCTGGTGTACATAGGGGAATGCTATACCTGAAACCCATTATTCATTTGTAGTCTGTCACTGAACTTGAAAAATGACTACATGAATGGTATAGAAGCTCTCTAGTCATCTCTTGGATCAGTCTTCACTATGTGCAGTAGTTCCTTCAGATCAAGATTAGGTGATAAGATATAGGGTTGATTTAGAGACCTATGTCCTGCTGTGTTGGGATAGTTGTATAACATCCACTGACCGATCACCAAGGACATTTAAAGGGGTGATGGGGCATTGGGAAAGAGTGGGACCCTCGCAATAAAGTCGGGTCTTAGGAGCAAGGTGGAAGGTTTTAATAGATGTAAGTTATTATGTTGTAATATTTTTATATAATATAGTGTCATTTCATCATTATCCATCCGAAATGTACATTCCATTGATTTTAGTTGCATGGCCATGAGCGCCATTATGCTGCTGTTCAGACCTGTTACTGTTATGCCTGGAATAGAGGAGCTTAGTCCTTTCCAAAAGCATTACATCTGAGCTAAGGCTAGGTTCACACCTGCGCCTGCTCTACGTTCAGGGTTTCGATCCCAAATCTGCCTAAAAAATGCGGACTTTTCTCTCTACGTTTTCCCACAATTTTTGGTCAGAAACCTGCCTGACCCCATTATAGTCTGCGTATTGTGGGTAACCGCTTTTTATCCAAATTAGGTTTCCATTCTTCAGGTCCCCAAGTGGAAGAATGGAAAGCCGATCACTGGTGTGAACCTAGCGCAACTCTAGTGTAGGTTGGACCTGTCACTAGGGAAAAGCTGAAAGGGGCCCTTCTTCTAGGCTTTGGTGGGGGTCCGAGCACCAATAAAACATTGGAGACTGATGTAATGAATTTGTAAATGGCCGGCTTCCTGGATGGATTGCCCTGGATTTCACCTATTGCAAAGGTTGGAAACTGCAAGTGAACACTAAGCAATTATAGACATCAGCACGAATAGGAAAATCCTGCGCCACCAGTCGGTTAAAATGTAACTTTTATTCTTCCATTAAAAAAGTAATAACAAGTAACTTGCGTACAGAGATTAGCTACGTGTTTCGGAACGTTCCTTGTTCCTTCGTCTTTTATAGACATGCTGCATGTTCATATCCCACAGCGCATGGGTTTTTCTGCAGTGTGTGAATGGATTTTGTTGAAATCCCATCCACTACGTTGCTCTTGTACTTTGTAGTAGCCTTAAAAAAAATTATCAGCAAATCATTAATTGTATTCGTCAATATTTTACATTAAACATATATTTTTTTTAAATTTGGTTTATTCTTCCATGGTGCCATCTATTTTAGAAAATCTTACAGTTTTCACCATGTCCAATGAGGCTCAGTAGTCAATATTATCAAAGTCAGATCAGAATCCACCCCTGACCATATATGGCCAGAGTTCCTGCTCCACCCCCCCCCCTGCACACTGACCTCTCGAGAGATCACAGAGCATGCCCACAACACTCTCCCCTCACCTCCCCATTATCAGTTCCCTATACAACATTTGCCCATATTTTAGTGTTTTTACAGGTCTTTTTTTTTATAGATAGGTGCAACTGAAAAGTCCACATACACGGGATTTTTGTAGTGTATTCGGGTCTTTCGCGTCTGTATGGCATTTCCTCCCATAGACTTCTCCTTAGGACTTCCAAAAATGTAAAAACACAGATGAGGAAAACCTAAAGAAAATCTCTGTTCTCACAGCAAAAATGTAGAAAAAAAAGTCCATGTTCTCATTGAGTCCTGCACTGACGTATATCTGCCTGTCCTTGGTGCGAGGAACACTTGACTGGTATCAGGATAAAATATGCAAACAGAATATATGAAGAAAATCCAGCACTTCACCGATGTGCATAAAAAAAATAGATTCTTTATTCTTATCAATATAAAAGTATTCAAAAATATTCTTTGGCAAAGCGCCTTTGTATGAGATGTGTCACAAGACTGCACTCCCTTGTTACACACTTTTTATGCTGACTTGAATGCTGAATATTTTAAAGACGGATTAGAATAAAGAATTTTTTTTTCTCCACGTTGGTGACGTGCCAGATTTTC
Organism: Leptodactylus fuscus; assembly: GCF_031893055.1. Taxonomy (NCBI): domain Eukaryota; kingdom Metazoa; phylum Chordata; class Amphibia; order Anura; family Leptodactylidae; genus Leptodactylus; species Leptodactylus fuscus. Next base: position 37,279,392 of record NC_134273.1, read on the forward strand.
TTCATATATTCTGTTCATAGATATATAACATAAAAAAACAGATTAGAAAAAGAGAATATTGTTTTAAAAAAATTTTTTTAAAATACGTTCCTTTAAAATATTATACAGTTAGTACATTGCACATAAAGCATACCTCCAATTATAAAACAAAACAGTAATACATATAAATATTAGGAACTTTGTAATATATCTTATTAAAGTAATATATTGGCATCTAAAGCATCCATCCCATCAATTAGCCTTATACATAGAAGTCTATGGAGAGATGAGGGGGAGGAGGCTGCTGCCAGTAGATATATTTTCTTATTCTTATTCCAACTCCTGTGAAACTACAACTCCCAGCATGCTCCATTCACTTCCATGGGAGTTCCAAGAACAGCAGAGCAAGTATGCATGCTGGGAGTTGTAGTTTTGCAATAGCTGGAGTGCCGAGGGTTGCCTACAGAAAGACAGAAAGTTCACAGAGTTTTCCTCCGCAGACTTTCTGTTATAATTATACCTACTGGGAAACTGCCGTTTCCGTAGGTATAATTGACGTGCTGCAATTTCCAAAATTACGGTGTGTCTGCACTGTTGTTTTTTTTTTGCAAGGTGGGCAAAATCCCATCCACTTCGCCCTTACTGTAAAAAGCTGTGAGTTTTCCCATAGCATTACTATTTTATGGGGCCCTGGCCTTAAAGTCCTTTGGTTGTACTTTGTGCTATTTTTTTTTTTGTGTGTGTGTGTGTTTTTCCCGTCTTTTTTTGTTTACATTTTCCCAGATATTACAAGAAAAAAAAATCTAAAAATAAAGCCTTGATGCGCCCCAAAAAACGCAAAAATAATCTAAATAACTAAAACAAAAAAAAACTTTATTGCCCTCAAAACTGCATGTGCAAAAAAAAAAGTGTGACCAGTCCTTAACCTGGGATATTGGCCCAGTCCTGAAGTGGTTAATAAGATATATTACAAAGTTTCTGCAGTATTGATTTCTAAAAATTATTATTGGAGTTACATTTTTAGGTTATTGCAAATACTTGTATATATTTGGAGTTATAAACAAAAAGTGGCCTTCCTGGTGTTCATAATTTTAGTTTCTTTTTATTGGACTACATAGACTGTACATGTAATTTATATTCTGGAATATTTTATTTGTCTTTCTTTTTTTTACTCTGTTTACTGATCATTCTGAAAATATTACATCATGTGAAGGGCAATGATTAAATTTATTTTTGGAAAAAAAGTATGTTGTGATTTATTTATTTTTTAACAATTTTACTTTGTACGTGGTATTACAAAAAAAAGCTTTCTTACCCATTCTGCTCCCTTTGAGTAGGTGGTGGAAGACAATAGCATTCAAGGGGTTATCTGTAGACCCTTTATGGTATATGGTACCCTGTTAGGCAATATGGAAGTGATAAACACATTCCCTGATCAAGACACTCTCTACTAGTACCGTGTTTCTCCAAAAATAAGACCGACCTAAAAAATAATCCCTAGTTGATTTTCCAGGGTTTTTTTTTTTGGAGTAGGCATGAAATACAGTCCTATGAAAAAGTTTGGGCACCCCTATTAATTTTAATCATTTTTAGTTCTAAATATTTTGGTGTTTGCAGCAGCCATTTCAGTTTGATATATCTAATAACTGATGGACACAGTAATATTTCAGGATTGAAATGAGGTTTATTGTACTAACAGAAAATGTGCAATATGCATTAAACCAAAATTTGACCGGTGCAAAAGTATGGGCACCTCAACAGAAAAGTGACATTAATATTTAGTAGATCCTCCTTTTGCAGAGATAACAGCCTCTAGTCGCTTCCTGTAGCTTTTAATCAGTCCCTGGATCCTGGATGAAGGTATTTTGGACCATTCCTCTTTACAAAACAATTCAAGTTCAGTTAAGTTTGATGGTCACCGAGCATGGACAGCCCGCTCTCAAATAATCTGAAAACAAAGATTGTTCAACATAGTTGTTCATGGGCAGAATACAAAAAGTTGTCTCAGAGATTTAACCTGTCAGTTTCAACTGTGAGGAACATAGTAAGGAAATGGAAGACCACAGGGGCAGTTCTTGGTAAGCCCAGAAGTGGCAAGCCAAGAAAAATATCAGAAAGGCAGAGAAGAAGAATGGTGAGAACAGTCAAGGACAATCCACAGACCACCTCCAAAGAGCTGCAGCATCATCTTGCTGCAGATGGCGTCACTGTGCATCGGTCAACAATACAGCACACTTTGCACAAGGAGAAGCTGTATGGGAGATTGATGAGAAAGAAGCTGTTTCTGCAACCACGCCACAAACAGAGCCCCCTTAGGTATGTAAAAGCACATTTGGACAAGCCTGTGGACTGTTGAAACAAAGATTGAGTTGTTTGGTCATACAAAAAGGCGTTATGCATGGCGTCCAAAAAAAAACAGCATTCCAAGAAAAACACTTGCTACCCATTGTAAAATTTGGTGGAGGCTCCATCATGCTTTGGGGCTGTGTGGCCAATGCCGGCACCGGGAATCTTGTTAAAGTTGAGGGCCGCATGGATTCCACTCAGTATCAGCAGATTCTTGAGAATAATGTTCAAGAATCAGTGACGAAGTTGAAGTTACGCCGGGGATGGATATTTCAGCAAGACAATGATCCAAAACACCGCTCCAAATCGACTCAGACATTCATGCAGAGGAACAAGTACAATGTTCTGGAATGGCCATCCCAGTCCTCAGACCTGAATATCATTGAACATCTGTGGGATGATTTGAAGCGGGCTGTCCATGCTCGGCGACCATCTAACTTAACTGAACTTGAATTGTTTTGTAAAGAGGAATGGTCCAAAATCCCTTCATCCAGGATCCAGGAACTGATTAAAAGCTACAGGAAGCGACTAGAGGCTGTTATCTCTGCAAAAGGAGGATGTACTAAATATTAATGTCACTTTTCTGTTCAGGTGCCCATACTTTTGCACCGGTCAAATTTTGGTTTAATGCATATTGCACATTTTCTGTTAGTACAATAAACCTCATTTCAATCCTGAAATATTACTGTGTCCATCAGTTATTAGATATATCAAACTGAAATGGCTGCTGCAAACACCAAAATATTTAGAACTAAAAATGATTAAGATTAATAGGGGTGCCCAAACTTTTTCATAGGACTGTATAAGCCCCATTCCAAAAATAAGCCCTAGCTAGTTTAACTCCTTCCCGACATCTGCCGTGCGATTATGGCGGTCGCCGGGTCCTTAAAGATGGCTGCTGCTACCATCCCGGGTCTCTTGTAATGTACACTCTGATCGCAGGCATTGTTGAGCTTGACCCCCTCCCCCCAAAGTATTACAACTGCCCGCGGCTGATCTGTAAAATGCCCAATCTACAAACTTATAAAACTATTTTACCTGTATGGTGAACACCATAGTGGGAACAAAAATCAAAAGTGCCAAATTGCCATTTATTCGCTGTTTTGCCTCCGATTAAGATTGAAATACTTTCCAGAATGAGTGGAGCCGCAGCTATTACAGGATGAAAGAGCTGGAAATGGTGGGGATGGTGAAAGCAACAATGACCAAGATTAGAGAGACCTCTAATCCCAGACATTAATCCCTAACATCCTGTGATTAAAAAAAAAAAAAAGCAAATGTGGCATCATCAAGAGGAAGAGGGGCTGGTGTGATGATCAAAGATTTTCTATGGGGAAAAAATTAAAACTCTTGCAAGACATTAGCTGTGTCCTTAAAGGGGCTGAATGTGCAAACATAAGTATATCTGAGGTTTTATTCAAATCTAGTGCTATACAGACATCAGTTTTCATCAGTTGTAGTCTGTGACTAAATAAATAGTAGAGGTGACTATAAGGAACTTTACAATCTTATCAGAGTAAAATGCTTCTTTTTGCCCTTAGGCTGTTTTCATGATTTCCTCCTCTCTGCTAGACTGAATTTCACTCTGAAATAGGTACTGTGGGGAAGTTAGCTCGGTAAAAGCAGAGGTGCGGACCCAAACAGTCAAGACTGGGACACAAAATGTGCAGCAATCTGGTTTATGTAGGAAAAAACAGGAAAATAAATAAACCTTGACTTCAGGCATAAAATGAGCAAAACAAAATACAGCCTTAACTTCAGGCAAAAATCAAAAACCTGCTCGTCTGAGCAATAAACTAAACAGAACTGATAACCTAACTATACGTTAACAAGCACAATATAGTCTCACCGGGTTACAGGGCAGAACCAGACACCTCCTTTCACCTCATAGAACTGCACTGCAATGCAGGATCTGCAGCCTTTTTCTGGCCCAGTAATGAGCCAAGGATCTACACCAGGGCTGAGGCCTACTCCAGATCCGCTCTGGACCACACATATATCAGAAACCTGAGGCTAATATATATGGAACTCTAGCGCTCTGTCTGTCACCTTCTCATAGTACTATGGACTATATCTAACCTGAGATGGACTACAGGTCCCACATACCAGATTACACATGTATACAGAAGTTAATGCAGAGGCTAAAGGGGAGTTCTGAACTGAAGCAGAGATAGAGGGTTAGGCTGATGCTGCATCTGAACAGACGTTTGCTATCACTCCCCCAAATGCTGCATTCATAACCGTACCGCATATATGTCCTACGTGATCCTGGGGCTGTTTTGGAGTGAGAGAAAGATATAAAGCATATTCTCCTTTTCTTACTGTGTGCAGTATATGACAGATACTCTCCACCCACTAGCTCAGGGAAAACCGCAAACTACAGGTAGATCATACACAGGAGAATAATACAACAAATTGCAAAATCTAAAAGCTACAATGGCCAGAAGTAATATTACTCTCTCTCTCTCTCTCTCTCTCTCTCTCTCTCTCTCTCTCTCTCTCTATATATATATATATATATATATATATACAGCCCCTTACCCTGAAAGTGACTTGAAGCAACTGGTATGCTGTAATATAATGACCATAAGGGTCATTAGACCACTACCTGGAAGAATACTAGGAGCCATTTCATGTCAGACTTGAGACACACTATGTGAGATTAGAGATGAGCGAACACTGTTCGGATCAGCCGTTCCGAACAGCACGCTCCCATAGAAATGAATGGAAGCAGCTGGCACGTACACTTTGCCAGCGGCCGGTCGCTTAATCCCCCACGTGCCAGCTACGTCCATTCATTTCTATGGGAGTGTGCTGTTCCGAACAGTGTTCGTTCATCTCTATGTGAGATATTTGTTGTGTGTGACATCACACCACATCTTTTCTAGTCCATTTGCTGTGTTGTGCTGTTCCTCTGTTATTCCTCTGATACAAAAAAATTTAAGAATAAACTGGCAAATAGGTGTTACCCATTGGGAGACATATCTTTACACAATTGGACATTGTCCAGGCAGTACTGCCAGTGTCAAAATGTAGAAGAACACAATCCTAGCACCCAGTTGTCAATCAATTTGTAATTGCCAGGAGGAATAAGAGATGAATGGTACAAGAAAAGATGCAACTTTATTATTTCATGGGGAATGCAGGTATTTACTAATATAGATATCAGACTAGGTGGCAGATCCTTTAAGGAGAGTCTATACCACAATTCTGAACATCTCTGATTTGTGTCTGCACTTTTTCTGCAGACTTTGACCTTCACCATTTGCACGCTTGCAATTCTCTGAGTAGATAATACCGCCTTCCTTCACACCAAGTTACGGAGTAATTAAACACATTGCTCAGAATGTTCTCACCTCAAGCTTGTGGAAATACAAGACGAGCTTTCTATGACCTAGTTGTTACACTTCCCCGCACTTTCCAGTGATAGCTTATTGAAATGTATTAAATGTACACTATAGATTTTCTGAAACAACTTTATGGAGGATATTTATCAAGCTCTCTCCACAATTCTGGTATCAGAAGTCGCAGTATAGGGTTCTGCAACTTTTTGAATTTACTTTTGAAATGGAGGTGGGAAAGTGGCCGTGGCATCGGATTTATCAATTTTTAGTAAGAAATGCAGCCATGTTTCCTCGGGATAGGCGATAGGATAGGGCCGAATGGGAGAGGTGCGCTGTTTAATCGCTTTACATGTATGTCATGGTGTCGCTTAGTAGTAAGGAAAGGCACCCATCACTAACAGCAGCGATTGGTGCCCACAACGATCACAGTTGTTGACCCTTTAGATGCCTCAGTCAATTATGACCAATGCACCTAAATAGCAGCAGCACATGGGAGCTGCCATATTACACCTGATGACGTTCTGTTGGACGGCGATCAGACGGAAGCCCAATGAAGGTTTGTCATTGCCAAGATTCTTTTGTAAGGATCCATTCACAGGGAGGAAAATGGTGAGGAATTTGGTGTGGAATTTCCACACCAAATTCCTTGCCATTTTCCTCCATGTCAATGCACCGTAATAGCATTAAATACATTTCTCAGTTCACAGTTGTGCTGTAGTATATTGTATGGGGTCTAAAATAAAACATGAAAAGTATTTTAAAAAATATAAAAGTTGAATCACCTTTTCCCTAGATTTCACACAAAAATAAACTAACTACAATTAACATAAACAAATTAGGTATCCCCAGGTCTAAAAATAAAAATGTCATGATATTTATCCCATATGGTGAACAGTGTAGCGGAAAAAAATTAAATAAAATTCACAAACTGATGTTTTTTCATAAATCTCCCTCCCACAAAAAAATTTATAAAGCGATCAAAGCCTCATACAATTTGCAAAATGTTATTAAAATAGAGCCCTTACATAGAGACATACCTGAAAATATATAAAAAAAAATATTGGTGTCACAATATGGTAACAGGATAAAGTTTTGAATTCCTCTCCATTTTGAGTTATTTTTTCAGCTTCCCAATACAGTGTATGGAATATTAAATGATACCACTATAAAGTATCATTTGTCCCACAAAAATTAAGGCCTCATATGAGTCTATGAACAGAAAAATAAAAAGTTACAGCTTTTGGAAAATGAAAAGGGAAAAAACACAAACACAAAACTCAAAATTAGAAAATCAATATGGCCTAAGGATTTCATTTCAATCAGAAAAATTCAGCAGTTTGTTCTTCAAATAGAAGCCGCAGCAAAAACCCCTGAACCCTGATGTTCATGGCTGCCGTGATGTGTCCTGCGGCGACACATCACAGGTTACCCTTTAACTTCACAAACTGATGGCCGGACATTCGCTTTCAGAATTTTCTGATAGAGAGCAGAAATGGTTACATCATTACAGCAAGTCCTCCAGGTCCTAAAAACAGAAAAGCAGCCCCATCCTATCATTGGGGGCAATTATTTTTTTCACATAGGGCCAGGTTTTTTGCGATAGTTTTTAACCTTTCATAAATGTTTTAGCATTTTGTATTCACTTGGGTTATCTTTGTCTGATGTTCCAATTTGTTCGATAATCTGAAACATTATATAGAAAAACTATATATAGAAAAAAATATTCTGCAAGATCTCTCCGACAACATCTTGCCGTCATTTGTAAAATCCCCTTTTCTTGTCTTGAGTCATAGTCAGCACAACTGGGGCTTTAGCTGACATCTATCATGGTCAGCTTTAGTCACACAAAATCATCACCGGTTGTGAATTGCAGCCAATGTGTTTCAATGGGTAAAGGAATGAACGATACCAGACATCAGGTATTTTAGTTGGCGCTGCAAATGATAGAACAGCGCCATCGTAAAACTAAATTGTGGGACTGGAATGCAGAGGGTTAAGGCAGCAGACTCCGAACAAAAAAAACTATTAAAAACATTTGGCGTAAAGTGAAGTCAGAATAAATCCAGACAATATCAAGAACATAGAAACCTATTAACATCTGAGGAGTGTTCAGGCCAGGACACATACTGGTTTGCTCCATAGGCAGCCTGTTATTGTAAATGTAAGTATACTGCAGGTGACTTATAGACATTTGTGATTTCTGTTGCTAAGCAGCCCTTTCTGTCTTCACAAGCCAAGATCTACAGTCAATATGTCAGCACTTAGAGAGTATATAGAGGGTCTAGTACCAAATTTCACTATACAAGCTGCATCCAGTATTGAATGTACCGTATATACTTGAGTATAAGCCGACCCGAATATAAGCCGAGGCCCCTAATTTTACCACCAAAAACTGGGAAAACTTATTGACTCGAGTATAAGCCGAGGGGGGAAATGTAGCAGCTACTGGAAAATTTCAAAAATTAAAATGGTCGGAGTTTTTGGGTGCAGTAGGTGCTGGGTGCTGGGGAAGGGGAGGGGGTGTTTTGGTTGTCTGTCTGCCCCTTCCCTGAGCTTAAGGACTGTTTTTTTTTCTCCCCACTTGGAATTCAGCCTGGCTGACTATAGGGGGATCTGCAGTGCTCCTATTAACCCCTTCCTGACGGAACAGGAGCACTGCAGATACCCTATATTCAGTAGACCGGGCGCTTTCAGACACAGGGATACCTAATGTGTATGTGTTTCATAGTAATTTTCTACTTTTGTATGTATTCTACGGAAAGGGGTGATTTACAACTTAGCTTCTTTTTTTACCACCCCCCCTAAAAAAAAATAATTTTTTTTGCTGACTCGAATATAAGCCGAGGGGGGCTTTTTCAGCACAAAAACTGTGCTGAAAAATTCGGCTTATACTTGAGTATATACGGTATATGTTAGACCCAATGAGACATGTGTATTCACTGTATAGTCCTGATATTGATATGTGCAGCTAAGTCTCATAAATTCAGTGTATTCATGAACTAGAATCCATTGTTCTTAACTATAGGAATGCATAGACCTTCGGCCCCCCACTCTCCTGATGGCTGGGGACCCCCAGCAATGTGACACCTATTCCCTATCCTGTGGAAAGGGGTGAAGTGTCTTTAATAGCACAATCCTTTTAATCAGGGTCAGATTTAGTTCAAGGGCAATCTGTAATGCTGCAGATTTTCAGTAAGGATTTCACACAGACTTTATCAACTGCAAATGGGAGTGTTAGGGAATTGCCCCTTAAGCAATTCTCCAGTAGCTGGTGCTGGAATACCTAGGAGAAGGGGGAAAAGACAGGGACAGTGGGACAGTGAAGACAACTGGGCCACGATCCCTTTCTATTATAAATGAAACAATGAATGTAGACAAGACAATCAACAAGACTGGAAGATCAAACAAGCCAAGGGGTTGGAACCAGACGGACAACTAGGTACAAAATCGGAATTAAGAAGAATAATCGAGAAATCAAAGTGAAGGTTAGAATACAGATAAGGATGTAATATGCTAGCATGTGCTAAGAGAGTAATAGCAAGCACCCATGTGTGGACTAATGGGCTGTATATGGGAAGCCCGCAATCCATCGCAGAAGTCAGGGGCGTAACTACCATAGAGGCAGCAGAGGCAGCTGTCACAGGGCCCGGCCATTAGGGATCCTGGTGACAGCCGCTACCGCTGTTTTGTTTTTTTTTTGTTTTTTTTCCTAATAGGCCATTATGGGCCCTATTTACTTACCGATCCTTGCAGGGGCCACTATGGGGGATAATACTGTGTGCAGGGGCCACTAATGGACATAATACTGTGTGCAGGGGCCACTAATGGACATAATACTGTGTGCAGGGCTTACTGAGGGACATAATAGAGTGCAGAGGAGGGGGTCGGTCAAGGTCTTCGGGGTCGGTCAAGGTCTTCGGGGTCGGTTGGGGTGGCCCATGTCAAAAGTTCGCCGGGGGCCCCGCCATTCCTAGTTACGCCACTGCCAGAAGTGATTGGAAGGTGAGCTGTCAATCATGGAGAAACTATCATTAACTATCATTAAGAGTATTGGCAGGACTGATACCATGATACACAGAATACAACAGGAGGCCCAGGAGCAGGGGATCATAAGTTACACACCTACCGCGCCGTACCATGCAGCCGGAGGATGGTGCAGAAGTCCAAACGGACAATGATATTACCGGGAGGTTAAAATTGACATGGGGGGCGTGGCTTGGACATGCACGCGAGCGGCCGCTCACCTTAAGAGCTCCGCTCTGTACTCCGTGGCCTGGGCTTATTTTGGCAGCACTATGGGCAAATCCCGGTCTCAGCGTCACAGGGGGGACCCCCCTGCCCCTCCGCTACCTGCTGGGAAAATTCTGGCCTTTTTCACCCCGAGGTCGGGGCAGCGGGACCCGGAGAAGGATACGGCCTACCATCCGCCGCCGCCGCCATCTTCCCTCGTGACACGTGGGCGCCTGAGGGAACAGTCTGCAGCGCTCTGCGCTTCCATGCCGGACCTCACCTGTAGGGAGTTGGATGCCCCGGAGCCCTCCTCGGTGCCTGCGGACAGGCCTCAGGTACTTCCTGTGCTTTCTCCAGCTCTGGACCCGGCCCTCTCCCTCTCCAAGCCCCCTGCATCTTCCTGCCTTGTGTCTGTACAGGGAGCAGCAGCATCAGTGACACAGCTGCCCACAGGGGCTTCCTCCCCAATGTTTGACCCCAGCGCAACCCCTAGGACCCTCCAGGCATCCCCTCCACATCGCCAGCAGGACCTGTGGCACCAGAACTCCCTCGTGGGCACGTCTGACTGGGGCGCTAGCCCACCACGTGGGCGTCCCCGGTCCTCAGCCTCTGACCAGGACTTGACACCCCCTGTCCTGGGGTCTGACCCCGCTTCTGGAATTGGTCTGCTCCCCTCTGATCCGTGTACAAGGGCCCCTGGACATGCTACTCCTACAGTAACCCTCCGTGCGGAGGCGCCTATGTTTATTTCTCATTTACCTCCACCTGAGGAAGCGGCTCTCACCCTGCAGAAATTTCCAGAACTACAGGCCTTGCTAGCCCTGAGCCGCAGGGATATGGACAGTCTTGCATCTGATCTAAAGCGCGCCTGGCGCCAGGACCTGCGTGTGGTCCAGACGGACATTTCTGACTTACAACAGCGAGTCCAGGGCCTTGAGGAGTCTCGCTCTGCCGCTTCCTCCTCTATTGACTCCATCCAGCAACAAGTGGCCGTCCACTCCGCACAAATTTGCAATCTCGTCTCCCATATGGACGATATTGAAAACCGTAACCGCCGCAACAACATCCGCATACGGGGGCTTCCGGAATCGGTTCAGACGGCGGATCTGGTCCCAGTCTTGTCTGGTATCTTTAACTCTCTGCTGGGACGACCTCCTGACTCCCATATTGAGATGGACCGTGCTCATCGGGCTCTCCGCCCCCGTAGTGACGACCCTAGCAAGCCGAGAGATGTCATTTGCCGGATTCATTTTTATGCCGTCAAAGAGGCCATAATGCATAAGATTAGAGAGATTGGTGAAGTGGACTTTGAGGGTTCCTCTCTGTCGATTTACCCGGATCTATCCAGATACACCCTTCGGCAACGAGCAGCCTTGAAGCCTCTCCTTTCCCTTCTCCGGGAACGCAGAATTCCCTATCGCTGGGGCTTTCCGTTCTCCCTGCAGGTCCGCCGAGGTGATAGACTGCGATCTCTTGCTCATCCAGATGACCTTCCGAACTTTCTCCGATCCCTGGATCTACCGCCTTTACATCTCCCTGACTGGTCCTCCATGCTTGCCGATCCTAACCGGTCCGGCCCCTTACGACTGCAGTGGGATGCTGCGGAGGATCCCAGTGACCCCAGTCTTCTGCATCCTCAGAGACCACAACGCCAACGTAGACCTCCCTCTACCCGGGGGTCCCTGAAGTGACTTGTTCTGTTATGCCTTGGATGTCTTTGACCGGACTTTGTGAGTTTGTTCCATGCCCTGTTTGTTCTTGATTGATTGTATTTTTTCTTCTCTATTACTGCCCTTTGCCCTATTTCCTGCATTCTCCAGCCGTTTTCCTTTATTAATTAACTGCTGCCCAATTGTTATATGTCATTTGTATGCTATAATGCCCATGCCTCGGAGTCGAGGCAGCTTTGTTCTTTGTTTCTCAATTCCATTCTCTTTTCCTGTGTGTGAGCTGTTTTTGGCGATCTGTGCTTGCCGCGTGGCTTGCCTTCTTCGTCCCCACATAGCTGCGTCCCTGCAGTGCGGGAACATTTGGAGACTAGTGCTCCAGCTTTAGTCTTCCCTCGAGGGTACCCTGTTAACCCTCTTTTTGTGTTTGTGTTTCGTGTCTAGCCTGAGATCTCCGGGCTCCTTTGTTCCTATTTTTGTGTTGGTTGGCCCCTTTTTGGTGCCCTGTGTATTACTCTTACTTCTCATATTTTCGTGCTAAGTTTGTGTAGTGTAGTTTCGTCTCCCTTCCTTTTGTTCTCCCCTTTTGTGTCTTGCCTACTCCCCGCTCCCCCATGATGTCGGACATATCCGTCTCCTCTTTTAATGTCAAGGGGCTTAACGTCCCTGAAAAGCGTTCGCAAGTGTTATACGATGCTCACAAGCGTAGGGTGCACGTTCTCTGTCTACAAGAAACCCATTTCCTAGCTATCGGTACGCCCACGATTAAGAATAGGTATTTTCCTCAGTGGTATCATAGTAGCAGCTCAGTGGGTAAGGTTAAGGGAGTAGCTACCTTTTTTCATAAAAGCCTTCCGGTGAAAGTCCTGGATTCTTTAGTGGATAGCGAGGCGAGATACTTGTTCCTGATTTGCGAAATCTCCGGAGTTGTTTATACGATTGCCAATATTTATGCTCCCAATGTGGATCAGGTTCCATTTTTGCTGTCTACCCTGTCTGTGCTCCAATCCTTTACTAGGGGTCACTTGATTGTATGTGGTGATTTCAATCTCACGCTTAATCCTCTGCTAGACACTTCCACGGGTAGGTCTCAGACTTCTTATAGTGCTTTGAATAAGGTTAGGAAGGCGCTGAATGCCTTATTGCTTTGTGATGTTTGGCGAATCCTCCATCCGACCGACAGAGACTATTCCTTTTTTTCCCACCCTCATGGTTCCTATAGTAGGATTGATTATGTCTTCCTCTCTCATAACCTTCTTCCCTCTGTCTCGGCAGCCTCAATTGGAGTTGCTCTCCTCTCTGATCATTCCCCTGTCTCCTGTGCTTTTCGCTCCCCTGATGCCAGAATGCGGTCCAATACTTGGAGATTGAATGAATCGTTCCTTCTTGATCCACAGTGTCTGGAGGAGCTGAGGCTTTCCACCTCGCATTTTCTTTTGGACCATGCTTGTGACGTCACCACTCCGTCCATTCAATGGGAGGCCCTTAAATGTGTCCTCCGCGGAGTGCTGATGAGGCATGGTGCTCGCCTGAAGAGGGAAGCGGGTCAAAAACTTCGCTCTCTCCTTAGTGAACTGGCGACCCTTGAAGCCCAACACAAGCGTACGCTCCAACAGGCGACCCTAGCATCCCTGACTGCTACACGTCAGGAAATTAAGTCCCTTCTTGAGCGGAAACATCAGCGGCTTCGCCTGTTGGGTCAACGCTCGTTTTATGAATTGGGCAACAAGGCGGGCCGCATGCTGGCACGTGCGGTGCGGGACCGACATGCCGCCCAGTACGTTATGGCTCTTAAGACGCCCTCGGGTGCGATCACCCATACTACATCTGCAATTGCCTCGGCCTTTCAGGACTACTACAGTTCTCTCTACCATCTACCCCCCCCAGGTCAGGTCCACCCGGCTCCTGCCTCTGGGACTTCCCTCCAACAATATATTGCTAAGACCGCTCTTCCATCTCTGCGCCCTGAGGACGTAGCTGTACTTAAAGCCCCCTTTTCTGAGAGCAAACTAGAACTGGGCATTGCCTCCCTCCCAGGGGGTAAGAGCCCGGGCCCTGATGGCTATACGGCACGGTTTTTTAAGGTGCTTAAGGCTGATCTGATGCAACCGCTCTTGCGTGCATTTAACTCCTCCACTTCTGGAGTCCCTTTCCCCCCTGCTTTCCTCCAAGCTCATATTACTGTAATACCTAAAGAAGGTAGAGACCATTTGCTCTGCGCTAATTATAGACCGATCTCGCTCCTGAACACTGACGCTAAGCTTTATGCCAAATTGATTGCCAATCGCCTGAGCCCGTTCATGGGAGATCTTGTACACCCTGACCAAGTGGGGTTTATCCCTTGTAGGGAGGCCCGGGATAACACCCTGAGGGCCTTCTCCGCGATCCACCACGCGCAGCGCTCGCGTACCCCCATGATGCTGTTATCTCTTGACGCGGAGAAGGCTTTTGACAGGGTGGATTGGAGGTTCTTAGAGGCCACCCTGACTCAAATAGGCCTTGGTCCCGCCATGATTATGCGTATTCAGGCTCTCTACAGCTCCCCTATGGCCCGGGTCCGGGTCAATGGCTCGCTCTCCTCCCCCTTCACCATTTATAATGGCACTAGGCAAGGCTGCCCACTCTCTCCCCTTCTATATGCTCTAGTGATGGAACATCTCCTGATCGCCTTCAGGGACAATCCCGACATTCGTGGCTTGCAGATCGGGGACCGTCATCTAAAGGTATCTACTTTTGCAGATGACGTTCTCCTATTTGTTACCAGTCCACTTACTTCACTCCCATCTATCCTTAGAGAGATTAACACCTATAGCTTTTTCAGTAACTATAAGATTATTCTGACGAAAAGTGTGGCCCTTGATGTTTCGCTGCCGCCGCCGGCCCTGCGGTCCCTGCGCTCTTCCTTTTCATTCTCGTGGTCTTCGAAATCTATTAAATACTTGGGAGTGCAATTACCCCGTAATCTAGGAGACACTTATACTCTGAATTTCCTCCCGGTTCTACGCACTTTGCGGACTGATCTTGAGCGTTGGGACACCAGGGGCCTCTCGTGGCTGGGACGCATCAACTTATTGAAAATGAACGTTCTCCCCAGACTGTTATATCTTTTCCAGACGGTCCCGGTGATCCTGCCCTCATGTTTTTTCTCTGCGCTTAACAAAGCCTTTACCAAATTTATTTGGGCCTCGAAACCCCCTCGTATTGCACGCACCACGCTGACTCGGGCCAAACAGAAAGGGGGTCTTGCGGCCCCGGACTGTGCGAAGTATTATCTGGCGGCGGTAGCTACCCGCGTCCTTGACTGGCATCACGCTGCTAAGACAAAGCTCTGGGTTGCCCTGGAGGACTCGTTGAGCCCCGTTCCCCTCACTGCACTTCCCTGGCTCCCTGAGAAGTACTGGTCCGATGATCAGCGGTATCCGCTTCCCTACGTGGCGCGCCAGACCATGGGAGTTTATCGCAGGTTCAGTGCCCTGTGTCTCCTCTCCACGAATGATGGCCCCATGACTCCCGTCTCGGGTCACCTGGATTTTCCTGCAGCCCTGGGTTCTTCTTTTCTCTCTTATCGTGCGGGTCTTCCCATCCTCCGCTTTAAACAGGTCACCTCGGGGTCCTCACTTCTCTCCCGTTCTGAGATTCTAACCCAGACCTCCTGTCCGGACACACCTCTCTTCCACTGGCAGTACGCTCAACTTTCCCACTTCTACTCTTCTATACGATCTTCCCGGGATCTCCACAGACCCCTGTCACCGTTCGAGCGTTTCTGTATTTCCCCCTCCCCCCCCTCCCATACTGTCTCTCTTCTTTATGGTCTCTTGTTGGACGGGGTGGAGGATTCGCTTCCATCGTTCACCACTGGGTGGGAGAGGGAATTGGGGGTTTCATTCCCCCCGGATGTGTGGTCGTCGGCCTTTCGTGCGTGCCATACTTTCTCCATGTCATGTAGGGCACAGGAGACCAATTTCAAGATACTCTCCAGCTGGTATAGAGTCCCGGCCCTCCTGCATGATATATACCCCTCCACTTCAGATAGATGCTGGAGGTGTCTCTCCGAGCGAGGCACGATGGCCCATATCTGGTGGGGATGCCCTCTTCTACGCCCCTTCTGGACCGGGGTCAGACAGGTGATTCGGCAAGTGACGGGAATTAACTTGGAGGACGATCCTGCGCCCCTACTTCTTTCATTATTCTCCCGGACGTTTCGCAAATCCACCCGTAGGCTTCTTGGATTTTTGTTAGTTGCTGCTCGCTCTGTTATTCCTAGGCTTTGGAAGTCCTCGACTCCTCCTTCGCTCCTTGGCTGGCTAAGTGAGATTCTTGCTCTGCGAACTATGGAGACCCTGGTGGCTGAGCTCCACCAAGACGAAACCAAACATCAGCAGACTTGGCTCCTTTGGAACCATTTCTATTATTCTGCCGATTTCCGCTCCCTCTTCCCTTCTGTGTCCCCTGTGTAGTGTCCCCTTGTGCTGTCTGTTCATATGTTTTTCTGTTTGCTTTATCTGGCAATAGATATTCCGATGTTTTCTAGGTTTATATATCTGTTTTGTTTTGGAACTCTGCTGTGACAGAGCGTTTCTTTGTCCCTTGCACCCTTATCTCCCCCTTCCCACCCCCCTTTCCTCGTCCCCCGAACTTTGCCGTTGTACCATATTTCTTTGCTCCTCCCTGACCCCCCTTACCCCCCTTCCCCTTTTCCCCTCCCCTTTCTGGTTTTGTAAAAATTGTAAAACTTTCAATAAACTTTTAATGTTGAAAAATTGACATGGAAACAGCAGTAAAGTCCAAGTGTATGTGCAGATTTGTGATATTGGTTTTCTTTTTAAATTCACATTCGATTTTTCTGCCTCTACTTTAGGTCGTGTGACCATGCCCTTAACCATGCATCATGCATTAAGAGCATTGCTGGTTTATGTTGCTTGTGACCCTCTGGTCAGACGACTCACATAACTACGGTCTTATTATTGCAACCATATTTAATAGTCTTTAACATTACATCCTGCATCTGCTGTAGTTTGGACTATTGACCCTCTACCCGCCACATTAGATAAATCCGACATGTATGAAAAACTGCTGTTTATTCTCTCAGCTATTTCTATATTTCCTGATCTGTGCATCTGTGTATATGGATCAGCTTATAGTATTCTACTGACTATGCATTTCCATTTTCCACCACTAGGGACCAGACAAATGTATGAAATACTCTCACAGCACCGTCATTTTGGAGATCTCGCTTCATTCAGATTGAATTTGTCTCTCGCTCCCTCCACCCTTTTCATTGTTCTCCTTTTCTATCCCCTGCCGACCCCCCCCCCTTTTCCTTTCCCCTGTACGTGCTTTCCCAGTTCTCTTTTTCCCCCTATTTCCATATCCTTTACCTTATTGCTAATAAATACACATTACTATTATATTATATAGCTTGCTTACTTATGGGGTTTGGGTACTTGTAGCCTATGTAGAATATTTACCAATATTGTATATATGTAGTAAATGTATAAATATACTGTATATAGGAGACACAAGTGAAGGATATGTCTGTTGTTACATTCCTTTTTGGAAAGGCTCGCTCTTCAGAGTCAGATTACAGGAAGCTTCGCTACCTTACAGTTTAGCTGCTGCTGAACTAAAAGCAAGATGTAAAGCCATGAAAATATTGTAGTAAGCGATTGAATGAGGAATGATTCCCACCATTCACTCCCAATGATTATAGTCCAGTATTTCATACTGGTGATAATTTCACAATATAAAGCTGTAGTAAAGCTTACATGAACTTCTGCATTTGGTTAAACTGCTGCAAAAAACAGAAGACAACAAAAAACTATGAAAAATCATTGGAAAAACATTTGCAGTTCGGGTTAACTCTGCTACATTGGTGTATTCATCTTTCCCTTGTCCTCCGACAACCGCATTCAGTGCAGTCCCCAAAAAAGTTTCACGGTGGAGAGGCTGCATACGTATATGGGCGGCTTGCTTTAAAAACTCATTGGAATGAATGGGTTTTTAAACTGACCGCTGGCAAGCTGTGCCCGAGTAGTTTTTATTGGGATTTAGGTGGAATGATGGCGGACAGGTACTAGATGCTATAGTGAACACTGCATTACTTGTATCGGAGATCATAAGAGCTTATTGAATAGCTGGTCAGAATATGTAAAGATTTGCCCCATGAGCTCAGCTTTTTGATCTCCTGCTCTAACAGGCGGGATTGGGGGAACTTTCAGTCTAGATTGTGTAACCCCTTAAGTGCCAAACTGAATAGCAACTATGACAGCTAAGCGGTTGCCATAAGCTCTATGAACTCAATGGTGCTTTCCATAACATGATCGCAGGGTGCAATGGTTTGCAGTGAGGGGCTACCACGTCTGCCTCCATTGACATGCACCAAATAGGTTTTACTATTATAGCACTGTCCTATGATTCTTATTTGTCTGGATTCTATACACCAAATGTGTAAAGAGTAGAGTTACTACAGTGACAGATTAAGGCTCGGTACACATCTGCGCCCGGTCTCTGTATGAGGAGTCCATGCCCCTCTCTTCATGAAAAATGCAGCACTTTTCTCTCCGCATTTTTCACCTATTTTTTGGGACGGAAACTGAACAAAAACCATACGGACCCCATTATAGTTTATGAGGTCCGCAGGTTTCCTAAGGTAACCGCTTTTTTATGTGGGTCAAGTATTTGTTCGGAGTGTTCCCAAGAGGTCCCTCCCAAACAGAAACCCGTGTAAAGATGTGAACCAAGCCTAACAAATGTAAGAAATGAATCAGTATGTTGACCATAATAACAAAGTGGTAGGAAAAGGTGGACATTCACTTCATGGTATATATATGTATATATAGTAGATTCCGATCTGAGATTGAGACCCTACATGATTCTAGTGAATCCCATCCACACATTGCAGAAAAATATGTGCAGCGGAAATGCTGCAATTTCTAATACCGTTGCGGTTTTAGAAATCGCAGCGTGTCAATTATACCTACGGAAACACTGGCGGTTTCCCTATAGGTATAATGGAAGCAGAAAGTGAACAGCACTGTGGGAAAGACCACAATACGTGGGTCTTTGCCTGAAAGGGGTTGGTAAAAGTCTATGCAGAAGCGACTCATCCAAATTCGGTCAGAAAAAAACCTGACAGTTTACAGCAGTTTTCCTTCAGAGTATATTCTGTTTGTCAGCTTTTATCTATCCAAATGGTATCATTTGTCATCTTTGTCAGTAAAAAGGACGACACACTGATGTCTGCTGTGTCCTGTCAGTTTTTCACAAGCTAATTGTATTGAATGGGCGAGCCTAGTCGTGTGAGAATTGGACTGAAGTAGTGCATGCTGAGACTTTCTATGCATGGACCAATGGTCAGCGCAGAAAATCTGATATGTGAATATGTCCATTCACTTTAATGCATTAGTGGCCATTCAAGCTCTGACAGCACACAAGGAGGGATCACAGCCGCCTGAAAGGAAGATCTTGGATAGAAATGTAAAAAAAAAAAACACACTTATCTTCAAAGCAATCTACAATACAGGAAAATATTCCCCACATTATCACTGCTGTATGTCACAGATCTTCAGTCGGAGATATATTTATATGCTGCGTCTTATGGCGAGATTAACAATCAAAGACTTGCTTATAATTCTCCAGGCATTTTGCTTTTGAGCTAAACATTCCAGTTTATCCAGCTTTCCCAATGAAATCTAGCTATGCTTGCAGACAACCCTAGCCAAATAAAAGCTATTTTACATAACATAACCACCTCTAAGGCAGGTTTGAGCAGTTTTCTGTACAGGAACAAGTACTGCCTATGAACATTTAGACTATAACACAAGTAGAAAGAGTACCGCCACTTCTAGAACATCTTTTCAGAAGTGAATAGCACAGCCGAACTTAGGAAACTTGTAATATATCTTATTAATGATATATGTTATATATATATTAGGCTGTTCTCCTCCTCCTTATCCTGTTTATAGCTGTCGGATCCGTACATGCCTGCAGTTTGTAAAGATATAGCAGTGTTAGAAGAGCTTTCTCACTCAGTATAAGGGTAAGTTCACACGAGGTTTTTTGGCGGATACGATAAAATGTAACTTTTATTAGTTATTTTTAAAAGCTGATATAAACCTCCTAAATAATGAAGTTTAAAATAATAGGGTAGGGTGTACTAGGTGATTGCTTGAGTAGCTAGTGCAAGTTTACCAATAGGTGCAGTCTAGATAGTTATATCTCACTTCACTTCTGACATACACCCACTAGGGGTTAACAACCATACACTTGCTAAGACCAGTGGGGCAACGCTAAAACCCCAACTGATCTCTAAACTTGAGGGCTCCTTTTTGTCCCCCGACACTAAAGCTAACAATCACCTAAGTAAATCATTCATTCACACCAGAGATTAAGTCGCACATCAGTGAAGATCCCTATATAGTCTGACGCGTTTCTGCTAGTATATCTTTCCTAGCTCATCAGAGACAAGGCGGGTAGTCGCTTAGGAGCGGTGATGGTCCGACTCCCAGCTAGTACGACGATGTGATAAGTATGCTAGCCGGCTGTAATGTATAGCCGCATCTGCAATACTGGTGGTCTGAGTTTATAAAGCCACCTTAACTCCTCCCCTAGACATTCGTCACTTTTTTGGTCTGTTTTGTTCGTTTATTCTGGTCTTCTTTAATACACCTGTAAAAGAATGTATACCGCGACTAGAAACCAGTAGTCGTCATGGACGCTTTCTGTGTATCCAATGACGTATAGCTTAGACACGCCCAAATGGGCGGGGTTGTGTCACGTGACCGGGCGGCCCGAGATTGGTTTACCTGAGGAGTGACGAATGTCTAGGGGAGGAGTTAAGGTGGCTTTATAAACTCAGACCACCAGTATTGCAGATGTGGCTATACATTACAGCCGGCTAGCATACTTATCACATCGTCGTACTAGCTGGGAGTCGGACCATCACCGCTCCTAAGCGACTACCCGCCTTGTCTCTGATGAGCTAGGAAAGATATACTAGCAGAAACGCGTCAGACTATATAGGGATCTTCACTGATGTGCGACTTAATCTCTGGTGTGAATGAATGATTTACTTAGGTGATTGTTAGCTTTAGTGTCGGGGGACAAAAAGGAGCCCTCAAGTTTAGAGATCAGTTGGGGTTTTAGCGTTGCCCCACTGGTCTTAGCAAGTGTATGGTTGTTAACCCCTAGTGGGTGTATGTCAGAAGTGAAGTGAGATATAACTATCTAGACTGCACCTATTGGTAAACTTGCACTAGCTACTCAAGCAATCACCTAGTACACCCTACCCTATTATTTTAAACTTCATTATTTAGGAGGTTTATATCAGCTTTTAAAAATAACTAATAAAAGTTACATTTTATTGCACCTTTATTTAGTGTTTTTGGTTTATAGTGTAGGTGCATATACCTATGTATTTTTCTGATCAGTTTTGAGTTTTTGGCGGATACGGCCTCAAAATCCTGACCAAAAAGACGGCTCCCATTGAAATTAATGGGAGCCAGTAAGCGACATTCTTATTCTTTCAGGTGGATTTGCCTCGTGACATCCGCCTGAAGACACTCCCTCCCGACTACGGCTATTCATTTGGGCCTAATCCGGAGCGGAGTGCGCAACTGGATGCCGGTCACTGCATTTGGTTAAACTTCTGCAAAAGACAGAAGACAACAAAAAACTATGAAAAATCATTGGAAAAACATTTGCAGTTCGGGTTAACTCTGTTACATTGGTGTATTCATCTTTCCCTTGTCCTCTGACAACCACATAAAGTGTAGTCCCCAAAAAAGTATTACGGTGGAGAGGCTGCATACGTACATGGGCGGTTTGCTTTATGAATGGATTTTTAAACTGACCGCTGGCAAGCTGTGCCCGAGTAGTTTTTATTGGGATTTAGGTGGAATCATGGCGGACAGGTGCTAGATGCTATAGTGAACTTGTATCTTGTACTTGTATCTGAGATATAAAAAACAAAAAAACCCAGACCAAACATAACTATCAAAAATATATAAATTTTATTAATCTAAAAAATACACAAACATGTAAACATAAATAACAATAAATGGAGGAGCTGAAGTGCCCACAACAGATGACCACCGGCACACGCCCACACACGACCGGCGTGTGCCGGTCGGGTGTGTGGTATAGGTAATGGCATTATAGGAGGTTCCATTCGTACCTGTATATTTTGGTGATTTACATTTTTATTGTTTTTCACAGTATTTTATATACTTACCTCATTGTTTTTTTCACTATTCCCATTAAGAGTTGCACGTTGCAGTTATGTGATTTCACTCTTATTTTTCATGTACCGTATTTTACGGACTATAAGGCGCACTGGACTATAAGCCGCATTGCCCATGAGCGCCTTATAGTCCGTCTCGGTTCATATATAAGGCGCACCGGACTATAAGCCGCAGTCCGGTGCGCATTATATGTTATTGAAAGTGCCGGCAGGCAGACTTTGCCAGCGGCCGCTTAACCCCCCGCGTGCCAGCCGCTTCTATTGGAAGCGCTTGGCAGGCGAGGAGGGGCTCTTTCAGCAAAATCATGCTGATTGAGCCCAACCGTAAAAGTTAGATTAAACTACCCCCCCCCCCCTCCCCGTTTTAAAATAAAAGCCTGAAACAGAATGTGAAACTTACCGAGCGGTGCAGGGTGGGCGGGCATTCAGGCCTCCTCTTCCTCTGATGTTCCGTCCTCCTCCTCCGCCGCTCGCTAACTGATAATGGCCTGGGCGCATGCGTAGCCGTAGTAGAAGCATTATGATATTGCGCATGCGCCCCGGCCATTATCAGCGAGCGCCGGAGGAGAAGGACGGAACATCGGAGGAAGAGGAGGCCTGAATGCCCGCCCGCCCGCCCTGCACCGCTGGGTAAGTTTCACGTTCTGTTTCAGGCCGGCGTGACAGCAGGGCTGCCGGACACTTCCCATTCATTTCTATGGGAGCCGGCATGCGAGCGCTCCCCATAGAAATGAATGGACTGCTTTTTTCCATTCATTTCTATGGGGAGCGCTCGCATGCCGGCTCCCATAGAAATGAATGGGAAGTGTCTGTCCATTCATTTCTATGGGAAGCGCTCGCATGCCGGCTCCCATAGAAATGAATAGGAAGTGTCCGGCAGCCCTGCTGTAACGCCGGCGTGTACGGCTGTGATACACGCCGGCGTTCTGTAGTGTGAATGCACCCTTACGGTGCCTTTTATGTATGTATGGAAGCGGCACGCAGACTTTGCCGCCGCTTCCATCCATATATAAGCCGCACCGGACTATAAGCCGCACTTACGATTTCTGAGGAAATCGTAGGTTTTTATGTGCGCCTTATAGTCCGGAAAATACGGTATGTGTTTTTTTTTTTTATATTTACTGTTTTGGTATGTCTGGCACCCCAGCTGACTGAGTACATTCTTATATACCACCTTCCTACCTGCTCATCTGTTGTGGGCACTTCAGCTCCTCCATTTATTGTTATTTATGTTTACATGTTTGTGTATTTTTTAGATTAATAAAATTTATATATTTTTGATAGTTATGTTTGGTCTGGTTTTTTTTGTTTTTTTATATGTAATATTGCCCTGGCTTTTGGTTATTTAGTTTTTGATCACTTGTATCTGAGACCATAAGAGCTATTGAATAGCTGGTCAGAATATATAAAGATTTGCCCCATGAGCTCAGCTTTTGTTCAGCTCGTGCTCTAACAGCCGGGAATTTGGGAACTTTCAGACTAGGTTGTGTAACTCCTTAAGTGCCAAACTGAATAGCAACTATGACATCTAAGCGGTTTCCATAAGCTCTATGAACTCAATGGTACTTTCCGTGACATGATCGCAGGGTGCAATGGTTTGCAGTGAGGGGCTACCAGGTCTGCCGCCATAGACATGAACCAAATAGGTTTTACTATGAGCAGGGAGCGGAGTGCGCGACTGGATGCCAATGCACTGCACCGGCATCCAGTCGCAGCAACCTTTATTTTGGTTCAGAACCTGAGGCGTCCTAAGGGTGTATTCACTCGGAGGAAAATGGTGCTGAATTTGGTGTGGAATCCGCGTCACATCCAGCGCTGAAAAAAAAAAGCCTCCCATTGACTTCAATGGGTTCCTTTTTCGGCGCGGTGTCTGAACGAATCATGTGGAGTGATGCAAGCACCACTTTTGTCTCCGCATGTTTTGTGCAGACACTGCACGGAAAACACACGCACCCCATTATAGTCTACTATAGTCCATGTGGTTTCTTAGCTAACCGCTTTTTAATGCGTTCGGTATTTTGTTCGGGGGTCCCAAGCGGACATCCCAAATGGAATACCAAACGCAGATGTGAACAAGACCTAAAATAACAAATAAAAGTATAGTAACTAGAGATGAGCGAACACTGTTCAGATCAGCCGATTTGAACAGCACGCTCCCATAGAAATGAATGGAAGCACCTGTGATGCCGGCCGGCCGCCGGCAAAGTCAGCGTCACAGGTGCTTTCATTCATTTCTATGGGAGTGTGCTGTTCGGATCGGCTGATCTGAACAGTGTTCGCTCATCTCTAATAGTAACCTAACTATGTAAACAGCACATCACCGCTGCAGCCAGTCACTTGTAAGTATATGTGGGTGACATCTGTATAAGCCTCCACCACATCTTATTCCTAGCACTGTCTTGTAACTGAAACTATCCAAGAGAAGAATATATAATACATTTATGATGCTACAGAGCTATTTGATAATTCCCTTCCCAAACCCACAGGCTACCTTTTCATGTCATGGTGGCATCCCATAAAGCAGTGGGCGGTAATGGCTGCTGCATGCTTCAGATGGGTTACCAGTAATGGAGCAGAGCTGTCGGTGACAGCAGAAGGTTCCCATGAGTAGGTTATTAAAAGTACAGAAATGCACTTCTGCAGCTCTACGATGTAGTGTCAGGCGGTTGCTAGGCAACTCAACGAGATCGCCAGAATTCCCATAGAATTTATCCAACGACGCGTTTTCTTTTATAGAATTGTAACTGCTACTTTGCAACTTTAAGAATGCAGCGGCCGCCGGGGTCATTGAACTGCGGAACAGCATGCAGCTAGAAGGATGGGAAGGAGCAGTTGTTAATGTAATCCATCAACCCGATGACAGCCGCAAGTTCATACAGCTTTGTTATATTTAACGCACCCTGGAAATCATCTGTCTGGCCCGATTCTTACATGCGATCAAATCCTCTCCGAGGAAATAATCTTATGTCAATTATCAGCAAATGTCGGAATAATCGTCAATGCAACCAATTAAGAGACATGGGATTTATAGCAGGATTTCCTACATGGTAATACAAAACTAAGAGATATGTATTCTACCAGAAGAAAAAAATATGCCATTTTTGCACCTTGTTCTGAATTTTATGGAAGCTGAATAAAATATGTAGCGTTTATTCAAGAGTTTGAGGAAATTGCTAAAACACGTAAGAAAAAAAAAATAAAAAAATAAAAAAATAAAGAATTTCTGCTTTCTGTGCCTGACTGCCTTACGTTTGATAGCGCCTGCCAGGGATGGTCGTCATAGTAACCCGTCACTATAACACACAGCGGTCCTAAGTGTTGGGATGCCGCATGTGAGACAGAACACCTTGACCCTGCAGAACAGAAGAGCTGGCAGCGTGCTCTGCAGGCATTCACGATGGAAATGGAAAAAAATCACATTTGGAGGGGACATTAATATTTAGCAGAAGTTTATACAGAGAGGACAGATTATCTGGAAATTGAATTAATACATTTTATATCATTGTAGAATCAGTTCAGCATTGGGGGGGGGGGGGGAACAAATGTCTGGGAATTTAGGACTATATTAACATCTTATGTATACCAAGAATCAGCCTGGTTTCCATCACCGTGCCTCAATGATCTGCCAAATTGGTATTAAAGGGGTTATCTAGTTTCTGTTATTGATAGCCTAATCTTAGGATAGATCATCAATATTAAATCTGCATAGGACCGACAGACAAGTCCGCGGCTTGGGGACAGCACAACTTCCGGAAATGTTTACATGCCAGCTGCTTACACACCATATGATTTGTAGTGGTAAGAATATGGCGTTTCACAGTCAGTGCAAGTTGGATGGGATTCGCCAAAAATACGTCCAATAATTTCCATTGCGGTTTTGGAAAAAGCAGCATGTCAATTATACCTATATAAAAGCTGGCGATTTCCCTATTGTGTCCCTATAAGTATTGTCATAGTCTGGGGTTGCTAGATGGGGTGGAATAGACACAAAAGTCCAGTTTCTTTAGTCCAAAACAAAGGTAGAGTTTATTTTCACTCAAAAATATCGTGCAGCAACAAAAGGAAACAATACAAAAATAAATACCTGCCCGGCTAGGCTCTAACTAAACATAGAATAGGTTACCTCACCTAGAATAACAGAAATCAAAAGTCAGTAGAATCATTCAGGACACAGATCCAAAAATATCACCTCTATCTGTTGGCTCTCTAGCCAAGCTCTGCCCACAGTCTGCTGCTGGAGATGGCTTCTTAAGTCTCCTTGATGAGCAGACTCTCTGCAGCTGAGTCGCTGCCGGAACATCCCCAAAGTGTGGAATGGAGGGGTGGGGGTGGAATGACAGGTCCCACTACCAACCTACCTACCATTCCTAAAAATCCAGCCCAGTAACCGGAACTTTGAAATAACCCTCAGCAGACAGAATTGATTGCTGAGAAACATTCTTTCTGGAGTTTTCTCATCTCACCCACCTTAGTAGTCTGGGTGAGATGTACACCCCCTCCATTACCTGACCAGCCATCGGCTTACAGTATATTGAAACAGAAAGTCTGCTGAGGGAACCTCTGTGGACTTTCTGTGAAAAGTCTGCGGGAAAAACCACAATGCGTTGCTGCAACATTTTTTCCCGCAGTGTTTTTTGCTGCAGCCTGTTACAATGGGCCTTAGGGTAATAGTTAAAATGATGTTCACGCAATGGAAATTACCATCTAAACTGATTCTCATGCATGTGAATGCAGAAGCCATCATACAGATAAACTAATCATTTCTATTATATGTTAGTAATTTAGGGGGCATTTATACTACCACTGCTGTCCGCACCGGGGTTTCTGTCCTATTATTATTATTATTTATTTATATAGCACCATTAATTCCATGGTGCTTTACATTTGGGGGTTACATACAATACACAGAATATACAGGTAGATATAATACTAACAATGACCGACTGGCCGAGTGGGGTAGAGGGCCCTGCCCGCGAGGGCTTACAATCTATGAGGGGAGGGGGTAGAGACAGAAGGAGAGGGGGAGACTGTACAGATGGCAGTGCGGTGATAGTGTTATTGGAGGTTGTAGGCCTTCCTGAATAGCTGAGTCTTCAGGGCCTTCTTGAAGTCTGTGATTGTGGGGGTCAGTCTTATGTGTCGTGGTAAGGAGTTCCAGAGTATGGGGGATGCATGAGAGAAATCTTGGAGATGGTTGTGTGAGGAGCGGATGAGAGCAGAGCGGAGCAGGAGGTCATTGGAGGATCTGAGGTTACGTGTGGGCAGGTAGCGGGAGATTAGTTCAGAGATATATGGAGGGGACAGGTTGTGGATCGCTTTGTATGTTAGCGTTAGTAGCTTGAACTCAATTCGCTGGGCTATGGGTAACCAGTGGAGGGACTGGCAGAGGGGAGCAGCCGATGAAGATCGGGGGGTGAGGTGGATTAAGCGAGCAGCGCAGTTTAAGGTGGACTGGAGGGGGGTGAGTGTGTTAGCTGGGAGTCCATGAAGAAGGGTGTTGCAGTAGTCTAGGCGGGAGATTATGAGGGCCTGGACGAGCATCTTGGTAGTTTCCTGGGTGAGGAAGGGGCGAATTCTGTGCATGTTCTTGAGCTGGAGGCGGCAGGAGGTGTTGAGGGCTTGAATATGTGGCTTGAAGGATAGGTCAGAGTCCAGGGTTACCCCAAGGCATCGGGCCTGTGGGACAGGGGTAATTGTGGTTCCATTAACTTTGATAGATGGGTCAGGTGGAGGGGCCATACAGGATGGGCTGAAGATGATGAACTCTGTTTTCTCCATGTTGAGTTTGAGAAAGCGAGAGGAGAGGAAGGAGGCTATGGCTGCTAAACAATCTGGAATTCTGGCCAACAGGGAGGTAATGTCTGGTCCAGAGATGTAGATTTGGGTGTCATCGGCATAACAGTGGTACTGAAAGCCATGAGATTCTATGAGTTGGCCCAGGCCAAGGGTGTAGATGGAGAACAGGAGGGGTCCTAGGACAGAGCCCTGGGGGACACCTACAGAGAGAGGGCGAGGTGAGGAGGTGGTGTGCAAGTGGAAGACGCTGAATGTGCACTCGGTGAGGTATGAGGAGATCCAGGAATGGGCCAGGTCTGAGATACCAAGGGATGAGAGCATTTCTAACAGGAGGGAGTGGTCAACTGTGTCAAAGGCAGAGGAGAGGAGGAGGAGGAGGACAGAGTAATGGCGCTTGGCTTTGGCAGTTAGAAGGTCATTGGTGACTTTTGTTAGGGCAGTTTCAGTGCCTAATCCCCTGGGAAACCGGACAGGAGATGGCTTGCCGGTGGTCAGCTTTATAAGCTATTCATTTGATTGGATTTTTGCAAGGTAACCGCTGGTGTCCATGTGCAGCTTCTCTGCCTGGAGACTGTTTTTTTTTTGTAAGGAAACAAAGTACTGCATGTAGGACTTTGTGTCCATGCAAAAAAAAAAAAAAACAAAAAAAAAAAAACGGTTTCCAGGCGGTGAGGCTTCATACGGACACTGTCGGTTACCTTTAAAAATCCATTCGAATGAATGGGTTTTAAAGTGGACCGTTGACAAGCCGTCCCCTTTCCAGTTTCCCCGGGGCTTAGCACCCCAGGTCGGACAGTTTCAGAAGTGTGAATGCCCCCTTAAAGTGTCTTTCCAATGATCATAACCATATTTAGAGACATTTAAAAGTTAAATATTTCTGCTAAATTTTTGCAGAGTTTTAAAGATTTTCTGTAACCAGCTTCGTGGTTTAAGTCTTTTATCTTGATCGATGGCCAGTGCATACAACCATGAATGTAGGAACTTTCTATGGTTTGTCCCTTGTCAGAAACCCAGCCATGATTTCCTTACTGTGCCCGGATTATCTTCTCATACATGTAGTGTCCCTGCCTAATAACTTAGTAAGGAAATTATACCTGGGTTTCCGACACATCCCAGACCATAGAAAAGTTCCTGCATTCATGGTTGTATCCTTGGCAACCTATCATGACAAAAAAACTTGTCACCACCAAGATGGTTAGAGAAAATCTTTCATTATTTATGTATTGGATGTTCTAATGCTCAGTGACTTTTTCAGATTTTCCATCTCTGCCTTCCAAAATTCATAACTTTTTTATTTTTCTGTCTATGTAGGTATGTCAGGTTAGCTTTTGATTAAAGGGGTTGTCCAGGGTAAAATAAAAATTAAACCCTAAACTAAACCCCCTTCCCCCGCCTAACTTCTATACTCAGCATGATGTGTTTGTACAGCACAGAGCAGTAAAATGGATATGTTCATGGGGAAAGCTCTTATAGGCTGGGGCCCTTGGAACTTGCATTTTTGATAATCACTGCATGTCAATTATACAATTTTTTCCATGGCAGTTTTTTGCTGCTCTTGCTACGTGGGGTCTTAGCCTGAACCAGCGCAGTGCAAGAGGGCTTAGTCAGAGCTGTGCGATGAAGACCTTGGGGCAGTAGTCACTATGGGGCATATTTATCAATAGTGTCGAACTTTGCACTTTCTTTTCTTGAATTCCATTTGTAGTTTTAGACATATTTATAAATCTGTCGTATGGACTGTCACAAAATATTGAGTGTTTCTAGAAACGCCAAAATTATGACTCAATTATGTGATGTACAATGGGAATTTATGGTGTACAAAGTAAAAAATTCCTAATCCGTGCCATTTTTTTTTTTCATAAATAAAAATTTCAGAAATTTCTTTCCAAAAATGGTGCATATTTTTCAAAAGTGTCAAGACAGTCATATTTTTCTGTTGTTTCTAGCCCACACTGTTCATAAATATGTTGTAAATGCTGTACACCATACATTTAGGCGTAAATGTAGACAGAAAAGTATTGGACTTGTATTTATACGTACACCCCAATGTGTGCAGTGCTCTACTTATATGAGCAAAGTACAACACTTTTTGAGCTCTGGATCTATATTAGCAAAGTTTGGTGCTCTCTGAGCTCACTCTATGTGAGCACTATTTGGCTCTTAACTGGCAACATATGGGAAGCATATACTGTATTACGAGAGTATAATTCTTCACTGTGGACATAGTATGGATATATGTGTATGTTATGTGTACACGATAAGGCTATTTAGGATATTGCTTCCAGGGGTTGTCCAGTCCATGGTCATGTGATATACAGTCCACGGTCATGTGATATATAGTCCATGGTCATGTGATATACAGTCCATGGTCATGTGATGGATACACAGGTGCACAGCTCGTTACAGTCACAGTATAATAATCACATGACCGTAGACATATTTTGTTTATGCACTGGAACTAAATGAAGAATGACAGTAAGCAGAGATCTAGAAAACTGTGAGGAATTGATACACAAAATAAATTGGAAAATTGTATAAATTTTCATTATATAAACAATAATAATTTATTTTATGACACCAGACAACCCCTTTAGCCTTATGTGAGTAAGCTATGGTGCAATATGGCTATGGTTTGCTTTATATTACATTGCAAATGTTATAAATAAAATAAGTGCCTCTGCCCCATCAATGCTTTGGGCTCCCCCTTCATTACCTCATATGTTCTACATAGTGTTCCAGTCCCTGACACGGAGTGCCAGCCACAGATTCCCTAATTTCCTGATGGTATTAGTTACCCAAAGTACAAGTTGTGCCTAGTGTGTTATTTACACATGACCCCTGTGCACTTGCCATAGATACTCCCAATAACATCTGTCGTAGGAACCTCCAGAGTGACGGCCACAAATGCCTTCAGATCAGCCCCAGACACAAAAGGGAGCATGCAGGTAGCCCACTGATTTATTTTATAGCCACAGAGGTAGAGCTATGGTTTTAGGCAACTGTGCATAATGTAACAGTAAATGTTAGGCTATCACCATGTCAGTCTGACATCATGCAAAAAATATGCGGATTCTGCACTTTGCTCATGGCAATATCTTTGAGTAAGACCAGATTCTTCTAAAGTTAAATTCCAGATGAAATCTAGTCCTAGAAATATTGAGTTATCTCTTTCTAGACACTATTGTGTTATGTCATTTCTCTTCTCTCTTAATAAATCTTAAATTAGTTTTCACTCTTTAATATCTTTCTCCATTTAGAGAATCAGCCCAGACTCCGGGCAGACAAGCACTTTGAGCTCTGCGTTTCTTTATGCTGCTTTCTACCCTTTGCAGTGCATTTTCTATTCTGTCGTCTTTCTACTTTGCTTGTTCAGAGTCAACTTCAAAAGAATAGCAAATAAGATATACAGGATAGAAAGGGTATACAGCTCCTTGGGAGCGAACAGAAGAAGAAGAGTGTTATTGTTCTTACTGAAAAGAACATTTAAAAAATAGAATAGGAAACATATCATATACGCTCTCATACCATCCATGTGCCAAGGACATACATAGAAGTCCAGTACAAAGGACTTAATAAGACAAATGGGAGGAGACTACATAAGAAAGGTGAGGATTAGAGGCCATGAATGGGGTAAACTATTTGAACTCCTTTATGAGGGTTGATGATAAATTTATAATCACCTAAATGAGGCCTTGGGCTATCATTCCAGGGTAGACTAAGAGTTATACACAAATACAGCACATTTGGTTACTTCTGTCAGTCCCATGAACATTGATTAGAACAGTACAGAACATGTTTGATCGTCTTTTTTTTTTTTTTTTTTTTTTTTTTGGGGGGGGGGGGTGTTCCCCCACAACTCTTTTTGGTTGTGACCCGCTATGTGGGGCCTTATCCTGAAGGAGTTAACTGCAAGGATTAAAGTTTTCCTCAATCCCAGCATGTGTTTCTGTCTGGAAGAACAGTCCGTCCTCCAGTGATTGCCTAGGCACAGTGGCAGAATTATCTTAAATGGGTTCTCTTGGTTAAAAATAAGCACAGGTCATTATTATACATAACGGGAAAGCCAACAGGGCGCTGAATTCAGCGCCCTATTGGCTTTCTAGTGGTATATAAAACTGCATGTGCCCGAGGATGTGTAAAGTCCTCTTTAAACTGCAGTTACTCAGTTCAGCCATTACACAGAGAACAGCACTGTCTGCTTCCTGCTTAATTCTCTGTGTTTCAGTTGCTAAGAACAAATGATCAGTGGGAGTGCCGGGTGTCAGTTCTCCACCAATCTGATAGTGATGACCTGTCCTTAGGATATTTTTAACCTGGAAATCCTCTTTACATTGATCAAACAGAAAGAGTAATTCAAGAGAGACCCCTAATATTTTGTAATACCGCTCACTAGGACAAAGTAATCTGCACAAAGCAATGTGCAATGTGAAAAGTTTGGAGCTCCCGAACAATGGTGACACAATGAGTGTGCAATTTTGTCCTTTTTACATGCCTTTGACATGTTCAATAAGATCTCCCAGTCTCCTGTGCTAGGCATCTCAGAGGTCTCGTAGTCGACCCCTCCACTCGATCACTCTACTATACAATGTTGCATGTCATTGATTGTGTCTTGCGGCATTTTTGATTTTCTTGTAATTTCCAATTTCTGTACCATCTTCTGAATAGCACTCTTTGGGGGTACTTCACGAACACCATCTGACATCACTTAACCAAATTGGTGAGTCAATAGGTTCACAGCATGAAGATGTGCTAGTCAATACAATACTATACACCACCATACAGATGAGAAGTCAAGTGACTGAGTAAAAGAGGACAGAGGTAGAAGTCACAAGGGTAGGTAAAACTTTGGGGTGACTGTCTGGTGCCTACCTCAGTGCTCCAATGCAGGGGCGTCCTGTCTTATTCGAAGCTCCATACATTGAACAGTACATTGCATGCCGACAATATTGTAGTCATTTTTGCCATTCAAGTGACCTCCAATAATCTGATAGTGATGACCTACAGACAGAAGAGGAGGCATACGAAAGGAGTCTGTATTCATGGAGACACATGGCTTTGTGTAGGAGCTGTATACACAAAATGATAGGATAGAATTAATCATGATTAGGGTTGAGCGATCGGGATCGGAAAAGATTGGATTCCGATCCCGATCTTTTTTGGCGGGATCGAGGTCTCACATTAGTTCCCACAATGCTTGGCCACTGGGTAATCATTGTGGGAAAAGCAAATAATGTTGTTAGCTTTTCCCACAATGTTTGGCCAGTAGCCAAGCATTGTGGGAACAAACGTGAGACCTCGATCCCGCCAAAAAAGATTGGGTTCGGAATCCTATCTTTTCCGATCCCGATCGCTCAACCCTAATCATGATTATCTGCAAAATTGCTTACATTTTTCATCATGCATTGTTACAATAAATGGTTGCGTGACAACATGGTGGCTCAGTGGTTAGCGCTGAAGTCTTGCAGCATTGGAGTCCTGGGTTCGAATCCTGCCAAGGACATACATCTGCAAGGAGTTTGTATGTTCTCCCCCTGTTTGCGTGGATTTCCTCACATATTCCAAAAACATACTGATAGGGAAAAATGTACATTGTGAGTCCTATATGGGGGCTCACAATCTACATTAAAAATAACTTGGTTGCAAAATTGTACATAGCCTTTAATACCTTAACATCAGCCATTCGCTGAGCAGTAAAACAGATGTGTCTGACCTGTAGGCCTGGGTCCTGGGGTTCTCATAATATATTTCAGATTCCCATAAAAGTCAACTGCTCAATATATTATTCATTGCCTGTAAATGTGTAAACGCTTGCAGCCTTACTTTCAACAACCATCTTGTCACGGGTGTAGTCAAGCATAAAATGTATTTCAACAGTTACAGCAGAGATGATTATTGAGTCTTATAACTGTTGTCGTTGTCAGGATCTCACATAAAGGAAGCTATTACTGTATGTCATCTTTATCAATGGAACAATAGAAAGTGATTATGCCATATAATAGCATCATAAAAGTGAGAGGCATCAGTACATGCAATTTATCGTATCTATATCATTGATAAGGTTTTACTACATCAGTTATCAATAACAGCCTAACTCCATTGTAGTAACTATATACACAGTTTATTCTGTATTAATTTACACTTCTCTCCTTACAGAAGCCCTGAACTGCTGTAAACTAGATATCGCTAATAGAGATGAGCGAACACTGTTCGCATCAGCCGATCTGAACAGCACGCTCCCATAGAGATGAATGGAAGCACCTGGCACGGCGACCGGCCGCCGGCAAAGTGTATGTATCAGGTGCTTCCATTCATTTCTATGGGAGCGTGCTGTTCGGATCGGCTGATCCGAACAGTGTTCGCTCATCTCTAATAGCTAACGCTGGGTTCACACCAGCGTTCGGGTCTCCGTATCAGGTTTCAGAAGACGGAAACCTGTCAGACCGAGTCCAGCCATGAGCGCCGGTGAGCGTTTTTTTTAAACCGGACACAAAATCCTGCATGTCCAACTCTGTGTCCGGTTAAAAAAAAAACGTTTTGCCGCGGAGAGCTAAAAACGCTCACGGCCGGACACTTTTCAAACCCATTCAACTGAATGGGCTTGAAAAATGACTGCAGGTTTCTGTCTCCTGCCCAGTTTCATGCAGGAAACGGAATCCTGCAAAACGGAGACCCAAACGCTGGTGTGAACCCAGCATTAGTAAGGCTGTGGCCCCACATTGCGGAAACGCAGCTTTTTTTGTTGCAAATTTTGCTGCAGTTTTTTAAGTCAAAGCCAAGAGTAGATTTAGCAGAAGGTAGAAGTATAAGTATTTCCTATATATCGCCTATTCCTTTTGTAGACATTCTTGGCTTTGGCTCAAAAAACCGGCAGCAAAAGCTGCGTTTCCGCAATGTGTGGCCTCAGCCTTATATAGCATGGTGTGGTACTGGCAGAAATGGAATGATTTTTTTAGGTTATATATTTTTATATTTTTTAGTTAATTCCAAAAAGAGGTCTTTTAACCTGAAAGGGGTGGACCAGATTTTAAAGCAACCTCAGGGGTGGTTGCGGTGGGTGTAAAATAATAAAAAAAAAACCTTCTTACCTATCCTTGGCGTGCTACTCCTGATCCTGCTCCCATCAGTTTCCTTGATTGTCACCATAGAGAGACTCATGAGGTCACTCACATACGTCACTAGTTCCTTATCACTAATATGGGCCCTTGAAGCATATAGAGAAAAGGGCTGGGACTGGAGGGCAGGAGATTACAGGTTTACCTTTAAAATGTCCAAAAATATCAAAAAAGAGAAAGTTCAGCTCACCCACATAATGCTTGATTCCATCGGCTGTGTAACTTATAGTCCGGGGTGCACGGCACAGATACTCTATTCCGAGAGTGTCCAATGTTCAAATATACATGTAGAAGAAGATGTCCGGCAGCTCTCCGATAAAATATAACTTTTAATGGTAATATGTCATAAAATGACAAAAAATGACAACACAGAAAAAAGGAAAATAATAAACCCCCTAAAAAACGCAGATGCGTTCCGAAACGCGTCTGCGTTTTTTAGGGGGTTTATTATTTTCCTTTTTTCTGTGTTATGTCATTTTTTGTCATTTTATGACATATTACCATTAAAAGTTATATTTTATCGGAGAGCTGCCGGACATCTTCTTCTACATGTATATTTTACCTTTAAAATGATTGGAGACTCCATTGGTGGGCTATTCGGATTGGCCCTTGGGTTCAAAGGGCGGAGTAGTATATAAATGAGGTCACGTGGCTGTGGAAGCACCTTCTCTCGGTGTCGTGCTGGAGAGAGGATCTCCCTCCTACCCTGCCCTCACAGTTTTCTGCTGTTTTGGTTAATTGTTTTCTTTTTTAGGTTCTTAGTTGTCACAGCTGGCGGAAGGTTTCCATGCCCCAGAGTTGAGATGGTCCGCATGCCCGCTGTCGGAAGGCGGTTTGGCATTTCAGGCAAAAGCCAGGAGCAAGGTTCCAGGGCATGGAGTTGTTTGGTGTTTATGTTTGGTTTATTATGCTAATGTTGGCTTATGATTTATTAAGTTTAAATAAATAAGCTGTGGCCAACCCCTCAGTTTTTTCCCACTAAGCAGTGTCGTGTCCTTATTACAATAGGAGTCTATTTAGGTAAGGGGTTAATAATGGGTCCCTCCAGTCCCGCAGAGGCCCTTCATTGGTCTCACCAGTCATGTCAAGCTCAAGGCTTCTAGTCCGACGATCGCTGGTACATGAAGGAAACTGGATGGCAACCATATAATGGAGTTTCTGGAATAGATGAGAATGGATTTTTTAACCCACCATAGCCACCCCTGAGGTTGATCCAAATATGGAACAACCGCTATGGTGTCTTGCCAATACGTGCCATGTTAAAGAGGTTATCCACTTTCTACAATTGATATTCTATCCATTACAGGTACACCCTGTAATGGTTTCTACTGGTTTTCTGCCCGTTTTTCAACAATTTTATACTGCAAGCAGGACTTTTTTTTAAGTGAAATGGAGGACAAAGTCCCTGAACGCTAGTGTGAACCTTGCATAATACTGTATGCAAAAGCTACAGGTCCATATTTCCCTCACCACCCTCGGCAGTCACTGACAGGCTGCTTACGTGCTTACACTTCAGCCAATCTATACATGCCTATGTCCTGAGGCGGAGGTGGGTAAAGAGCTCTCCCGTTGAATACACTGGACATACAACATTTTTGTGCTGTTTTGGCTACTAGAAGTATGGACCTGTAGCTATATTATGTTGCTCTTATATATGCTTGTATACTCTGAATAATGTGTAAATATACACTGAATGGACAGTTTATTAGAGACACCTACCCTTTCACATCTGGAGCTTCTCACTTTGGGAGTGCAGTATAAAGTCAAGCAAGTTTTCTTAGGTCAGTTTTAGCGTAAATCCACATTACAATGAAAATATCAAACTATGTGAGCAACTTCGACCAAGACATAGTGATTGGTGCTAGACTAGCCAAGGCCAGGATTCCAAAAACTGACAACCTTGTGGGGTTTCTTAGGTGGCAAGAGTATACATATACTATACTGTACATACACAAAATCAATGCACAGAAATTACTGATGATACTCGCCACTCATGCAGAAGAATGTAATGGAAGAGTGTAAAAGATTGGGCAAAGGGCACTTATAGTATACAAAAACTAATTCAGTCTTCTGTGATACACTATTCTTACCAGCAATAGACAATTCCGATTTTAAGGTTAGTATAAACAGGCCCCTTCAAATTTGGCTCCACCCACTTTTGTTGATTCCACCCATTCTCATTCATTTATCATGTGCTCCCACACAGTACAATCCTCCTACAGTCACCCGTAAATTATATGCCCCCCTCCATCTCTCCCCCAGTTTCATATACACCCTTCCTCTGCCCCCAGTTTCATGTCCCCCCTCCATCTCTGTCCCCAGTTTCATCACGTTCTCCCCCTTCATCTGCCCACAGTTTCATGTCCCCCGTCTCTGCCCCAGTGTCATGCTGTTCCCCCCTCCCCTTCATTTGCCCCCCAGTTTCATTGGGCCCCCTCCATCTTTGTCCCCAGTTTCATGCCGTTCTCTCCCCACCACCTTCATGTTCCCCAGTGTCATGTCGTTCCCCCCCTCCCCTTCATTTGCCCCCCAGTTTCATGGGCCCCCTTCATTATGTTCCACCTTTATATTTAATACAAAACAAACACTTATACTCACCTTCCATCACTCACCTTCCATCGATCCCCCGATGCTCCTCTCTCCAGTCACATACACGATTAAAGCAGGAGCTGTGAGTTCAGCTCCTGCTTAGCTGCGGCCCGGCATGCGTGTGTATGCGTGATGACGTCATCGCGCCTACACACGCAAGCCGGGCCGGAGCTTTAAAGTAGGAGCTGAACTCACAGCTCCTGCTTTAATCGCGTATGTATTCCAGCTCATCGGCGGACGGACGCCGATGAGCTGAAATCTTGACAGGCAAGTGCCGGGGGGCCCCCAGAGGCTCTGTGGGCCCCGGCACTTGCCCGACTATGCCGTGCGCTGACGCCGGCCCTGTTAGGCCTGGCCCCCTCCCCTCATCCCCAGCACCCCTGTCCCCTTCCCCCCCATGCCCCCGACCCCCACCCATGCCCCTTCCCCCCCCGTACCCATATAACAGCCCATGCCCCTTATCCCCCCGCGCCCTCCTCAAGCGCCCATGACCCTTCCCCCCTGCGCCCCCGACCCTGTCACACGCCGATGCCTCTTCCCCCTGGCGGCCCCCCTCTGTGTGCCCTCGCCCCCCGTTTACACCTGCGCACTTCCCCCCCCCCACGTGTACCCGGCCACCCCCTCCCCTGCGCGCCACTAGCCCCCCTCGCTCTGCTACACCGCGTATCGGCACAGCTACATCGCAGCCTACGCCGGTGTATGGAGGTCTCAGCATATGGGGGGCAAACTGTGCCGGGCTGCAGCATTCCCCTTACTCGGCAATGTACTTACCAAAAATGTCCAGCCGATACATTCCTCGCGTGGTCGTAAACTAAGGCTGCATGTCCGCCCCTCTCCTAACTAAGGCTGCATGTCCGCTCCTCTCGCAAGCGTGTGTGCGCTGCCATTTTCTTCAGCTTGCAGGTGGCCTGATAGCTCCGCCCACACAGCAGCACCAGGAGTCGGTTCAAGGACCTGGGATGACATGATCTCGAGTCCTTCAGTTTTGCCCAAATGGCAATTCGTTGGTAGTGGTCGCGCAGTCCGGGCATGTACCGGCAAAGTAAATAGCCTATGTTTCAATCCGGGTCCCAATGTATGTATGTGTGAAATTGCAGGCAAATCCGTTTCGCCGTGTGGCCGTGATTGAGGAACAAACATCCAAACACACAAACATCCAAACCTTCGCAGTAGGATATAGGTATATGCCATTCTGACAAGTGGGAAGTATAGAGAGGGCTCAGGAGCACCAATTACAACTGTGAACCCTTTCGATTCCACTGTCAATGGCTACCTCAGCATCTAAAGCTCAGTGCATCTTGCTATGACACAATGACAGTTGGGAGCCTATTGTACACTCTCAGGCCTATCAATAGAGGGAGCATAGAAGAGCAGCAAAGTAACAATATACTGCAATACAGTGGTGCGGCTCTAAAATGAAAAGTTTATAAAAATAACATATTATATATCACAATTTGACCAGTAAAAAATGAGACCTCATACAACTTTGTAAGTGGAAAAATAAAAAGTTATGGCTCTTGGGATGTGGGGGGGAAAAAAAGCAAAAATTAAAAATGGTATAGAGACGCCTTCTGAAACATCTAGATGCAAATTCACACAAAACACAGTTTATAATCCACAGCTGTTACCAAGGGCACAGCACAAAAGTTCATTGGTCACACCAGCATAATAAATGACCCAAAAATGGCAGATAGTGAGGTGACTATCTTAATATAACATTTATTAAAGGGGTATTCCCATGACGCTTGTTCACTAACCTGCAGGATGTTGTGCTCTCTTCACTTCCTGCTCTTCTCGGCACATGTGTGGGCGGGGTTTCACTTGCACGGGATTGGTTGTAAATGAATTACCACAGTGTGAAGCTGATGTAGCAGAGCTGGATTTGAGTCAGTTTGCATTACATACAGAGGTAACGGACTCCCTATCTCAGCCCTTATCAGCCAAATACAATTAAACCGACTGATAAGAACTCAGGAATCCCAGAGCTCTCACCTCCCCTATCTGAAGCTACTTATCAGACACAAACAGCTCAGAGCTGCTCCCAGCCCCTTCCCCCCCTGGCACAAGGTAAGTAGGAGCTCTACTACAGATTTTGGATTAGGGCCCAGGAGATTCAAGTTATGCCTCTGTTTCACCATAATCTGATATAAAGTTTTGCAAACCCTATCAAACTGAAATTTTCTGTGTCTGTGTGGAACTAGGGAAGGGGAACGCGAACATTGTGGTATTTCCAGTGGATCTTTTTTGCACTGTCAACTCTCCCAGTATTGTTACCATTGTTATTATACTGAAACAGGAAATTCTTTAGAATTTAACGTGTGATGTAAAGAGAACTGGATTTAAAATACAGAATAATCTTTGTTTGTGTGTTTGTTTGACATTTCCTTTGTACTTTATTTTTTGAACCTATTTGCCTATATTCTCCTGATTTCATCATTTGTTATGTTACTTCTCCTTCCATAAAACGAATAAAATAAAAAAAATTAAAAAAAAAACAGAATCATTTTGTCAACTTGATTTTGATAACTATGGAAATAACTATTATGTGTATTGCCTCCATAGGAGAAATTAAACATTACAAGTGCTGGGTCCTCCAGAGCAGCGGTCACCAACCTTTTTTCCACCAGTGACCAGTTTCAGCAAGACAATATTTCTATGGCCCGGTGGGGGCAGGAAGGGGTGTGGATGGGGGTGTAGATTAGAATCATGTAAATATGAAAACACAAGAGAAAGTGCAAACTGACGGACACTGCAGGTTATGAAGATGGATGCTGATGACAGATATCACTCCTAATGCAGCTATTAACTTCACTACAGCCTCACTACAGCTACATTACACTTTACAGGGACATGTGACGTGTAATGTAGCTGCCCAAAGTTTGGTAGGCGAGTGCGGGGTGGAGCCAAGACCCGCTGCATGTCCTGCATAGTACTAGAATCCTGGACATACAGCGGGTCCCGGCTCAACCCCGCACTTTGCTCACCTTATCCCGATGAGCAACAACCAAGCGTCAGTGTTGTGGAGCCAGCTGGTGGGTCCTGGCTCAACCCTGGGCAATCGCCAGCTCCACAGCAGCTGCTGACTCCTCGCCGCCGGTACGCAGACCGATGCAATATGCCCCGCGGGCCGGTACTGGTCCACGGACCGGTGGTTGGGGACCCCTGCTCCAAAGGAAGTCTCTCTGCCTCTGTCCTTCACAGGATTTCTTAATACTGTATTCTCAAATGTTTTTCTAACCGTATGGTATACTGGTTACTGTAGATGATTTATTGGTTTATGTAACTTGTTTTTGTTTTTTTTTACAGTGTCTGCCAAGCATACGAATGGAAATTTGGGTGAACCTGTATGTATTGTGAGAAGGTGACAGGCAGAGTGTTGGAGTCCCGGTATATCAGTCCCAGATTCCTGTCCCTGTCTCTGACTGGTTGGGTCCGCACCATTGCTGCTATCGAGCTACCATCGCCACAGTATATACTGGAACAGATTTACTAATACTGTCTAACACTACCATTATTTAATGTCCATTGCTGTTAAATGCCACAGGATGAGAGCAACAGACATTAAATGACAGATGCAGACAGAGCCCCCTCTGTCGGGAGACTGTCTGTATTCATTATGTAAAAAAATTTCTTCCATCATGTTTTTCACTTTTCTGGCAGTAGAAAAAGTTGTTTATGCTGGAATACAACATGAATCAGAATGGACACGGACAGAGGGGACTTCGTTTGCGTCATCGCTGTTATAGTTAATGTCTATTGTTGTCACCCTATGATGGATGACAGCAATGGACATTAATAACGGTAGTGTGAACATAGTCTAACTTTATACCTTTAGTTGGCTTAGTTTAAAAAAAAAAAAAAAAAAGTGCCAAACTCACTTCTTTTGGTGGGTGGAGCAATGTTTGACCTAACTACTTCTTGACTAACAAGAAGTTTATTTAAGCTGCTGTTCTCACCACCACTGGGGGAAGAATTCAGAACACCAGAAAGTGACTTACAGGTCACCCTGATTTAAACATCTTTGAAAGCACTCCTCTGGATTTACATGGTCCCACAGAGTATACATGACATCTATCCCTCTGCTTTATGGAATGTGGAGATATTGGTACTATCTTCCAAACATGGTGGACCTAATCATTGATCATCTCTTTTTGGTCTTCTGTATGGTCCCTGATCGTAGAGGTCATGAGTTCCACTTTCTATATGTTACTGGTGATCTGATGGTATCCATCCTGGTAGATAAACTGTAAACTATGAAGTATTCTAACTTTAAGCTGCTAAGTGGAGGACCAGAGACTTATTGATTGGTGCTGCTAAGCAAAGAATGGATAGCATTGCGATCCATGAGAAACTTCATACTATACAAGCTGACTTTCAGCATTGGCTATCAACATAATCTGTGGCAACCCTGGCTGTCTTCCTCCCGATCCTCCTACAATTTGTATTACTTGATGATCTAATTGTCCTGACTGGGTTCTCT
Organism: Leptodactylus fuscus; assembly: GCF_031893055.1. Lineage (NCBI taxonomy): Eukaryota > Metazoa > Chordata > Amphibia > Anura > Leptodactylidae > Leptodactylus > Leptodactylus fuscus. The sequence continues at coordinate 37,321,175 of NC_134273.1, forward strand.
TGCCTCTGCCCAAGTGTTCTTAGGCTAGGTTCACATCTGCGTTCCGGTTTCTGTTCAGGGCGTCCACTTGAGGAACCCCTGAACTGAAACTTAATCCACATTAAAAAGTGGTTACCTGCAGAAACCTGCGGACCACATAGACTATAATGTGGTCTGCCGGGTTTCCGCCTGAAAAAGGGCGAAAATTGCGGACAGAAAAGCACTGTTTGCAGGACTTTTGTCTCCACATTTTCAAGTGGAAAGGGGAACACAATCCCTGGTATGAACCCAGCCTTAACTTGCTAGGAAATCCTGCACAGGAACATTATATCTGGTCACTCTGACATTGTCCATCGTGGGTCTCCCCTTAGATCTGCTGGCATGACTTTTTGTTTCCTTTGCTTTCCCTCCTCTTTTCCCTCTATGTTAATTCTCTGGGAGGATTTTTACATGTGTAAAAAATATCATTGAAGTCAATGGGAGTCTTATTTTTACACGTGTATTTTGCAAAAATACACGTGCATTTACTCCATGTGAAGGCTCCCTAAAACAATTCCACTGCTAAAATTCACATGCATCTCTTTTTTTCATGTTTGTGCAGTGGACAAAAACACTGCACTTCTGCAAAGTGGTCTTTAGCCTAAAACAGTTAATAATGTGTAAAGCATATATACCAGTTTTTGACATACATCACAACAGACTTTTGGCACATTTCCAATAGTAAATCTTGCCCTACTGTATTTCCTAGTAGACAGGTTTCCTCTGTAAAGCTGTCCATATACATTAGAGGATTGTTGACTAATCAGGAACAGTCAGACATCTAATGTGTATTGGGGCCTCCAAACTCTCCCCCCATGACAGATAACTTCAAGATGTCAGATCCTTTTTTTTCTTGGGGAGATAAGCTGTCACCAGAGGTGTCCGACAGAAGTTTCCTCCCCTCTCCACATTCCAAACATACGTGCACTGTATGGGTAGATTGAGTATGTAGCTGTCAGCTATCTTATGTGTAGGGCCAGAATCTGCCATATGAGCTCTAGCCACAGAGTAGCACTACAGTATGCAACAGTAAAATCGACACAATTAGAACTACGGTAATCTAGGACTTACTTGACCCTGCTTTTAACCTAAACTTTTTACCCTATGTAAGTGGTATCCCTCTCTTTAGCAGTCAATGGCAGCCACTCCTTATGTTAGTTAGAAGATAAAAATCCCTGCCAATTTCAGGTAATAAGCTGCACTATATCCTTATCGTAGATTCAATTGGGGAAATTCATCAACGCCAGTTTTCTGGCATAGATGTGTAATAATGTGGCACATCTCTTGTGCAAGTCCATTTCATGTACCAAAGATGCGCCACATTGGTTGCCACTTTCCGTAAATTTGGGCTGAGCTGGATGGCCACCTCAATCCAACACACTTACCCCTGGTTAACACTAGCATATGTATTCCATCTGTTTAGAGTCCACATGGAGACCCCCCGGACGGAATACAATCACAATTGCAATTACTGTGCTGTCAAAGGGCACAGACCCCATAGACTATAATGGGATCCGTGTGCTTGCCGCGCACGAATCATTCGGTCTATGCGGACTCTCCCCAGACAGAATACATACACTAGTGTGAAACAACCCTTATTGTAACCTAGGTCAATTTTCTGGTGAGAGTATATAGGAAATCAGTGTACCTGATTTATAAGATGCAGGAGTCTCTTAATAATTCAGGCGTGCCTTGTACCAATCGAGGCCTTTATTAAGACTAGCGAAGGAAAATATTTTTAAGCCTAATCTTAAATTTTCATTAAAATACCTTGTTTCCATTTATAAAAAAAAGTCTTAAATGAATGAAAAGGTTCGGCTAGTTGTTAGTTGAACTGTGCTAAGTGAAATGTTCAATACAGAACAGCAGTCACCTTTACACTACTTCGCGCAAAGAGACTTATGTAGAATGAATATGCAGTTAAAATGTGTGATGTGTGCTGCAAGGTGGAGCTGTATAGTCCTTCTGTATACTCTTCTTCCAGCTATTAGTGTAGCTCACAATTTATCATGTGAGTAATTGAAAATAATACACTGCGAACCAGAAGATCTTCATAAATGCCACCAGACAAATCAGTTCATCTTTATGTTTCAGTGCTTTGAAGAGTGTGTTTGAGTTACAGACTGAATGGTCAGGGTTATGCGACTTCATTACAGTAGTAAAAACCCATTCAGTCCCTACTCTATAAATATTGTGGGGAAGTTAGCTCAGTAGAAGCAGTGGTGCGGACCCAAACAGTCCAGACAGGGACACAAAATATGCTGCAAACTGGTAACAGGAAAATAAATAAACCTTGACTTCAGGCCCAAAATAAGCAAAACAAAATACAGCCTTAACTTCAGGCAAAAACAAAATAAAAAAAACCTGCTCATCTGAGTAAACAACTAAACAGAACTGATAACCTAACTATATGCATGGCTTAATTCCAGCCACACGAACAAAACAAGCGTAATATCGTCTCACCAATCCCAGGGTTACAGGACAGAACCATACACCTCCTTTCTCCCCACCCCATGGAACTGCACTGCAATGCAGGATCTGCAGCCTTTTTCTGGTCCAGTAATGAGCCAAGGATCTACACCTGGGCTGAGACCTACTCCAGATCCGCCCTGGACCACACATATGTCAGAGACCTGGGGCTAATATATCTGGACTCCAGCACTCTGCCTGTCACCTCCTCACAATATACATAATCATGAGTTAGGCCCTATATAGCAGGCCCAGTCAAAAAGCACTTCTGGAAAAACCGCGGTGGATACATATTGTGGGTTTTCTCGCATTGCTTTTCACACAAAGTCTGCAGAGTATATGCTTCAATTATACCTATAGGGAAACTGCCATCGTTACCATAAGTATAATGAACATTCTGCGAATTCCAAAAACGCAACATTTTTTTTTTTAAATCGTAGCATTTCCGCTACACATATTTTTCTGCAATGTGTAGATGGGATTTGCAAGGACATTCACTTTGTGCCACGTGGGGCCTTAGATAAGCTTTCTTGATTCTAAAAACAGCGGTTTCAAAGTGTTCCTCAACCCTTTGGGTATTTGAAGTTCTGTCAGATGGACAGTCATTACTTTCCCTCTGTCATCCTTTTCCCCACCAAATGTCCATATTTTAGAGTTCTCAGTTATGGCTATTCCATATGTAGCAGGGTCCACTAGCTCCTGCTTCCTATCTTCAGGCTAGATCCCTCACCACTCCTACAGATGTATACAGTAAAAAGAAATGGGTACTATTCCGTTATCGGGCCAGCAGCAGCGCATTTCAGCACCAGCTTTCGGGACAGCAGTTCAGTTCAGCAGCGGGAATTACAATGACATCCGAGGACTGCTGGCCCGATGCTTGTGCCCAGTAGCCAGTACATCAATGACCCCCCCTCCATCTCCTCCTCCTTCCAGTGCTGCCCCCCAGCTCTCCTTACATCTACCCCGTACCCTCTCCCCGCCACATGACTAAGCCGATGCTGGCCCGATGATAGAGGCCGTGCTTGTGTGTAGTAGGCAGTACATCGATCGATGCCCTCATCCTCCTCTTCCTTCCAGTGCTGCCCCCCAGCTCTTCTTACATCTGCCCCGTACCCTCTCCCTGTAATAGGCCTCACCGTAAATCTTGAGCAATGAATGCTACTAGATAGCCGCCGGACGCTGCAGAAAGTTTGTCCCTCCGGCTCGCTGTAGCTCACCGTTCCTATAGTCGGCGTGTTTCTTGTCAGGGCCTGGATTGAGCCCCGGTGTCTTTCCTTTCGGTCTCGGTACTAGCGCTGAGGTGAGGCCTAGTCGTGTGGCGGGGAGAGGGTACGGGGAAGATGTAAGGAGAGCTGGGGGGCAGCACTGGCAGGAGGAGAAGGATGGGGGAGGGGGGTCATCGATGTACTGGTTACTGGGCACAAGCATCGGGCCAGCAGTCCTCGGATGTCATTGTAATTCCCGCTGCTGAACTGCTGTCCCGAAAGCTGCTGCTGAACTGCGCTGCTGCTGGCCCGATAACGGAATAGTACCAAGAAATGTTTAGCTCTCTACTTACAATACTATAAGCAGCTTAGACACAGAGTCAATTGACTGTACAACTATGTTCAGAGCTAAGAGGTATACTGTAACTATAAGTAGCTATAGGATCTATCTATCTATCTATCTATCTATCCCTTTGATATCTATGACTAATGTTGGGTCATTATTGTGCAACTGTACACTTTAGAAACATTTTCCCAACTTCTGATTTTAAGGAGGAAGGGTGAGGGTCTCCTAATTTCCTGGCATTGGCAAATGTGACTGCAAGAGATACAGTGCCTGCAAGTAGTATTCAACCCCCTGCAGATTTAGCAGGTTTACACATTCGGAATTAACTTGGCATTGTGACATTTGGACTGTAGATCAGCCTGGAAGTGTGAAATGCACTGCAGCAAAAAAGAATGTTATTTCTTTGTTTTGTTTTGTTTTTAAATTGTGAAAAGTTTATTCAGAGGGTCATTTATTATTCAACCCCTCAAACCACCAGAATTCTGTTTGGTTCCCCTAAAGTATTAAGAAGTAGTTCAGGCACAAAGAACAATGAGCTTCACATGTTTGGATTAATTATCTCTTTTTTCCAGCCTTTTCTGACTATTTAAGACCCTCCCCAAACTTGTGAACAGCACTCATACATGGTCAACATGGGAAAGACAAAGGAGCATTCCAAGGCCATCAGAGACAAGATCGTGGAGGGTCACAAGGCTGGCAAGGGGTACAAAACCCTTTCCAAGGAGTTGGGCCTACCTGTCTCCACTGTTGGGAGCACCATCCGGAAGTGGCAGGCTTATGGAACTACTGTTAGCCTTCCACGGCCTGGACAGCCTTTGAAAGTTTCCTCCCGTGCCGAGGCCAGGCTTGTCCGAAGAGTCAAGGCTAACCCAAGGACAACAAGGAAGGAGCTCCGGGAAGATCTCATGGCAGTGGGGACATTGGTTTCAGTCAATACCATAAGTAACGTACTCCACCGCAATGGTCTACAGTTTGCTCATGATCACTTGGAGGACTCTGAGACAGACTGGTTCAAGGTTCTCTGGTCTGATGAGACCAAGATCGAGATCTTTGGTGCCAACCACACACGTGACGTTTGGAGACTGGATGGCACTGCATACGACCCCAAGAATACCATCCCTACAGTCAAGCATGGTGGTGGCAGCAGCATGCTGTGGGGCTGCTTCTCAGCCAAGGGGCCTGGCCATCTGGTCCGCATCCATGGGAAGATGGATAGCACGGCCTACCTGGAGATTTTGGCCAAGAATCTCCGCTCCTCCATCAAGGATCTTAAGATGGGTCGTCATTTCATCTTCCAACAAGACAACGACCCAAAGCACACAGCCAAGAAAACCAAGGCCTGGTTCAAGAGGGAAAAAATCAAGGTGTTGCAGTGGCCTAGTCAGTCTCCTGACCTTAACCCAATTGAAAACTTGTGGAAGGAGCTCAAGATTAAAGTCCACATGAGACACCCAAAGAACCTAGATAACTTGGAGAAGATCTGCATGGAGGAGTGGGCCAAGATAACTCCAGAGACCTGTGCCGGCCTGATCAGGTCTTATGAAAGACGATTATTAGCTGTAATTGCAAACAAGGGTTATTCCACAAAATATTAAACCTAGGGGTTGAATAATAATTGACCCACACTTGTATGTTTAAAATTTATTAAAATTTAACTGAGCAACATAACTTTTTGGTTTGTAAGATTTATGCATCTGTTAATAAATCCTGCTCTTGTTTGAAGGCTCTAACTTATTTGCATCTTATCAAACCTGCTAAATCTGCAGGGGGTTGAATACTACTTGTAGGCACTGTAACTCACAACAGCTTATTCAACCTTACCCATTGCATTGTGTAGTCAGTCATCGGCTATGTCATGCATATGCGTAGCTATAGTGGATGCAGGTGCAGCAATTGCTGGGAGCCTGATGGAACCCAAAGACTTCTCTACAATATAGGAAGGCACCAGTATTATAGATTGCACATGGTAAGTGGGGGCACCATTACAGATTTTACATTAGGGCCCAGGAGTTTCACGTTACCAGCTGTGACCAGCTATGATCTATTTATATCATTGTCTCTCTGCTCTTCTCCATGTTATCTCAGAATCTATGTGGCCCCACAGCAATAAAAGCCTAGGTGCAGCTGGCACAACTATACCCCATTGCCAGATTCCGTATATTGACTTTAAATTAATTGTATTAAAATTCATAAACGGCTAAATTGCATCTGGCGACAATTAAAATGAACATTGCATATGCCGCCTTACCCCATATTTATGGATATTGTGCTCCTTTGAAGCTTTTGTCCATATCATAGCCCTGTAATAGCCTGCCTGGTTCTAGTATAATATACCTATTTTACGTGATTCCATGAAATTAGTGTGACAACCCACAGGATAGCTCATACCAACAGCTTATTTATACATTGCCTTGCAGGGAGAATCTGACAGTGAGCTACAGACATTGGCTGATGCTTTTTGTAAAAGCTTATGTGCAAATCCACAGACTTCATACAATTTCTGAGCCGCCTTGAAGACCTTGTTCAAACAATGGGATGGGGTGTCAACATAATAGTGTTTTATTTGGCTCGATCAGAACAAAGGGGAATTTATGTAGCATTTATAGAATTCCAAAGACGTGTCAGAGGTAAAACAATGTATGTTACACTGTGATGAAGGCAACTAAACTAGGCAATTGTCACCACACATACAGGGTGTCTCCTAAAAAGAGATCCAGGCTAAGAACTAAGAAAGACCTTCATGTGAACGATGGGTGCTTTATGCATTAAATGGAGTCTGTCACCAGAACCCGGCATATCAACCCAGTTCTACAGCTATATCATTAAGGGTCACCTGAATCAAATGATGTTTTAATCTTGTACATTTGTGTCTCTGTCGCCAATATCATTGTTTTTGTCAACATGCAAGTTAGACCTTTGGAGCAACAAGGGTGCTGCCATTGCTCCAACGAGGTCTATGCCCTTGTTGCTTCTCATATTGACAAAAATAGTGATATCTTGTCAACAGGGACACCTAATCACGAGGAGAAAACATTGTTTGATCCAAGTGACACTATATGCAGGGATGGGTTGATATGCTGGGTGCTAGGTGATGGCCTATTCATTGGTGCATCCTCCCCAACCCCCCATAAATAGAAGACTTAGGCTAGTTTCCCATCTGTATCGGAGTCTCCACCGCAGATACCTTCGAAAATCGGCAGAGAGAAAAATCCTGCACGGGGGAAATGATAGTCTATTGGTTTTCTGGGTAATCGCCATTTTAGAGATCCTGCTCTCTGTCATTTAGGTTCCCTGACGGACTCAAATGTTAGAGCCTTTGCGCAGATGTGAACCTAGTCTTATAATGATCTCAGCTCCTATTGTAGGTATAACTACAATTCCCACTATAAAGCTGTAGAGCAGGAGGAACTTAGTACAGTCCACATATTGTTCAATTAAAAAAAGATTAAAGAGCTCAACGCATGCTTCAGATAATTTGGCACGCCCTCTTTAACCTTTTCTAATTGAACAAAATATGGACTGTACTGGGTTTGTCCCGCTCTACTACTTCTCAGCTGGAAATGTAGATCGATCTATCGTATGAGCTGGGATCATTTTAAGCCCTTTATGTTTGTAGGTTTTGGAAATGGACTGAAGTATAAAGTACAATTGTTTTCATGATTCTGGCAATTCCTTCCATTAGCCTGGATCTCTTTTTAGGAGACATCCTATATACTTTAGATTGACTAAGTGAACTGATACAGCAGATAGAACAGAGTAGCAGAGGCACGGGCAGTATAAATCTATGCGTCTTCAATCTTAGATGAAGGCTCTTTTATGACAGCATGTGTCGTGTCTGCTGCCTCATGTGAAGTTATGCACTGTGTTCTGCTGAGGAATTTGCAGGACAAAGGTGGAAAATGAATGCAGTACAACTCTGCAAGTTCACTATCAGAGCTCTGTGCTGTGTAAATACAGCAGGAGATATGTATATATGAGGGAAGAGTCACCCAGGGGCATTGCAGGGTGGGAGTAGGATGCCTGGCAGGGCAGGTGCTGCTGAAAGCTAGAAAGTCTAGGTTATTTCGATACAGGGTTAGTGCAGTAGAGTGAAGGTGAAGGAAAGCCCAGCTATGACTCTCTAGTCACCTAGGCCACTGCTACATTATAAATGGTCAGCCTGATCAATAAACTACTCCGAGCTAAGGCCGTACATATCAGGTTCACTGCTGGACTCCACAAGTATGCTTTTGTGGGGTATGCCCAGCATCTGCCCCCCATAAACAGAGAATAACTCCATATTTTGCAGCTAGATTAAATATGCCACTGGTTTATACAGAATCTGATAGAAAAAAAACAAACTTGAGAATGTCTCTGCATAGAATAAGAGACACACAGAGGTACAATAGGGCCTATTTACCATTTTGCTGGGTATCATATGAGAGTTAATAATAGCTTTAGGTTATTGCACAAACAAATTCACTATTGAACACGAGTTACACTTTCAGTTCTCCGCCGCATAGCAGACATATCACATATTAAACATGAGAACAAGGTATATTGTATATTTAGCAGACAATGGAATTTGATTGGAATGAACTGTCGGTAAATGGAAAGTGTCAACTGCAGATTTCATTTGTGTTCTGATGAATTAGCATATTCATGTCTCCTTACTTCCTTACTTGTATCGCCTCATCTGCAAGAGTTAACATTCAACACCACAGCGCACCCAGCTGGCACCAGCTTTAATTGCAGCGCCAGTTCTAATGTTATTCTACGTTGCTTTCCAAGACGACACTGAAAATGTGACAGCTAAGCATATTTTATCGAGATTTAAGCAATTCTTAACACACATTGAAAACATTTTCACTTACCGAATGAAATGGTTTCACAAGTACATTATGTATGAGCGAAGTTACGGAAAAATGAGAAGTTACTTTGCAGCATATTTGCAGAGCACCACTTCCTGTCCGTGTGATTATATATATGTGGTATATATACATATATTATATTAGTGTGCATGGTGCATGTGTAAAAATATTCTTCCTTTTTTTTCCTACTTCCAGCTATGCTTTGAGAATTTAATGTACTGTCAACTCGAGGAAGGCGCCCACCATGTTTTTACTATGGGGAATCAAGATTTCTAGTTACACCCCAATGCTCACCGATATAGCTTCCACAGGGGACTCCTAGTGACCCGATTAGGAAATTTGACTAGTTATGTGACAGGTGTTATGGCCCTCACATACAGTAGACAAAGTCAGTGTCGCACCCCTTGGAAGAAGTGTGAGTGCGAAACGTACATTAGGGTTCTGGTGGGTATACTCTTCTGATAACTATTACTGAGGTTTATGAATGGTATTATGCCACTATATACACAGTACAGTTACATTAATGTGACCACCGCCTACTTTTGACGTCAACGTTAAATAACCAATCGCAGAAGGCACGTGTCATCAGCCATCTGGGTGCACTCATCATTGTGGAAGGCACAATGGATCAACACAAGTATGCATCTATCCTTGTGGACCACGTTCACCCCTACATACGAATTATTTTTCCTTGGGATGATGGCATCTACCAGCAGGACAATGCAACGTATCATAAAGCTCGCAGTGTACGTGCGTGGTTGGAGGTGCACCAGGATGAGTTTACCATACTCCCTTGGCCAGCAAATTCCCCGGACTTGAACCCAATTGAGAATCTGTGGGACCACCTCAATCGGGTTGTTCGCGCCATGGATGCTCAACCGCGTAACCTAGCGCAGCTGGACACGGCACTGGAGTCGGCATGGCTCAACATCCCAGTGACATCATCACCACATCCCCTCTCTTCCTGCACGTCTCGCAGCGGTCCGCTCTGCCAAAGGTGGTTATTCTGGATTTTTACAGGTGGTAACTGGACTGTGTATATTGTTATTTATGAATGTGATAATCTGATAGGGGTATGCCCTTGATATCCATGTTCATACAGGATGATATGATTGTATTTGTGACTCAGCAGTAATTCCTTTTGATCCACATTAGCTGTTTTATCTATTTTAATATTTACCGTATTTTTCGGACTATAAGACTATTTCTCCAAAATTTGGGGGGAAAAGAAGGGTGCGTCTTATAGTCTGAATGTGCCGCCTGGCACCCGCCGTAATAGAGAGACGAATGCCGGCAAGGGATAGACGCCGGGGCCTGAGACATCGCTGCGCTCCTCTGCCCTGCATGAAGCCAGCAGCGGCAGGGGCGATGCTATTCTGCTCCTCCGTCCCCCCCCCCCCCGCCGCTGGCTTCATGCAGGGCAGAGTAGCGCAGCGATGTCTCAGGCCCCGGCACCTGTGCCGGCGCCTATCCCTTGCCGGCACCCGCCTCTCTAGTACAGCGGATGCCGGGTCAGTATCGGTGGCCCCTTCTCCCCCGGGGCCGGTCCCCACCGGCCCCGTACCTGTGAAGTTGCAGGCCGGCTCCTGCGCGGCGATATCGCAGGAGCCGACCTGTTCGGGTGACAGCCGGGAGCCTAATGAGGCTCCCAGGCCTGTCACTGCTATATATTAGTATTTAGTATTGCGGCTGGTCTCTATGACCAGCCGTAATACTAATAGACAGAATGTCCCATAGACGGCAATACAGTTGTATTGCCGTCTATGGGACTTGCAATCAAGTGACCGCAGGTTCAAGCCCCCGGGGGGGAATAAAATAGTAAAAAAAAAAAAAAAAAGCTTTAAAAATATATAATAAAAATATGAAATAAATAAAAGTTCTAAATCACCTCCTGTCCCTAGAATATATATATATAAAAGTAGAAAATCATATGTCATAAACCACCGGGTTTTTTTTCAATACAAGGTGATCTAAGCAATAGATATTCCCCAAAATGGTATAACTAAAAAGTACTTCTGGCCCCGCAAAAAAAAACACTCTATGCGTCCCCGTACAGCTGCAGGGTCACCTGTCAATGTGGCCTTGCAGCTGTTGCAAAACTACAACTCCCATATATTAAATATTTTACCATTTTTTGCTTCAAAATTTTTTCTCCCTATTTTCCTCCTCTAAAACCTCTTATAGTCCAGTGCGTCTTATAGTCCGAAAAATACGGTATATATATGATCCTAATAAAATGTTTACTAATGTCTGTACTGATACCATACTGTACGTTTTTTAATCAGAGATGCTTCCCTCCCCCTATTCAGAATACATGCACACTTGATTGAACTGCGTATGCGGGTATTTGGGGGGGTCAGGAGAATTTAATTGTTCAGGTGACTGCTATTTAAGCTGTATGAGCACCTTAGCTAAAAAAAAAAAAAAAGAAAAAAAAGTCAATGAGGGGGAATTTATTAAGACTCGCGTTCTGTATGCCAGTCTTAATCCACTCCCCCTTGACGCTAAGTCCTCCATCTGCTTAATAATTCAGGTGCACTCCGTGAGCCAGCATGGAAATCTACCCCAGTCAGCAACGGGCATAGATTTCCTATAGAAGTCACACCAGTTTTTTGGCATGCCAGCCTTTTTTTTTCCCAACCTGCTTTTATAACCACACTGTTCTGTCCACTTTCTTAAAAAGATCATAACAGGGTGCACAAAGGGGAAAGTGGACATTTGGTACACAAAAAGTCCTGCCCCAACCATTCCCCACAACTATTAATAAGTTCTCCCAAATTAATGTTTATTATAGTCCTAATGTAAAGTAAATGATACTTTATTGCGTATAGGTCTAAGGGGCCCAAATACACCTGGAACTAGTGACAGATGAAACAGGTTTCTATTGAATGATCAAATGGTGATTTCTATTGGCTGACCAGATTGGTTTGGCACATTAGATACAGAAATGATCACTATTACCTGTTGCCATTGTCCTGGGAAATTATTACAACTATGTTTAGCCTAGCTGCAGTAAATCCAAAAGTGAATCCGGGTAGTTATCTAGTTGAGTTTTACAGACAGTAGAAGCCAGTTAGGTAGGTTAGGTGTGTGTCATACTTAAGTGTTTTATACATCCTACTGGGATGACAAAATACAAAATGATTATACTCCACTCAATGAGAGGCACAGAAATAACAATATAATGATAGTCACAATGGTGAAATAGGTTATATATATATATATATATATATATATATATATATATATATACACAGAACCACCTAGCTATAAAGAGCCTGTCACATGGAATATGGTGTCTGATTTGGAGGTGGCATGTTATAAAGCAGGAGTAGCTGAGCAGATTGGTATATAGGATTTTGCTCATTTATAGAGCTGCTCCTTCTATGCTCAGTAACCCAGGGGATACATTTGACTTATCAGTATGTTTCTGGACTATACAGTACTTTGAGGAAACCCATGAAGACACGCAGAGAACATAAAAACTTTAGAGAGCGCCCTTGGCCAGACTGAAACAAGCTCAGTGCTGGAAAGCGGTTGTTAGCAAATTTGAAGTCTTTGTCCAATATCTCTACATTTTTGTGGTTTTTGCTCATTCTATAGGTTTACTCAAATTCCATACTGTGTATTGTACAAGCAGAAGCCTTGAGTGCAAAAGATCTCCAGATCGGCATTAATAAACCATCATAAACTCTTATGTAGCCTGACCTAAAGCCAAATAATGGCAGAAAAATATTTGCAGTCAACAACAGCTAGCCTGCTTGCCAATGGTTTCCTGAGCATAAAAGACATTATTCTATGCTTCACAGAATAACCTGAGAAAGAAACAACAAAAACAGAATGTGAGATAGGCGCTCTATATCGAAGCCAATGTGAACACATCTTTAGGGCAGGGTCCCACATACTGTAGCATCTGCAAAGTGGACGAGATTCTGGCTAATCCCAGCCACACATTGCAGAAAAATATCCGCAGCAAACATGCTTCAATTTCAAAACATTGCGTTTTTGTAAATCACAGCATGTCAAGTATATCTATGGAAACAGTGGCGTTTTCCGTATAGGTGTAATTGAAGCAGAAAGTCTTTCTGTTAAAAGCGCTGCAGAGCACTTCCCATTCACTTCAATGGGATCGCTCGTAGTGAAAAAAAGCAGCCCATTCATTTCAATGGGGAGCGCTCGTATGCCGGCTCCCATAGAAATGAATGGAACTGCTTTATATGCCGCTTATTCTGAACGTGTTTTACGTTCAGAATAAGCTGCCGTAAACGTAGTGTGAATGCACCCTTAGACATTTTTCTTCTGTTAAATCCACTCCTGCCATTGGCTCCAAAAATTGCAGAAAAATCTGCAACAAAAAAAACCCGCTGTGTTTTCTGTAAGTGGGACCTTAGCCCAAGACTGGGGCCCCACATATCATAAATGCCGCAATTTCACTGTAGCGGAAAAATTGCAACCTCAACAAGGATGCTTGTAGCATATCCATGAAATGATAATGAATACTCTTCAGTCATATAGCCTTAAGTAGATAGATGCCCAGTTTTCCCATTAAGATGCTCTGCAATGCTATTTACACAGACATATACTATATAATCTGGGAACTCACCATCACTGGTACTCCTTAGCCTGTCACATTTACTACAACTTACACCAAAAAACTGGTGCGACTTATCCCTCAAACCTACGTCAGACACTGACTTGCATAGATTTTAGTTCAGGAGCTCGGTACCTCCTAAGAAGAATCATTGCAAAACTACTTACATTTTCTATGTATATTTTACTGTAGGCTTTCTCTGAAGAAAGCTATAGCAGCAATGATGGATCTCTTTTCAAATGGATTCTTACAAATCCTGACAGATCCCATTGACTTGTAAGTTCACACATTGCATATATGTTGTGAATTTTTTTGTGGCATCTGCACCAAAATTCTGCAGCACATTACAGCTGCTGCTCATCTTCTTGTCCATTACACTCCGGGTTTTGGCTTTAACAACAGCAGCTAAAACCTGAACATGTAAAACACAGAAAAGGTGGAAATAGAGTTTATGTATTCAGACCCAATGAGGGTTTGTTCCCACAGCAGATTCAGCCTCAATATGAGCTCCTCCTGAACTCAACCTCCATTTATTTCAATGGGAGGCGGACCCTGATTTTTCATCTCTATATTTTTTCAGCTAATGGAAGAAATAAGCGTCCTGCTTGATCTTCAGGCAGATTCCGCCGGATAGCTCCCAATGAAGTGAATGGAGGAAGACAAATTCTGGAATTGGTAAATTCTGTGATGGAATTTGGTCAAGCAGCTAAATTCAGCATCAAATTCCTGAAACTGAATTTTTCACCTTGTACAACTTCTGCTACATAAACATTGCAGATTTAAGATGCTCTTGACTTCTGTTCACACCAAGTGTAATGATTACATTTCATGGATTTTTAGATATATACAATCGATTTCATGAAGGAGAAACAAGCATTTTGTAGTTTCTTGTAGTCATTCTTCTTCTGCAGTTTGTAGAAATTGTTATTATTGTTAAGTGTTGTCTTGTGATCATTTCACATCTTACATTACCAATAATCACTATGTGTAAATGCATCTTTACCTCTAACTACTATATTGTGAATCACTATTGTGAGTCATTCTGAAAATGTGGATACAAAAAAAGAATCATGATTTGTGCGGGCAGGTGCGCGGCAAGCACACGGACCCCATTATAGTCTTTGGGGTCCGTGTGCTTTTGCAGCACAGCGCTTGCAGTTGCATTTACATTTATATTCCATTCGGGGGGGGGGGGGGGGGAGTCTCCATGCAGAATCTCTCCGAATACAAAATCAGATGTGAACAGGGCATAACATCTTGCCATAAAGTTTGGGTTTTTTTTGCTACAAAACATACAGCAGAAAAATCATAGCATTTTCCTTTCTAAATGCAGTTTTTTGCCTGCTACAGAAACACAGTGGAGTTTACCGTACCAGCAAAGGGAATGAGATTATTAGTTAATCTCATCCACATATTGTAGAAAAATAGAGCTACGGAAAAGATGAAAAACAGAAAAATCCCTTGTGTAAAAATGCAGCAAGTTACTTTCAGCTGCGGAACTACAAGCATTTAACAGGGAAAAATCCTGCGGTAAAAAAACAAGATTTCACTGTGTGGGGCTTTAAATGAATTGTGTTTATCTCTGCAGTATTTTTCATTGTTTTTTTTTTTATTCGTTTTTTAATGTTAATGTTAGACACAGAATCTCAGGCTATTCCTTAATAGGTTTAATAAGGAAATATAAATATAGCAAGAAAATACTGCAAGAACAAACGCCATGTGGCATAAACAGCTAGATTTGGCCGCAGCGGAAACATCGCAACAAAAAAAAAAAAAAAAAAACAGTCCCTGCAAATATTCTAGCAAATCCTGTAAATCACAGTAAAACAGAATCCCATTGACCTCAATGGGAGGCTTTTTTTTACCTATTGCTTTCAATGATACATCCAGTCCCTATAAAATTTTCATTTTTATTCGAGCAAACATCGGAGTAACCCTATATTCACATGACAGTGAATATCGAACATATGCTGTGCGTTTTTTTGTTAATACAAATTCATTGTCTGTAAATGGCGACTATTGACATGACCCATAATATGTACATATATGTCGTAACGGACCGCCAGGACACAGGTCATGTTCTGCTTTTGTCCATTTTCACGGATCCCTCCATATGCTGAAATATATGCGGGATCTGTAAAAAAGACACAAAAACAGGCTCCCTCAAAACAGTCGCGAGAAATGGACACTTTTCACCACCACTTTAACCCTCCGTTGTCTGAATGTAGACTAAACCAGCATATAGAGAAATGACATATATAGATTATTCTGATTCTGACTCTACTTCAGGTACTATAATGTGAAACAGCCCAGACTATGAAGTTTCTTTAGTGTAAATGGCTGTTTTGGCCCCAGGAGAAGCTTTCTTTAAGATTTTCTATAGAAAATAGACATTTGGAGTACTTCCTGTGATTAAAAGACACTTCCAAGATACCTTACTAGTAAATGACATATCATACAGACACAAAAGTGCACCCCCAACACCGAGACTGCTGAGGAGGCAGACTTAAAAGGGGGGGGGGGGGGATGAAGCTAGAAAGGAAAAAAAAGTGGGTGGAGGAAGAGCAAAAAATGTCCTAAAAAAATGAAAAGAAGGCAGAAAGTGAAGGAGGAGAGCGAGGCGCATTGGCGGCCTCTTGGCCATATTGGAATGAGGCAGTGAGCAGCGGTGGGGGGTGAGACCAGCCGTATTGAGCATTTTTTCCTGGACCAAAAACTCCTTTCCCTCCACCAGAACCCCCTTTGTGTGTGACCTTCAACATAATTACGGACAATAGTTACGTTTGAATGGGTGTGGATGGCCACAGCTTTATTACATATATATCACATATATAAATCTAACCCATATGCAGTAACCCCGTTACCCTCCTCCTCAGCGAATGTTGTGGTGTGTGCCACCCGAGTGCCCCACCTCCTGGTGGGCACGCATTGGATTTGTCTCCGCTGGGTCACGTCGTTGGTCCTCTTCATCGCTGGGAAAGGTGTCCAAGGTCCTGCTATATGCCACTGGATCTCGGTGTAAGCCTACAACGAGGTCCAACCCCCCCTAAGCAGGAACAGTGCCGTTTCTAGTCCCATCTTGGATCCCCGCTAGAAAAATGTCCAGTTCAATGTCATTTAGGTGTATACCATCCTTTTCCAGCAGCATTCGATTGTCCCCCTGTAGCTGGTAGTGCCTGACCACTACCGCCACCAATGTAACCTTGGAATCATCTCATACAGCGACTAAGGCTGGAAAAAGGGGGTGGAAAAACTTGTCGAAGTCCGCTTGTATCCTGGTGATCAGCTCTGGCCACTGGACGGAGACCATGTCGTTACCGCCTGCATGGATTACCCAAAGACTGAACTGTTGGGATCACTTGGACATCCGGGCCGACAAATCTGTTATTGCTTTCGGCCAGCCTGACCTATGCCCGCTGCCCATCTAAAATATCTACTTTTTGGGAAGGAGGCTATAATTATTATTATTGGTATCTACTTTTGGGAAAAAGGCTATTCTTATTCTAGCTATGTATACTATATAATAAGCTTCCGGCACCAGCAAATAATGTATACTCTATAATAGTAAATATGTATACTATATAATAAGTACTCCCCCCCCCCCCCCCATTAACGTCAGTGCAGGTCCCTCTCCCTGGCTCCGGTGGTGACTTTGCTTCCGGTTGTCGCTCCTCTCGTGCTTGGCTACTGCCACTTATTGAGGTCGTAATATCCCGGACCTTAGAGGCACATAAATCAAAATTATTGTACACAATGCAAAATAGCCAGTACCACAAATAAATCAGTCAATTCTGCTAGCTGTGTCCTAATATTCTCTAGCTATATGAAACAAACCCGACATGTAGGTTTTTGCTGTCCGCTTGAAAAGTTGGACATCTTTGGGAACGGACAGTTAAGGACAAACACGGACTGTAAAAGAACGCACCCGATGTCCATTTAAATGAATGCAAAATGTCACGGACACAGCTAGTGTCCGCTGCTAATGTCCGCACAAGATTTTGAACGGACATTAGCAGCGGACACCGACGGTAGTGTGAACGCTCCCTTACAAAACATACCAGGGCCTTCCAGAGCAAAACTTATCCCAGGTCATGTTCCCACCACACAATGGCTTCTAATAGGAAATGGGATGATACTGGGAGCATGTCTGTAACAAGAAAGGGATATCCCGGAATATTACAGTAATAATAATAATGGCGAACTGCCGCAATTACAAATGTGCTAAGAAAGGTTCAAGGCATTACATCTGGGGACGGTTAAGCATAATATAATAAACATAGTAAAACAAAACAAGTTGAGCTGTAGCTTCTCTGTAAAAACTTGCTACTGTGTATTGTGATGTAGGCCATGTACTTGCTACGGTATATGTGATGTAGGCCATGTACTTGCTACGGTATATGTGATGTAGGCCATGTACTTGCTACGGTATATGTGATGCAGGCCATGTACTTGCTACTGTACCATATTGACCTTTTCCTCTTTCTCATAAGGTTTTAGTGGGCTGACAGCCATGATGGCTGATAATAATAATAATGAAGAAGAAAAATGTTATTTATATAGCAGCACTGTACAATTTGTAGGGTTCAAATACAGACAAAAAGATACATTCCAAAGAAATAGTCATTTCACACACTGGGACTGAGGGTCCTGCTCACAAGAGCTTACAATCTATGAGGTGGGGGTGACACAAGAGGTAGCAGGAGCGACATTGGAGATAGCATCGCTTATACAGTGGTCAAAAATTTTTGTAAAGGAGGTTACTGTCAATTACATCAAACATAAAACTTTATGAGCTGTCACCAATTGTGTTCAGGGCTGCCGTATTATTATTATTATTTTGTATTTATTTTTTATTCCTTTATTTTATTTGCACATGCTAACCCAAAGAGCCTTACGTCTTACACCTCCCTACAGAAATTTGAGTTCTTCTGCCTGCCTTTGCCTACACCTGAACTACCCTACCAGGCAGCCACTGTTCTCCATGTATATAGCGTACCATCATGTCTCCTACACACTCCCTATTCTGCTTTCTTAATGGGACTAATGCCTTATAACAGAGACCTTATTGTAAGCAACCGGATGATCCCTCGTCACCTGGACACCACATATCCACTACCCTTAGTCACTGACTATGTCACGTCCAGTATACATCGCTTTGCCTATCTACCTCATGCATGGATCACATCTGGAAGATTGTGCAATGCCAGACCAAGTTTCAAATTAATGTATCCCAGTACAATGTACAGAATAACTAAACTGGTCCCATTATGAGAATTTCATTTTATCCAGCAAAAATATAAGCGTTCACATGGTTCAGTGACTAGGTGTTACAAGGTTATGGGATCAGTGTGATGGTCTCTCGCACCTTCAAACTTGGCATTGCCGGTTTTAGATACCGCATGTGGAGGGGCTTAGGGTCTTTTGCCTGTAATTATTACAGTACGAGCGTGAGGTACCTTGCAGGTACTGTACTGTCCAGTACAGCAACCTCCTGATACACATCTAACCCCAATCTTAACAAAGACCTTCACTGAGGGGGGAGGAGGTGAGCTATACAATAGCAGAAAACATGTGACACAGCAGGGAACTAGCAGACTGGCTACAACTTTGTAAACTTACTACTATCAGTGACTTAGCAAGTTCTGCCAGGCCAATTACAAAAGTATTTTGGAAGGGCTTCTCCTTACCACACGTGCAAATCCTTCCTCTCCTGGGGACAAGCTTAGGCTGAACAACATACACTATCGTCTAAGTGTTTTCCCCATTTAAAAGCAGAAAATTAATTAGAGAAGGGGGAAGCCAGCCAGCCGGCTCTTGGGCATCTGGAAGCTGTTGTAAGTGGAAAAGGAGACCCTGTACTGGTGCCCTGCACAACTTGAGCAGGGAGCCCAGCCAGCTTGCTTACCCTTACCTTTTCTGATGCAGGCTGGCTGCTCCTTGTTCCTGGTCTTGTAGATCCTGCCAGCGCCAGGGCCAGCTCAGACTTCCCTCTGAGCAAGTCTCCTGTCCTTCAAGTTGCTTTGTGGGTGCTAGCAGGGATCCAAGAGGACTTCCCCGCCCAGCGCTGCCCTGTGTGAGTCCCCGCCCCCTCCCCGAGCCACCAATGACTGGTAAGCCAGCTGAGGGGAAGGGGGAAGCGGTTCCCATACACACACAGCCCCGCTCAATATCCAGCTAGCTTATGCAGCCAGCCGGCTTGCAGGAGCTGAAGCTGAGGGGAGAGAGCAGCGCACCGGGCCCTGCAAATCTGCCTGGAAAAAGTCTGTATGGGTAAGGAAAAGCTCTGCAAGGGGTCTCCTCAGACAGGGGGGAGTCTGAGCTGTCTGCTCAGGGGCTTTTCTCCTTTCTCTGGGGCTCCGGGGCTTTTTTAAGAGCTTCCCAAGTTTGCAACAATGTATTCCTGTAGGAGGATGTTGTGTATATGTGTGAGCATGGGAGGGGGCAGCTGCACTTTAGCAGTGCATGGATATCTCTATAGACATAGCTGTGCCCGTGTCTTGGCATTGCCCTCTTTATTATGTATTTTCCAGGACTTTCTGATCTGACAGAAATTACAGCACAGAATGCAATAAAAAAAAAAAAATCACATTGAGATCAACAACTTCATGCAAAGTCAGCAGCTAAAATGCATCGTGTGCATGAGTCCTGAGAACTGTGAGATATTGGGGGGATTGGGTGAAAGAAATGGGGGGACAATGCACAATGTGAAGTCTGTCATCTGTCCTCAATATTGCACATTTAAGCTTGACTATAGGGATCTGCCTAATACCAATACAATGGGGCTTGTTCTTTTTATGGTGTAGTTTAGTTGTTTAACCTCTTCAATGCCACAGTGCTGTTCACTACTACTTGGCTTAACCCCCTCCTCCTCATCTAGCAGGCATTCTTCCTATTTTTCACATCCACATTCCTCTTTTGCAAGGATTTCCCCCCCCCCCCCCAATATTAGGCACAGAGACAAGTTCACTTAACTCTGACATATGACTTCTGTTATTATTGCTGCATTTCCTTGGGAAGGTTTTTTTTTTTTTTTTTTTTTTAGCATTGGACACTAGGATGTGCCCCTTTCTCTTAAGGTCAAAATTTGGTTGGAAATTGATATTTTCTTCTTTTATAATATATTCCTAAAAAATTAAAAGAAGGCAGAGAGTGAAGGAGGAGAGTGAGGCACATGCGCAGTGGCAGCCTCTGGGCCATATTGGAATGAGGCAGTGAGCAGCGGTGGGGGGTGAGGAGCTGAAGCTGAGGGGAGAGAGAGAGCAGCGCACCGAGCCCTGCAAATCTGCCTGGAAAAAGTCTGAACGGGTAAGGAAAAGCTCTGCAACGGGTCTCCTCAGACAGGGGGGAGTCTGAGCTGTCTGCTCAGGGGCTTTTCTCCTTTCTCTGGGGCTCCGGGGCTTTTTTAAGAGCTTCCCAAGTTTGCAACAATGTATTCCTGTAGGAGGATGTTGTGTATATGTGTGAGCATGGGAGGGGGCAGCTGCACTTTAGCAGTGCATGGATATCTCTATAGACATAGCTGTGCCTGTGTTTTGGCATTACCCTCTTCATTTATGTATTTTCCAGGACTTTCTGATCTGACAGAAATTGCAGCACAGAATGCAATTAAAAAAAAAAATCACATTGAGATCAACAACTTCATGCAAAGTCAGCAGCTAAAATGTATTGTGTGCATGAGTCCTGAGAACTGTGAGATATTGGGTGGAAGAAATGGGGGTGCAATGTGAAGTCTGTCATCTGTCCTCAATATTGCACGTTTAAGCTTGACTATAGGGATCTGCCTAATACCAATACAATGGGGTTTGTTCTTTTTATGGTGTAGTTTGGTTTTAACCTCTTCAATGCCACAGTGCTGTTCACTACTACTTGGCTTAACCCCTCCTCCTCATCTAGCAGGCATTCTTCCTATTTTTCACATCCACATTCCTCTTTTGCAAGGATTTTTTCCCCCCAATATTAGGCACAGGGACAAGATCACTTAATTCTGACATATGACTTCTATTATTATTGCTGCATTTCCTTGGGAAGGTTTTTTTTTTTTCCACTAGGATGTGCCCCTTTCTCTTAAGGTCAAAATTTTGTTCCAGATTGATATTTTATTTTTTATATGTTCCTAGGAGTGATTGAATTGGGTATTTGGCTGACGTCACATGTTGCCGAGAAGCTGTTTTTTTTTTTTTGTTTTTTTTTGGGGGGGGGGGGGGTTGTGCAAGTTTTGCTGCAATTTTTTTGAGACAAAGCCAAGACTGACTTCAAAAGGAATGGGAAATAACAAGAAAGCACTTATACTTATGCTATATCCACGCCTGGCTTTGACTTAGAAAATTGCAACATGTAGTCCCAAGAGTGATTCACACTGCAATTTGCATCCTCTTTTTTTGTTTGTTTGGTTTTGTGCAGTGTTTAGGCATGCAGTATAGGAGGAAAATGCATGAAAACTCTGCAAATGTGTAAAAGCCCAGTACGGTGTGGGGCTGATCTAAATGGGCTTGATGTTCTGTGGATTTACCATAGCAGAAAATTTGTAGTTGCAAAAATTGTGCCAAATGTGTAACTCTCATGCCATGGTCTCTAGTTATGACACAAATTTCACTGTATATATTGCAAAGAGTGAAATCTATGATGAAAAAAAAGTGAACCCTGAGCATAAATTGACATGCTGCATCTTGAAAATCTCTCCTTTAAGTTAGTTTTCACTGTAATTTTTATTTTTTTCCATTTTAGGATAGGGCCCCACACGCAGCATTTTTAGCTACTGTGGAAATGCTTTTTACAGGGCTAATCCCATCTATACATTGCAAAAAATGCTGCGGAAAAGCTGCATCTTTGAAAAATGCAGCATGTAAGTTTTAACTGCAGAAACGCTTACCTTTTCCCTATAATTTTTAATAAGGAATGGAAAACGGCAGAGAAAAATGCAGCAAAAACAGCTGTTAATAATGGATGAAATGGTCTGTTTGTCAACTATTTGACCATTTTTACCTTCAGTTTGTTATCCATTTGTAACTGTCTGTAAAAAAGGGAAAAAAACGCAAAATCTGCAACAAAGATGGCTACATTTCTTCAATGTAGGGTCTCAAACGCAAAGTGGAACCATTGACTTGTATGGAGTCCATCAGGCTGTGAAAATGTTCAATTGTAAGACAGAGTAAATGAGGTTGGATGAAGACACAAGTCCATCACGTCCAGCCTATAACCCTACAGTGTTAATCCACAGGCAGAAAACAAAACTCCACGAGACTGATGTCAATTGTCCCGAAAAATTCCTTCCTGACACTTCCTATTTTTTGATGGATGTTAGTCAAAGTCTGTGTAAAAGAAAAGGCTGTGTTTTTTTTAGGGTTTTTTTCTGCAAAAATGCAAAGGCCATTTGTTATACACATGGTATTGGGAAAGGCCCTGTAAACACTGTATTTTTTTTGCAAAGCACAGCATGTACTTGAGTGTTTTCACTTGAGGTGAAAAAAAGGCCATTAATGCCATTTTTCACATGCTCAAAATAAATCTCCAGAAATACAGTGAAAGAAACCCAAAGCTAGTTCCACAATTTTCATAGGCCTTTATTTGTTGCGGTTCAACACCCCCCCCCCCCCTCGAAAAAATAAAATAAATAAATGCTGCAGTTTGTTTTGCCAGTTCTGGGGTTTTTCTTTTTTTTTTTTTAATTGCAGCATGCAGTTGATTTAAAAACACAGAAAAAAAAACACGGGCAAAATTTAAGTTTTTTTTTAAAAAAAAAACTTATAAATAATTACTTTTTACTTTAAAAATTTAAAAATGTTTTGCCAGTTCTGTAAGTGTGTAAGGGAGGCCGGACAGTAGTTACACCTACAGTACTCTACAGCTTTGTTTTTTGTTTAGCTCCAAGTGAAAATGATTGATTTTTGCAGTGTGAATGATCTCTAAACTCTCCAGCATGTCCTTATTCTGCTGGGTCGGGCTCCGAATCTGGTAAGCTCCTCCATTCAGGAATTTGATACCTTTTTGGTCCTGGAATCACCAGTTGCTAACCTGCTGCAATGTAGTGAATGAGATTTAAGCAAATGTTATCCACACAATGGGGGATTTATTAAGACTGGTGTTCTGTACGCCAGTCTTTATCAAGTCCCTGACTAGTGTGAGATGCGCCTCAATTGTTAAAAAGCTCCGTCCTCTCTGAAAAATTCAGACTCTCCTTGCACTGGAGTTGAATTGGCATCCGTCCAGAAGCGGCCCAGATTTCAGGTATAGCTCACACCAGCTTTCTGAATCCGCCTCAAAATCAGCCTCCAGAAAAGTCTCCCAATTAGCAATGTGGCATGTTTTTGGCACAAGAAAGGGCTTTATGCCCAAAATGCACCACATTTACACCCAGCTACATAGGAAAACTGGCACAGATGGCTTACTAAATTCCCCACATTGTGTCTAAGGCCTCAATGTTGTAGAAGTGCAGCAAAAAAAAAAAAGCTTAATTTTACAGGACTAAAAAAGTAACAGAGATTCTGGCTAATCCCAGCCACACATTGCGGGAAAACAAACGGTGCGGAAAAGCTGTTTTTGTCAAAAATGGATTTTTGAAAATTGCCGCATGTCAGTTTTACCAGCAGAAATGCTCGTGTTTTTCCCTATATATTTAATAAGGAAAGAAAAGTCAGAGAAAAACACAGCAAAAACGCAATTAATGCTGTGGAAAAGAAGGGGATGTGTTTCCACATTTGTTTTTAGCTATGTTTTGCTACTAAGGCTGGAGCCCCATGTATTGAAAAAACAGTGTTTTACAGTACATGCAAAGTGGAAGGGATTCTGGCTAATCCTATCCACACATAGCAGAATAAAAAGTAGCGTTTTTGTAAATTGCTGCATGTCATAATACCCATGGAAACGCTGGCGGTTTCTGTGTAGGTATAATAGGGACAGGAAAACTCTGCAGACTTTCTGTGAAAAGCCCTGCACAATAAAATGCAATGCATTTCCACTGCAGTCTTTTCCAGTGTTTTTTGGCTGTGGCTCGCTACGTGGGCCCTTAGGGCCTGTGCACACGGAGTAAACGCACGCTCATTTTGGCAGAATACACGTGCAAAAATCAGACTCCCATTGACTTCAATTACATTTTTTACACGTGTAAAAAACGCATGGTTTTTGACACTTTTTTTGGCACGTCTTTACACGTGTAAAAAATGTCAATGGGAGTCTGGTTTTTACACGTGTATTCTTTACACATGTATTTTGCCAAAATGAGCGCGTGTTCACTCCGTGTGCACGGGTCCTTAGCCTGAAACCTGCAGCATGTCAATTATTGCTACAAGTTCAGCTGCAGATTTCAATCTCTGCAATGCAAAAGTTGAAAATCAGACTAGTCTCACGAGAAAGCGTGTGTAATAGCTGCGATGGGAACCAGCTGGTTTATCATATGGCCAAGTGTGCTGCAGAATGTTCGTAACAGACATCCCATAGTAGACATGTCTCGTGTGGTCTTAGCCTTAGAACTTCTTCCCATAACTATGTTCTGTCTGTGAAACACGGTTTGTGTGCCACCTGCGTTTCCTCTATTGATTAAGACCGTGCAATTTGAATTTAATGCATCATAGTGAACTATAATGTAGTGAGCTCCAGGACAGCAGGACAGTTTCTGTACCTAAATCCCCGCTTTATATCAGTTCAGTTCAATAGCACTTCAGCTATTTGGATGTTTAGTGCATAACTCACTATGATGCAGAGGGTTACATTCACACAGCAGAAACAGATGGCGCATGCGCAGTGTCTCACAAATGGTCCTGGACTTGTACTAGAGGTTCAGGGATACCAAACCTGGTTAGCAGGTTCCCTTTGATTTCAGCTATGACTCAACAAAACAGACCATAAAAATGCTATGATCTCAGCTTTCATTTCTCAGAAACTTAGAAACTGAAAACAGCCATCTGATTGGTTGGAATAGATAATTTAACTCTTCCCTTACACTTTTTTTTTTCTCTCTTTTAATCTTTAAGGGAAGAGTTAAATTATCTATTCCGACCAATCAGATGGCTGTTTTCAGTTTCTTAATAGCTTCTGAGAAATTAAAACTGAAATGTTAGGACAAATATTTTATCCTCGGTTTCCTTGAGTCATAGCTGCAAATCAAAGGGAACCTGCTAACCAGGTTTGAGATCCCAAATTGAAATGAATGGGTTTTTAAAATGACCACTGGCAAGCCGTCCCTATGCAGTTTTTCCAGGGATTTAGGCGGAATCATAGCAAGCAGAGGCAAAAGTGTGAACACCACATTAACAGATAAAACAATTAACAAACCACAGAAGAGGGAGGGGGGAGAGCGATTAATAGGCTCGATTAAACTCAGGTAAGTCTATATGGACTAGAAACAAAGCAAAAGTATGTGGGGTACCAGAGTGGAGGGTGGGGCCAGTATGCCTATGGAAGCTAATATTAACTTGTGTGGGGGGGTGTCTCTACAATTGATTTGGTACCAAGATTCCCAGGTGGACAGGAAACTGGAACGAACCAGGAGTCCCCAGCTGCAGAGCTCCTCAAACCTGTAAAGTTGATTAACCTTCTCCCTCCACTGGTAGATAGTAGGGGGGTTGATCTCGCGCAACTGGAGGTGGATCAGTAGCTTGAATTAGCCAGGGGATAAGGCACAATCGCCTGGGAGAAAAGTCGGGAGAGTGCACCTAAAGGAGGATAGTTTCAGGTCGTAACCTCGATTCGACGTGGCAATCTACTCCCAGAAGGGACTAATTTGGGGAATGTGACCCGGATGTGGGAGAGAGCTCCCACGGAAAGGCTGTAGCGCATGCATTGATCGGAGATAGAGGGGTTAATTCTATGTAGGAACACCAGAGTTCTATACCACCTGGTGAGCAATTTAAAGGGATTCTATCATTAGAATACCCTTTTTAAACTAAATACACATAAGAATAGCCTTAAGAAAGACTATTCTCTTACCTTTATTATTCTGATCTGCGCCGCCGTTCCTGAGAAACATCTTCTTTCTTCCTTATGCAAATGAGTTCTCTCACAGCACTGGGGGTGTCCCCAGTGCTGCTTGAAAACTCTCCAGTGACGTCATCTCCGGACTGCCTCTTCTCTTGCACTCCCATCACATCTTCGTCCAAAAGTGCCTTCTGCGCATGTCCGTCAGCCATTTTCCTGTGGTCAAACAGTGCTGTGGTTACCATGGATGTCACATGTCTGTAAAAAGCGGATAGTGAATAGGTCCTAAGGCTTCTGACACATATAGAGCCAATGCAAAATGCCTTGTACGCCACAAAACTGGTCTAAAAGGCTTGAAAAAGGTAGCAAATTTTGCTGAACTTGATAGTGTATTTATTTTTGCTCAAAAATTGACTTTTTTTAATGTTCTATCCTGCTTGACACTTTTTTTTCCCCCTTCTGTTTCCTTTTTTTTTTTTTTTTTAATTTTTTTTCTGGAATATCAATGGAAAAATCCCTGGGCCATATGCACGGTTCATTTTGTGTACCAGTGGAAAAAAAAAACAACCATATACCTATGTCTTGAATTTGGAAAAAATCCTATTTGATTTATCACTGAAGACGGGTTCGGTGAATGTCCATATGAAACTGGAGGGTTCGGTACCTTAAACAAGGTTAAGAACCACTGCCCTAGAGCATGCTATGTCTTAAAAAATGCTGAACATGCACACACAAAGAAAAATGCAGTCTACGTAGGCCTTTACATTATTTCCTATTGAGCAACCTGTAACATCTGGTTGTGGCACATTTCAGGGAAAAATAAGAAATACGCTGTTAAAACGCAGCAACAATACTGAATAAATTTTAGTGGGCAACCAAGGGTCAATTGATATCTCATAGTGTGGATTTATAAGCCCCAGCGCAGGCCAGTTACACTGCGACTTCACCATAGTCATGCGAGAATGATAGTAAAGCTAATGTTTGTTAATAATAATAATAATTCCTATTAGTTATTTGTATTCCAAGTGTTCTAATATTACAAACTCGCTTTATCCCTCCATAGAGCAGGTAAAATCTGTAGAGTATAAATACTTCTCTTTTCAGTACAATGAGGCCTATTTTCCATTCATATATTTTGTGTACTACAAAGTTCCTGTTGTGGTTTTTCTGTATTTTACCTTGACACCACATGTGCAGTTGAAGTGAATTTTATATGTTCTCGCTTTCACACATTGCAGTATGTTTTTTTTTTTCTTGCTGTAGTTTTCGAACCTTCTGTAATGTTTGTGTGGCATTCTCTAGGTGTGGCACCTTTCTCCCTATCATACTCGTGGGGGTTAAAGCTCAATATGAAAGATTGCATGTGTAGGTTTGACATGCAGTCATGTACATGTGGTTTCTTTAGGCTGGATTCACAAACTGAATTTAGGTCAGGTTCTTGTGATGTCTTTAGTCTGTTTTTAGTTATTAAGAGTAGCAGCAGCCGCACATGTATTCTGGCAGAAGGAGAATTGGGATTTTATGCAATGGGGCATAGTTAGCAGTACTGTCTTTGCACTGTCCCCTTTGTAGTTTTAGGTCTAGTTGACACGGGGGGCAGTATGGCGTATTTTGATCTTGATTGTGACGCGGGAAGACGCATCACAATAGGGTCAAAATGCGCCTGCCACGACTGTGGCGGCTCCAAAGTAGGGCCAAATGAATGTGCCTTGTCCGGAGGGTGCTGCTGCAAGGGGGACGCCGGGGCTGAATCAGCCGCAGAACCCGCCTAAAAAAAGGGCACCTCGCTTCTTTTTTGCGTGATCAGCAACATGCCCCTCACGGAAAAATGTAAACTAGAGGTCTACATAGACTTCCATTGTGAGGGGGCGGGTTTTGAAGTGGATTCAGCGCCAAAATCCACCCCCTCTTGCCCCGTGTGAATGAGCCCTTAGACTTATTTTATGATTCTGTAGTATGGACATAAATGTCTCGCTTTCAGATGCGCCAACAGAAATCTCTCTCGTAGTCTTAGTTGGCAAGTCCTTACCATGCAAATACAACAAATCTAATACGATCTATAAAACTTTAAGATAATACTTTAGATATGGAGGATAGAGGTGAAGAAAATAATTTTACTGTGTGTAGCTGCTAATGGGATGAGAACGAAAATTGTGTAAGGGCCTCAAGGGTACATTAATGTTCTAAGGCAAAAAGCAGACATTGCACTGTGTTTGGGACCAATAATGGGGGCCTTATATTAAATATAGTGTAGTGTGTGACCTGTCAAGTATTTGTGTGTATATTGGGGGGGGGGGGGGGGATATATATGTGGCATGGTTATTGCTATCATAGGACATTTTTTTTCTATTGTATGTGAATCTTCCTCAAGTTTACACCATTTTATACTTTGTCTTGTTTGCGCTATAATTTCAAGTTGATAAATATGTCTAAGGCTAATGTCTCTTGTAGCGAGCCACAGGTAAAAAAAACGCTGACTTGTTTTTTTTTTTTTTTTTATAGCCATTGTGATGTTTTAGGGTAAGTTAGTTTTTTGGTCAGTAATTTAGTCAGGAAAAATTTGCTTCAGGAAAATTCATGAGGCGTTTTTTGATGCGTTTTTTTTTAACAAAATCAATGGGAGGCAGAAAATCCGGCTGGCGTTTTTTGCCAAAAAAACGCTAGCGGTTTTACCGTCTCCCATTGACTTGTATTGATTTCCTGAGGCAGAATCTGCCTGAAGAATGGACATGTCGTTTCTTTTTTCCACTAGTGGTTTGACAAAAATTTTCCTGACCAAATTCCTGACCAAAAAAACTCCGTATGAACTCGGCCTTATTTAAAAATCTGGATGCTTGACTTGGAACATTAATTTTAGAGCGATTCCCACCCATAGTCCTCAGTTTAAATAGAAAAAGTGGCCACAACACTGCATCTACCTTTGTGACCTCTGTTGCATATATTGATGGTGTATTCACCTTCATCATAGTGGTGTAATTTAATGCCATTGTGAAATCCAAGGCAAAATATGTATGTCTTACACGTGGCTTCAGTATGGGTTTGATATGGATTTCTCAGTTTTATTCTGCAGTGCAATGTTTTAGTGTATGTAGTTGAAGGCACATGGATATACCGTATTTTTTGTACTACAAGATGCACCCCCATTTTCCTCCCAAATTTGGAGGGGAAAAAAAATGCGTCTTATAGTCCAATTGTGGTTGGATGGCGCGGAGGAGCAGGGTTGCAACATTGCCACACTCCTGCCATCGTTATCTTCCTGCAGGAGTGGAGCGATGCTGCGGGTCTTGGGCTTGTCCCGACAGCGTGAACCTTCCCCAGCATCCAATATGCTATTTCAGCAGATGCCGGGTCTGTAAAAATGCTCTGCTGCAGACCAATCCCCATAGCAACTGGGTCTCTGCTATAATGTACAGCGGAGACCTGGAGCTAATGCCCACGATCAGTGTCCACTCTAATTGCGGACATTAGTACCTGTAAATGGTATTAAAATTGCCCCCTGGGCCTATGGCTACTTTTTTAGTTACAGGTGAGATCGCAGGAGCCGATCTTTTTCTGCCGCAGCTGGGCCTGTAAGGGTAAGTTCACACAGAGATTTTTGGTCAGGATTTTGAAGCCGTATCTGTCTCAAAATCCTGACCAAAAAGACTCCCCCCCCCCCCCATTGAAATCAATGGGAGCCGCTCAAGAAGCGAGGTGCTCAGTCATCTCGCGATTTGGCCTGAAGACACTCCCTCCTATGGACTAGGCCCATTCATTGGGCCTAATCCGGAACGGAGCTTGCGGCGGGATGCCAGTACAGTGCAGCGGCTTTCAGTCGCGGCTACTCTGCTTTTGGTCTGGAAGCTGAGGCGGCAGCGGCCTCAGGTTCCAGACCAAAAATCGCCATGTGAACTTACCCTAACATTACTATTGGTCTATGACCAGCCGCAATAGTAATGTACAGAATCTCCCATAGATGGCAATACACTTGTATTGCAGGCTATGGGACTTGCAATCAAATGATTTCAGGTTCAAGCCCCCTAGGGAGGCTAATAAATTAGAAAAAAATAAATAAAAGTTCTCAATTGCCCCCTTTCCCTAGAATACATATAAAAGTAGCAAACTACTGTGAACACATACACATTAGGTATCCCAGTGTCTGAAAATGCTGACTCTACAAACTTTTTCCTGTAGGGTGAACGTCCTAGCAGGAAAGAAAAGCAAAAGTTTCAAACCGACGTTTTTTTCACTTTCACTTCTGATTTCAATAAAAAGTGATTTAAGCGATAGACATTCCCCAAAATGGTATAACTAAAAAGTACACCTGACCCCGCAAAAAAAGCATCCCCGTACAGCTGCATGGTCACCTGTTAATGTGGCTTTACAGCTTTTGCAAAACAACTCCCAAGTATTAAATATTTTAACTTTTTTTCCTTCAAAATTGTTTCTCCCATTTTCCTCCTATAAAACCTAGAAGTGTTTTTGGTCCGGTGCGCTTTATAGTCTGAAAAACATACCGTATTTTCCAGCATATAAGTCGACATCTGAGATGCGCTGAACCCTGCTTCACACTCAGCTCTGCTTCATCTCCAGTGTAGCAGTGCTGAGATTGTAGGAGATTTGGCCAATCAACGCTGATTCTGCTGGAGGAGGCGGAGTCTAAGATCAGTCCACAGCAGTCTCCATTCTGGCCCGATCTTAGACTCCGCCTCCTCCAGCAGAATCAGCGTTGATTGGCCGAATGCTGTACTCTGTATGGCATTCGGCCAATCAACGCTGGTCAATGCATTCCTATGGGAAAAAGTCTGCTCCCGCATATCGCAAGCTGACAGGGATCCCAACGAGATAGTGGCGTAATACAGTGACTTGGGCATGTTAGATGCCCCCAGACATGCTTCACCTGCTGTCCCAGTTGCATTCCAGAGGTGTTGGCATCATTTCTTGGGGTGTCATAGTGGACTTGGTGACCCTCCTGAGTCGAACAGTGGTTTCCCCCTAAACGAGTATTTATTCCCCATAGACTATAATGGGGTTCTATGTTCGAATCGAACTTCGAACATTTCACTGTTCGCTCATCTCTAGTGTTTACATGTCAGAATGAGCGGCGTGTTACTCCGTGGGAACGGAGCCTAAGGCTACATTCACACAGTTTTGGGGGCTTTTTTTTTTTTTTTTTCAACCAAGAGCATGCTGCATTTTTTTTTTTTTTTTTTGGGGGGGGGGAGGGGGGGGAGCCATACAGAAAAACACAATGTGGGAAATACATTATCCATTCTACGCTACTTTTCTGATGTCAGTTCTGATAATTTAACTATTTGGCCCTTTCCTGCACCATATGTGTAACACTTTCCCACATTCTGCACCTTGTGCTCTACATTTTACAAATTTGGGATCACCTCGACCCAACATATTTATCGTAACTCATGCCAGTTTTCTGACGTGAGTTACAAAGGAAATCTATGCCAATTCTTGACTGGCATAGATCTCCATACCTGGCACACAGTCATGTTCGTGACTTATGAACAGTTCGGAGTCTCTTAATAAATCAGGTGTCCCTAGCACCTGTCAGCCCTTCATTAAAACTGGCATAAGAAACGCCAGGCTTAATAATTCTGCCCCAATATATTAAGGGATTATTGTATTTTACTATAGACTAAAGGTAAATTTTATTCACCACTCCAATAAATCTGTGGGGAAAACCGTATTTTCTCAGGTAGAAAAAGTGTTTTCCGCTGTGTTTTTCAAAATGCGTTTGTGATGTTTGGCGGACAATATGGTCTTGTGTATTGCTATGACAACGTTTCTGGTGCTATTTAAATGTACAGTATATTACAGCATATCTTATATTGCATGGTAATACATGAACAGGCTGAAGCCTTTTGAATCAGGCGTCCTTTGCACCTTTATTGCACACTCCATGATAGTTTGAAATTGGGTAGGACAGGATTAGACACTATGGCTGCTTCCTTAGGGTAAGTTCACACTGAGTTTTTTTGGTCAGGGTTTTGAGGCCGTATCACTATAATCAATGGGAGCCACACAGGCTCCCGGAAAAAAAGAAGCGAGATGTTCATTCTTCAGGCCGTATTGCAAGGCGACTCGGCCTGAAGAAACTCCCTCCTCCGGACTAGACCTATTCATTGGGCCTAATCCGGAGCAGAGAGCGCGGTTGGATGCCGATGCAGTGCACCGGCTTTCAGTTGCGACTACCCGTTTTTTTAAATCGGAACCTGAGGCGGAGGCCGCCTCAGGTTCCGATCCAAAAAAACCCTGTGTGAACTTACAATTAGGCTGTGTTCACACGGAGTTATTTGGTCAGGAAAGTGACTCGAATTCCTCCTCCAAAAAAGCCTCACCATACAGTCCAATGGTGAGGCATTTTTAGGAGCAGGAATTTGTGCCAGTTTCCTGACCAAAAAACTCTGCGTGAACGCAGCCTTAGTGCTACACCAGTCTTCAGGTTCTTTGATGTATTTTATCTTGGCCCCGTTCACTTGAATTTAGCTCCAATATTAGACAACATATGGACATACATCTCTGGTGTAGCAGAGCTCAGCGCACACACAGCTCTGCTACATCTCGGGTGTAGCAGAGCCCAGTGCACGGCTGTACTCTTTATGGCATTCGGCCAATCAACGCTGTTCAATGCATTCCTATGGGAAAAAGTCAGCTCCCGCATATCGCAAGCTGACAGGGATCCCGACGAGTTACCGCCCCAAACAGCTGGGTGAGTGACATTCCCACCTACTTCTTGGTTCCATAGATAGTTAACCGTGGTGTCAACAGATTTTTCCTGTTGGATATGCTGCAGATTTTCTGGGTCTACGGATGGAAAATCTGCAGTATACTACAGTTCTTGCAAAGAAGAGATTTTAAGAAATTCCATGCACCCTTTGTGGGAAAAAAAAAATCAGCTGCTAACCCCAACATCTCAAGGTTACACAGCAAGTAATAATTTGGTTACTAAATGTAGTGTGATGGCACCTTGATAAAAATAAAAAAAATAGTGCAAAATCCCACATCTACTTTAGAGCTCAATGGAAATTGTGTGGCGTCTTTGCAGATCTGCTCATGCAAAGGGGTTCTATGAGCAAAATTATGCTGTATGAGCCCCACATGTGCGTGAATAGCCTTTAAAAAGGCTATTCAGGCACCGTTAATATTACTTTAACCCCATCCCCCTCTCCCGTTTTTTAAAATAAAACCCTAAAAACATATATGTAAATTATACGTATCTTGCACAGTGGGCTGTGATGCACGATCCGACGTCATCTTCTGGTATGCCTTCCTCTACTTTCTTCTTATTTCGGCAACGCCCTCCAGTCCTGGCTCTTCCCCGGCTTCATCGTCGTCTTCTTCCGGCGGTTCAAATCCAATTGGTTCAAATCCAGCGCATGCACACTGCCATTGAGAAAAATGGCACCGGAGCGTGCGCAGTAGCTTTGGAGGGAGCGCTACTGCGCACGCCCTGGATTTGAACCAATCTGATTTGAACCGCCGGAAGAAGACGACGATGAAGCCGGGGAAGAGCCAGGACCGGAGGGCATCGCCGAAAGAAGAAGAAAGAGGAGGAAGGTGTGCTAGAAGATGTCAGATCGTGCATCACCGCCCACCGTGCACAATAAGTTTAATTTACTTATATGTTTTTAGGCTTTTATTTTAAAACTGGTGTGTGGGGTGGGGGGGTTTAAAATAAGATTAGCGGTGCCTGAGTAGCCTTTTTAAAGGCTATTCACGCATATGTGGGGCTCATACAGCATAATTTTGCTGATAGAGCTCCTTTAAATAAATAAAAAGTACAAAGGGTTTTTTTTGCCTTTGAAAATCAAATGGGTCTGAACTATATGCCAATTTTTTTTAATGACTTGAAGTATTTCATCATATTTCTACAAGAAAATTACATGTATTTCACACATTTTCCCAATGCGATTTGGCGTGGCTTCCTGTTACATTATCTCCTGAGTAAGCAGAATAGTTTTTAATTGCATTTATCTCTTGTATTGTACATACAAGGATATTTGTCCACCTCCAGCCGTCCTCCATTAAATTAATATTCTATAGTAAGTAGTTTTGGGCTTGGCCTTTAGAAGTATACCACCTTCTCTGTTGGATCACTTATTTCGCCTTACCTTGAGAGTACTTGGAGTAAAGATTCCAAAGCAGCATTACACCAGAACTGAAGGAAAGAGGAAGAAAATGTGATTATATATTATTCTGGAAAGGGTTACAAAGCCAATTCTAAGGCTCCGGGGGACATCTAACCACATTGAGAGTTATTGTCACTAAATGTGAAACACTTGGAGCTGTAGTGAATCTTCCCAGGAGCAAATAGCCTGCCAAAATTATCCTAGGGCACAGCAGCAACCGATCAAGGAAGACGCACAACATCCTAGAAATATCTCAAGAACTGCAGGCCTATCTAGACTATCTTATATTCAATAAAAGGCAGACATGGTAAAAATGGGATCTTTCTATTGGGGATGAAATTCTGGGCACCTACCTACATTCTCAGGGTAAGGTAGAATCCCATCCCTTTTTGTTTAAAAAAAAAAAAAAAAAAACCTTTTAAGGTCAGAGACTCCACGTGGCAAAAACCACAACGTTCTATAGTCCCTGACTTTTAGCTAATCCCATCCACACATTGCGGTAAAGTACATGCAGTGGAAATGCGGCAATTTCCAAACCGGTGCTTTTTGACTGTGGCTTGCTACGTGGTGCCTTGGCCTAAGGGAGCAACACAAAATATAAAAAAACATCACATATGCCCATGTTTCCAAATAGTGTACATGTAGGCAGACAGTCTCTGAAGATACACCAGATTTATCACATTGGTTGATGCTGGATGATCACACTGACGTATCTTCAGACTGTCTAATGTAACTTTATGCTGTCTGTTAGCTGACTAATGACAGCTCTAGTTGGTCTAATGTCTCCTTGTTGCCACATTAACACGTTGGTGGAGAAAGTGATGTTTTTTCTTTGTCAATCTGTTTACTGTCATCCATTCTCCAAAGAAGGGATAATTAATTTTATTTAAAAAAGGAAGAAAAAAAAAAACAACCACCACCTATTTTTGAAAAATGTACCAAACACAGATGGCATCAGGGACCCACTCATTGGAATGAATGTTGTCCAGTCTGAAAAACTGACAAAAGTAGTGCCCATACCTCCCAACTTTTGAAGAACCGAAAGAGGGACAAAATGTGCGGCAAATGTAGCCCCGCCCACTTTTGTGTTGACTCTGCCCACTCGTTAATTTTTCATGTGCCCGCACACAGTATAATCCTCCTACAGTCACCCGTAAATTATATGTCCCCCCCTCTATCTCTCCCCCAGTTTCATATACACCCTTCATCTGCCCCCAGATTCATGTCCCTCCATCTCTGCCCCCAGATTCATGTCCTCTCCATCTCTGCCCCCAGATTCATGTCCCCACATCTCTGCCCTCAGATTCATGTCCCTCCATCTCTGCCCCCAGATTCATGTCCCCCATCTCTGCCCTCAGATTCATGTCCTCTCCATCTCTGCCCCCAGATTCATGTCCCCCATCTCTGCCCCCAGATTCATGTCCCCCATCTCTGCACTCAGATTCATGTCCTCTCCATCTCTGCCCCCAGATTCATGTCCCCCATCTCTGCCCCAGTTTCATGTCCACTCCATCTCTGCCCTCAGATTCATGTCCCCCATCTCTGCCCTCAGATTCATGTCCTCTCCATCTCTGCCCCCAGATTCATGTCCCCACATCTCTGCCCCCAGATTCATGTCCCTCCATCTCTGCCCCCAGATTCATGTCCCTCCATCTCTTCCCCCAAATTCATGTCCTCTCCATCTCTGCCCCCAGTGTCATGCCGTCCTCTCCTTCATCTGCCCCCAGATTCACGTTCCACCTCCACATTAAACTTACCTTCTCCTCCGCTCCCTCGACGCTCTCTGCCCGCCTCTCTCCCTGACACATGCGGCTGAAGCTGCTCGCGTGCTCGCTTCGCCGCTGCGTCTCTCTCTCGCTGACACATGCGGCTGAAGCGAGGAGCTGACCTGTGTCAGCTCCTCGCTTTGCCGCTGCCGCCGGCTCCTGGCTTGTACATCGCGTGTACAAGCCAGGAGCCGGCGGCAGCAGCGAGGAGCTGACACAGGTCAGCTCCTCGCTTCAGCCGCATGTGTCAGCGAGAGAGAGACGCGGCGGCAAAGCGAGCACGCGAGCAGCTTCAGCCGCATGTGTCAGGGAGAGAGGCGGGCAGCGGCGAAGCGAGGAGCTGACCTGTGTCAGCTCCTTCCTTCAGCCGCATATGTGTTCAACTCAGATCTGCGTCCTCTGGACGCAGATCTGAGTTGAAATCGGGACATACCTCCCTCCAACCGGGACCGTGGGACATGTCACCCAAATCGTGACTGTCCCGCGGAAATCGGGACGGTTGGGAGGTATGGTAGTGCCTGACCCTTCACCCCTTTCCCCCGCTACAATGGTTCACGTCCAAATGAGATTGTGCCAAAGATGCGCCATGTCTATGCCAGTATCTAGTTGTAACCACCAATAGTAAGTCTTGGCAGAGTCTGTGTGCTCTGTATAAAAAATAACTGATGTGTGAATGAGGCCTAAGGATAAGGCCTCATGTTGTAGAAATTCAGTGTTCTTTGCATAGTAAATGAGGATTTGTTTACGGTAATCTTTCACACTTTCTAAGAAAAAAAGTTGTGGGACTTCAAAGATAGGTACGTTTTTGAAAAACTCTGCATGTTAAATGGGTGAAACAAGAAAAACAGTGAGAAGTAGAGACAACAGGCAAGTTGCTGAGACGTGAAGATGATTAAACCTCTATAACACCAGCTCTGACAGCAGAAGCATTTTCCCTATATGTTCCAGGAGCAAAAAACTCGGAAAAATACAGCAAAAACTCAATGAAAAGTAGAGTGGGAAAAAAACGCAGCATCTTTTGCTGCATTTTTTTTTTTTTTAAATTGCGTTTCTCTACATGGGACCTCAGTCTAAGGCCCTACGGGACAATCCGGAGCGCTAAAGCGCTGCGGGAAAGCATCTCTGTTCTTCCCGCAGCTCTGAACAGAAAGTTCACTGAGTTTTCCTCCGTGGACTTTCTGTTACCATTATATTTATGAGAAAGCCGCCAGTGTTTCCGTAGATATAATTGACATGCTGCGATTTCCAATACCGTACCGGTTTTGGAAATCGCAGCTTGTCCACCGCTGCGGTTTGAAACACAAAGTGTGCATGGGATTCACATGATTCTCTTCCACTTAGCAGATACTGTAAAACGCCGTGATTTTTTCCGTGGCCTAAGTCTGTGTTTGCACAGGTTCTCCTTAGTAGGATTTCCCAATGTAAATGTTGAATGAACGTCGCTGAGTGGCATCCATAATACTCCTGCTGTAACCGCATGCTATATGCTTGTTTTTAATGTTTTCTTACTGGATTCTTCCTTATAGAATTAAACAGTCTTCTGCAGCACTACATCTGCAGCAATAAAAAACAAACTGCCTTTGGGCTTCTGTCTGGTGAATGGGGGCCTATGGATCCATTTAACATATGCATCAGGAGTTTTCTTTGTACATACGGTAAAAGAAAGGGCTTCAGCGAAATACTAGCACAACAGAGGTCCATTCCTTCTCTCTTTTCCTGTGAGAAAGGGGAAGGATCTCTCAGTAACTCAAAGATTTTTACAACATGTTGTAAATTCTATTTTGATCTGTATCAAGAGCTTCTCCTTGTCAGAAGTGTTCAGTATAGCCTGTTACATGGTGTGGTTATTTACTCGATCAGGCAGAAAGCTTGTTTAGAAGCTGATCGGCATCCTAATCAGGTCTGCCACTTTATAGATCTCTGATTATAGATGTGCAGAGTGTGCTGCCATAGAGTCTCTATATAACATATATATCCTCGAGTATAAGCCAAATTTTTCAGTACAGTTTTTGTGCTGAAAAAGCCCCCCCCCCCTCGGCTTATACTTGACTCAAGCAAAAAAAAATATTTTTTTTCCTCTTTTAAGGGAGGGGGGTGGGTCTATGACCAGTCGCAATAGTAATGTATAGAATCTCCCATGAAATAGTGGGAAAAAAAAAAGCTTTAAAAAAATTATAATAAAAAAATAAAGTAAATAAAAGTTTTAAATCCCTGCAGATCCCCTATATTCAGCCAGACTGAATTCCAAGTGGGGGAAAAAAACCCAGTCCTCAAGCTCAGTGAAGGGGCAGACAGACAACCAAAACACCCCCTCCCCTTCCCCAGCACCCAACAACTACTGCACCCAATAACTTCGACCATTTTAATTTTTGAGATTTTCCAGTAGCTGCTGCATTTCCTCCCCTTGGCTTATACTCGAGTCAATAAGTTTTCCCAGTTTTTTGTGGTAAAATTAGGGGCCTCGACTTATATTTGGGTCGGCTTATACTCGAGTATATACGGGTACTTACTGTATGTACTGTCCCTGTTCTTCTGTATTTATCCAGTAACTTATCAATAAACCGTCGCTGTGATTTTACCGGTTGAGACTGTGAAGGGATTTGTTTCCCCATCTCCACTTTCCAAAGAGTTGACATTATCAAACCGTAGGGACTCGCACCTTTGGTAACACCCAGTAATCAATAAATTTATTTATAAATTTCTAGGAGAAATGGCACAATGCAAACTATGAGAAGTAAAATGAAAGTGAAAAATTTAAAGGGGTTCTGAATACTGTACCCACTGTATATTACATGTATATGCTGCCAATGTCTACCCTCATATTCTCTTGATTTTTTTTTCTTTCTGTAGTCATATATCCCCTTTTGTAACGATAGACAATTGTAACAAGAAACATACAAAGTTCCCTCCGCTCCTCCTCAGGGATGGCAGGAATAGATCTGCAGATTTGAGTTATTTTTCCCTTATTGAAAAAAAAAAAAAAAAAGCTGGAATTCCTGTCTAAAATAACGTTGCACAGGTATGGATGGAGCAGCCATGTTGTGTGACTAATATTTGTACAGACTTCTAGAGCTCAAATAGATGAAATGAAAAGTGAAAGCAAGCAACTTATGGCAGGCGGCCGCCACAATCCACATATTACATGTATTGTCTTGGCCTCGTGGAAATTCTTTAGCAAAAGGGGAAAAAAAGTGCTTAAATGTGAGGAGGGGGAGGGGAAACTCCATATTGAAGCAGATAAACACAGCTGTAAGTGTTAATATGGCAAAGCCAGTTGTATGATAACCGGAGGTATCTAAATAATAAGCTGAATGGAAGACACAACAGGTCAGAATATACTCAGGAAATACAGACAGAGTGTGCGCCCCTGGTTGG
Source organism: Leptodactylus fuscus (assembly GCF_031893055.1). Classification (NCBI taxonomy): domain Eukaryota; kingdom Metazoa; phylum Chordata; class Amphibia; order Anura; family Leptodactylidae; genus Leptodactylus; species Leptodactylus fuscus. The sequence continues at coordinate 37,360,830 of NC_134273.1, forward strand.
CCGCCATTCTCCTGTTAGATGCTGGAACAAAGATCTGTTGACATGTCTGATGGTTGGGTTGTCATGGCGACCGCTATACGGATTTCAGGCGCAGATTTTGCAAAGCTTTGTATACAGTTTAACTTTTCATAGTTGTGATTTGTCAGCGGGGACTACATGGCCCGTTCTATGCAAAATTGCAGCGTAATACAACATGCAGTTTTGTCACAGCATAAGCTGTTTTGTATTTTATTCTGAAGGTGACATTATTATGGAGCTGGTTGCTATGGGTGTCAGAAAGAGAAGTAACTCGCTGCATCTGTGAAAGCCATGTTGCTACGGTACTTAATAGAAAGGAGAAACTACTGCTTATCACATTGTAATGTCACATTGAGATGTAGGAGCCTGCCTTAAGCGCCAGCCTTGCTCATTGACTGCTATGTTTATTGGGCTTTATTTTCTTGCAATTGGTATGCAAAGAGGAAGAAGCATTGTGTAGGTGCTATGGCTGTACAATGCAAATCGGCTTCTGCTGGAAAGGCTTTGCACACTTACTCGACTGCTATGGCTATAAGGGGCAGATTGCATCACGAGTCACCTGCTTTACATGTTGTCTATCAGTACAATAAAGCTGTCCTTGGAGGTGTAAAATGTCTCTCCGGACCATTTCCAGGTACATCCACATTCAACTGACCAGACGCGATTGTTCAGCCTGCCATTTATTCAGATGACAGATTTATCACTCAACACCAGGACTGTGGAGTCAGTAGTCAAAAAATCTAAAGCACCGACTCCCATCCTTTTTCCCTACACAGGTTCTGAATGACCATAGCTGTCACGATTTTAGAAAAGTGTCAGTCAGAGCCAGAGTTTATAAAATATATATGGGCTAAGGGTGCATTCACACTACGTAACGCCGGGCGTGTATGAGAGCCGTACACGCCGGCGTTACAGCAGGGCTGCCGAACACTTCCCATTCACTTCAATGGGAGCGCTCGTAAACGCCGCTGTTACGAGCGCTCCCATTGAAGTGAATGGGAAGTGTTCGGCAGTCTGCCGTAATGCCGGCGTGTACGGCTCTCATACACGCCCGGCGTTACGTAGTCTGCATGCACCCTAAGACTGCATATCCCATTGTGAACAGGTAGTCACTGTGAAGCAGTATATTTAAAAAGAAACAAAAAAACAAAAACCACAAAAAATACAGGGCACTCCGCACACAGCACAAGGGCATATGAAAACCCTAAAGGGCAATACTGATATAGTTAAAAACACCTAATATGATATACGATTTCTAGGTTCTTTGTTATACACATTTGGTCAAACAGTAAGAAGCCCACCTGCCACGACAAGGCAACCTCATTTAGATGGGAACCTACACAACATACAGTATACATACATAGTAGTTGAAATCCAACAGTCTGATGCTTATCTACTGTCTGGAATGAGTTGGGAGACCACCATACCCATTTATATTAGATGGTTGTCTTAACCTGTTGAAATCACCGGGTTTGGTTTATACCAATGTAAAGTGTATGGGCTGCATTAAGCTGGCCTTACACGAGATATTTATCTGCAGATCATTACTAGGTACGGCTTATTTTGGTAACGTCTATTGTTGTACTTGGGAGATAATTAATCTCGTACACCAGTTTTGTCACAAGTGTCATCTTTATGCCCTGTCTGGCAAAAGCGTGCTCTGGGGACGGCAAATCCCCTAGTGGTTTAAGAGTTGACTGGTTTACAAAATGCCTTGATAAATACACCCAATGTGTGAGACAACCACATACATCAGATTCTCATTCTTTGAGCGATAACTGTGTTGCTTGACTTCTCCATATATATGTTCACTCAACTATACTCTGTGCTCAAGTAGTGCATGTATCCCGACCTGGGAGAGGTGAGAAAGCACACTCCTTTCTCCAGAAAGGGGGTCCCCTGACCTCCTGTCTTGAGTAGTGCCTTTGCTAAGAGGTGGCCATGTTCGGCTCTTCCTAGCATGTCTGTGGCCCCACTCAGACAAGGGTTGAGGGCCCCCATTCTGGGGTTGTGCATCTACCAGACATTTATGGCACATCCTGTTCATCTGCTATAATAGTCTAGCTTGGAATTGCCCATTTAACTGTATCTGAAAATTACATTGCACAGAAATGTTTGTATTTGAAATGTTGCAGAAATACAGGGCAACAACTAAAAGGGGTGTCTTGCTTAAAGGGGTATTCTAAGCTTTTCTTTGATCTAACACACAAGGACGCTTAAGATAACAAACCTTCATCTATTTGATTTGTTTGCCCATGGATCCAGATGAGAATATGTATTTGGGTCCCCGGTCTTTGTTTCCTTCCGGCGGCATACAAGTACGTCAGCCAATCGTTGGCAGAGTGCTGACAATCCCTTTGACCAGGACATCAGTGCTCAACTACTGATGCCCTTACATCATGGTCAAAGGTCAAGAAGACGGTGACCCGAACAGTAAATCTTCTGGGTACTTGCCCGAACAGACAGGGAAATATATACTTAGTTATTTTAAGCCTTTTTAGAGGTTAAAAAACACCCCATTGATGTTGCTAAATTTGGAAACAAACGCTATGGCAAAAGTATCCTCTCCTATGTTTGCTGTCTGGTTAAAATTTATATATAGACTAATCCTCTGGTTTTACCAGGATTACTATAGACACAGTGATAATACTTGGGCTGTATTTGCATACGATGTGATGCTAAAAAATTACATGTGTATGTATACAGTCTAAAAGCAGCTGTTAACATGGTCTCTCTTAAATAAACTGCTGAAATGCTGCTCCTCTGTACAGCCAGATATCAGGTATAGGCTGCTAGCGAGCGTTCATATCAGGTATAGGCTGGTAGCGAGCGTTCAGCTCCACTAGTGCACCTCTGTAAGAGAAATGAAGTATTACACCATGTCAGCTGAGGTTAATGGCCTACTGTGTAATGCAGAGACTGGCTGAATCCTTCAGAGAGAGAGACATCCTCTGTATATATTCTCCTTCCAACTTATTAATGGAAGTTTCTAATGAGGGACCTCCTTGTACCGAGCCTATTCTTCAGTATTGGATTTCGGAATGGCTTTACTATACTAGATCTGTTCTATTAAAATGTTAAAAGTAACAAAGGAAAAAGTTTGAAGCCTTCACTAAACTATCTAATTTTATTTTGAAGGAAGATGCAAGAGATCCCGATATCATCACAGTGTATGTGGTTTCCAGTAGAGATTTTTCATGAAAAATATCAGAACACAGTTCAGATTGGGTTAAGTCTTTCAATCATGGCCTTTATAATGATTTTTCCTGTGTGTTGTAATACCTCCTTTCAATGAAATAACCCTTTTCATTACTATGAGATTATTGAAGGACGGGGGTACGTAACTCATAGAATTAGGGGATAATTAATATCCTTGGCAACTGTGGGTTTTGTTGAATTGTCTAATTGTTTCAGTATTGTAATGTATAGAGAGAGAATCGCTGGGTGATGGAGGGCGCTGATCGAGCTGAATGTTCATTCACTTGTGAAGATAGTTAAAGAATGTTCAATATTATTTAATACAGTTTAAGACCAATATAAATCAATGTGTTTTGGGACTTATCCAGACCCTTCATCAGTATAAAATACTATGAGTTTACAAATTGGTAGGGGTCCTGTCCCCTCTCCTGAAGTGTCTGGTTTTGTATCCTACATAATACAACAGTTCTGAAATTTTTATTTATTTCTTATGACTTTGTGTTGTGCCGTTCCTGTTATTCCTACTGCAAATTTTGAGTAAATTATCACCTGGGCGTTACCAGTTGGGGGGAATGGGTGAGTTTCATACTATAAAATCACTGTGGACAGTGCCAAACCCATTTGAGAAGAGGAATGGTAACGCCCAGTTGGAAAATTACTAATAAGTTTCTAGTTTCCGTGAGGAGTTACAAAACCAAGCAATGAGATATGTTAAAGAGGACCTTTCATGGGTTTGGGCACAGGCAGTGCTATATACTGCTGGAAAGCCAACAGTGCGCTGTTTTCTAGGCAAGCTCTGTGACCTTGGCAGAGGTCAATTCACAGAGGGGGCAGCAGATTGTGATTAGTGGATTTGTTGTCTTCTTTATATGTACATGGTAGCTGTGATAGTCCATGTGCTGATAAGTGAGGAGTCTGCTGCAAAAGTGTCAGCACAGCAAGTGTTTTTTTTTAACTATATCTATCTATCTATCTATCTATCTATCTATATATATATATATATATATATATATATATCATAGAAAATGATTTTAAAAAAATCAAAATTTCTTAAATATGTTCACCACTGAGCTTAATTTACAAGTTATTTTATTGTGACGCATTTCTTTAACTTTTCATTACCAATACTTGTCGTCTTGCTCATGTCAGCCATGACAATCTTATCCTCATCTCTTTGCTGTTACCTCTGTCGTTCAGAACAGTGAGAAACTCTTCCCAAACACAACAAACTTTCTTATATGAACAAATTGAAAAGTCTCCTTATGTCCTCCACATCATCCATTCATTAATCTCTTTGGTCATTTTCCTGTTGGGACTGAAGTCTATGGAGGATACGTCTTAACATTCTCTCACAATCTATGACACAAAGAGAATATTCACCTCTTGGGTATGCATTGTTAACGTGAAAAATTCAATAACAATCTTTGAATTAAAAAAAAAAAAATTTCCCTGCTCAGTAGAGCTTAAATAGAAAGATAAGTGAGGGTCACTAGATAGAAGTTCTGGTTTGGACAGTAGACTGTAGGATTAGAAACAATGCTGAATGAGCCAGTTACTACTGCAATCCGGAAGGACCGGTATGATGTGAGTGGAGCAGATTTAGAGAGTATATAAGGCTGATTTCTCTAGAGAGAGAGAGAGAGGTGTTTTTGTTTTGTTTTTTTCTTCTGGATTCTGTACATTGTATGGATTATTAAATGGCATCATTATGAACTACATGGTGTCCCACAAAAAAATAATCTCCTATGGCTCTGCGACGAGAAAAAATCTCTGGTAAGAGAAGTGGTTAAATAGCTATGGTAAAATAACAAACGGTGAATCTATTCTGTACAAAAAGAATGCAGGAAACTGAGAGAGACGCAGCAGAAGATGAAGGTGTTACTACAAGTAGCAGTAGACTGTGCCGTGCTGCATTGCTCGCTCACTCATTTATTTATTCTATTCTTTCTGTTGTAGTGTTGGTTGAATGGGAACCATTCGCACTCGATTGATATCACAGACACAGCTTTCAGATCCCACAATAACCACTGGTGGTCCCCATACTGACATGAGTACCCAAGAACAGCACATTGAAGGTACAAGTATGTAACAAATCGTAGCGGTTTTACAAAAAATTGTATTTGTTCTAAACCAAAGTTAGCTTTGAAAAAAAAAAATATATATATATATATATATATATATATATATATATATATATATATATATATATATATATATATATATATATCTGCAGTGTATCCCATGATATGTATACTCAGTGGAAACTATGGAAAATGCCTGGTATTTGTCTGCTGGTTGTCTCTCGCTGTTCTCTTAGCAACAAACTGTCAGGAAGTCTCTATTTACAGACACTAAACTCAGAAAATGCACTTAATATAATGAAATATCCCTGCCCTCCCCACTATCGTCTACTCCTTTCTTTTCAGCCATGTCTCCCCTTCTCCTTACTCACTGCCTCACATGATGCTGCATGTACAGGACACTATAGCTGTGGTAATTCTGAAGACTACAGATTCTTAATGGGGTTGTCCCATTAATGAGACTTGTATGGATCAAGGATAAGTGTCAGATCATGGTGGGGTCCGACTGCAAGTTTCCCCCCCCCCCCAGAAGTCTCCCTAAAGCCTCCTTGTGTGCACTTGCCTGAGCAGTGCACCATTCTCTGCTATGCTTCTGGAGACTGCAGCCTTGGCATCCCCATAGCTGTGAATGGAGCCATGTAAGCACACTGGAACTTTGATCACAAGGAGGAGGAATGGGGGACTTTCTGTCTTCTGTTCTGGAGGAACCAGCAGTCAGACCCCTTGCAATCCGACGCTTATCCCCTTTCCTGTGCGCCTCATCAGTTTGATGTTTTTATTTTTAAATCTGACCCTCCCCCATTCAAACGGCCTCTTAGGGAGCGTTCACACTACCATCGGTGTCCGCTGCTAATGTCCGTGCAAAATCTTGTGGGAACATTGGCATCGGACACTAGCTGTGTCCGTGACATTTTGCATTGATTTAAATGGAGATCGGGTGCGTTCTTTTACTGTTTGTGGGTGTGCTTAAAGGGGTTGGCCACTTTCAGACCAATATTGAGATACAAATGTTATTGTTTGTATAATAAAAAGTTGTACAATTCTACAATATACTTTCTGTGTCAATTCCTCTCGGTTTTCTAGATCTCTGCTTGCTGTCATTCATTCTGTTGCTTCTAGTGGAAAAACTCTGACCATGGTCATGTGATGAGCACACAGGTGCCGCTCGTTATAGTCACAGCACAGTAATCAGACATCTGCCTGGTAATCAGCTGTGCACCTGTGTACTCATCACATGACCATGGACCGTAAGTCACATGACCATGGTCAGAGTTTTATCCACTAGAAGTAACAGAATGAATGACAGCGAGCCGAAATCTAGAAAACCGTGAGGAATTGATACAGAAAGTATATTGGAAAATTGTATCTCTTTTTATTGTACAAACAATAACATTTTTTTCTCAATATTGGCCTGAAAGTGGCCAACCCCTTTAACTGTCCGTTCCCAAAGATGCCCGACTTTTCAAGTGGACAGCAAAACCCGATATGTAGGTTTTTGCTGTCCGCTTGAAAAGTTGGCATCTTTGGGACGGTAATGTGAACGCCCCCTTAAAGGTTATATGTAAATACCTTCTTATTCACCAAGTCAGTGGTAACCTTTTACTTTTTTTTTTTTTTTTTACTTTTTTTTTTTTTTTTATAAGAAAAAACAAAAGGTTCCCACCTACTTGGTAAATAAGAGCTAATTCACATAACTACTAAACGGGACCATATCTTTTGAATGGAAGAATATTATAAATTAAGATCAGGGGTGCAGCAAGAATCGCACAATGTGCGGCATTTAGTATTTTGTTTTTAGTTGTCATCGAAGCGAAGAAATGATAGGTCATACCTTGCTGAAAGGATCCTTCTTCCCTCTTGTGATGTAGTGACGGGTTATGTGTGCTACATTCATTCCCTACAGGACGTGCAGTGATAATAGAGTTCTGTACTCGGCAGTCTCATAAGCAGTGGAGTAGTAATGTTAACACACAACATGCTGCCCCATTGACACGGGAGAAGACAGGACTCTGATCCTGGAATTGGGGGGATCCTAGCAGTTAGACCCCATACTCAGCAAGTCATGTCCTATTCTGTGAATAAGTTTATAATGTGCTTTGGTAGCACGACCCCTTTATAGCATATGTTAATACTTGTGGGTTTTGTTGAGGATTTCTTCTAAACAAAACTCACAAGTATTTCAAAGGATGAACTCCAATGTGAAAATCCTCCAAAAGAATTGATATCCCACAGGCTTAAAATGCCTGTGAGCCTGCGTCTCAGTTTCCAGGTGTTTTATTTCAATGCGGTTGAGGTTTGTTACATTCGATTTATTTTGTGCCACTGTAGTATTCTGCTGTGGATTTTCTGCCTGCAACCCTGGTTAGGAAATCTTCACTTCAGATTCACAGCTGTGGTGATATTTATGTACAAAAATACTGAGAAATGTCATAATTCATATGATGTATGCATATAAACAGGTTTAGACATTTTAGAATATTCTGGCAAGAATCAGCCATATGATTAAGTATTTTGCTGCAGCAGCAAATACCTATTGGTTGGCTTTGTTTCTGACAACCCCCCCAGCTTCTGGTGCATTTTTGATGCATGATGTCCGATCTTAAAGAGCACCTTTCACCACCTCCACTAATTCTACTTCTTAGCTGTTAATAGACGCCACTTCGAGCTCAGTTGGAGTTTTCTCTCTAGTCCCCACCATTCCCGAGCAACAAGTGCAATTAGTTTTGGTGCCTGATATTTAGACTCTGTAATGTCAGAAAGGCAGTGTCAGGCACGGGGTGTGATTCAGAGACAGCAGTGTCAGAGATAAGAATCGCACCCTTTGTCTGCTCCTGCCTGACACCGCCCTCCTGACAGTACAGAGATTGAATAGTAAATCTGGCATCATAATCAGGGAATAGCAGGACACCACTGGATCTAGAAGGTGATGACGCGCACAATTGTTATTTCGGCCCTCAAGCTATAGCCAGAATTTATTTTTATTTTTTTTAATAGCATGTGAGAGAGTGAAGGGTGTAGTCTGGGAAGACAAGTATATTCCAGCCAGGTACCTAAGGGGTATGTGATGAGACCCACACCAGGAAGGTCAGCTGACTAATCAGGCCCTAATAACAGTCTGTGCGTAGCACTAGCAGGGTGGCACCACACTGACAGAGTTGAACTGTCCAGACCGGACCTCCAAAGCAGGTACTGTGCCACCTATTGTTGTCAAGGTGGGAGACTGGTAGTCAGTCTCCTGTATAGTCAAGGAGAAGTTTCATTACATTTAACCCCTTAGCGACCCTTGACGTAACTGTACGTCATGGGTCGCATGGGGATGTATGGAGCGAGCTCACACGCTGAGCTCGCTCCATACACGGCAGATGCCGGCTGTATAATACAGCCAGGACCTGCCACTAACAGCAGCGGTCGGTGCCCGAGCCGATCGCTGCTGTTAACCCTTTACACACTGCGGTCAAACGTGACCGCAGTGTGTAAACGGCGCCGGCGGCATGGGTGCCGCCATGTTTTGCCGATCGCCGCCCTCCTGAATGTCACAAGAGGGCGGTGATCGGTTGCTATGACAGCCGGAAGCCTATTGAAGGCTTCCAGGCTTGTCTCTGCACTAGATCTATTAGACGATGCCAGAGGCATCGTCTAATAGAAGTGCTGCGATTTTCCTATTCACTGCAATACTGTAGTATTGCAGTGAATAGTATGAGCGATCAGACTCCCTAGGTTTCAAGGTACCTAAGGGGTCTGATCATAAATGTAACAGAAGAAAAAAAAAAGTTTTTAAAAGTATTAAAAAAAATAAAAAAAATATAAAAGTTCAAATCACCCCCCTTTCCCTAGATCAGCTATAAAAGTAATTAAAGAACATTAAACATAAACATATTAGGTATCCCTGCGCTCCAAAATGCCTGAACTATTAGAATATTAAAACATTTATCCCGTACTGCGAACGGCGTAGCGGCAAAAAAAATAAAAACAGCCAAAAAGCGTTTTTTTCAACACTTTGGCTCCTATAAAAAATTGAATAAAAAGTGATCAAACCATCGGATCTTTCCCCAAATGGTATCAATAGAAACGTCATCTTGTCCCGCATAAAAAGACACCACAACCAGCTCCATACATGGAAATATGAAAAAGTTACAGGTGTTAGAACATGACACAAATTTTTTTTTCTATTTTGCAAAGTTTATCATTTTTTTAAAAGTATCAAAAAATTTCAAATACTATATAAATTTGGTATCACCGCGTTTGTACTGACACGTAGAACACAGGTAACATGTCATTTGTACCAAACAGTGAATGCTGTAAAAATTAACCCATAAGAAAATGGCGCAAATGCATTTTTTCTCCAATTGCGCCTCATTCTGAATTTTTTTCCAGCTTCCCAGTACATTGCACAGCATATTGAATGGTGCCATTACAAAGTACAATTTGTCCCGCAAACAATAAGCTATCATGTGACTCTGTGAACTGAAAAATGAAAAAGTTATGGCTCTTGAAATGTGAGGAGGGAAAAACGAAAATGCGAAACCAAAAAATGGCCTGGTCCTTAAGGGGTTAAGTTAGTTTCTCAGCTGGGAAGGGTTTTGTTTTGTTTATCCTGTGGCTTTGTAAAAGCAGTGTGTGCGTTACATGTGAATAAAGCCTGAACTTGTGTGCAATCCAGTGTCTGTGTCCTTGTTTCCTGCACTGCTACAGGCATTTACCTGAGCGATTCCCCACAAGCAGGAAAGTCCCTTTTAAAGAAATAAATGATAAAACTAACCAAAATCTAGATGCCCTGAAAGTCTGCAGCATTTTCTACATTATTCTGTTAGCTAGTCAGTTATAAAACCAGCAGGAGAACACAGGGGTTTTCCAGCCCCAAATTGATTTTCTTTACTGGTAAATTATCCACAGGATCGGTCATGAGTATGTGATCTGCGGGGGTTGGACAATGAGAACCCTGGACCGATGAGCTGTTGCAGCAGTTTCCAGGTGTCAGTAGCTGCTAGTGGACGAGTAATAGGGGAGGTGCTGAAGTTTCGGGGAACTACCTACCCCTATGCAGTGGACGGGGCCTCTATGTTGTTCCTATATTATAATAACTGCTTCCGGCAGCTGATCTGTGTGACATCAAACAGCCAGACCCCCACAGATCACATACTGAGGAAGTAAAAAGTGATTTGGTACTGGAAAACTTTTGCAGATTGGTTCCATCTTCACCTGGTTGCCATCTACATGGGGTAGTATTTACCAAACGTGGTCAGGCTTAACTATCTTTTGTCCTAATGCATACATGACAAGACTGAGTCTATTGTTCCAACCAGTTGTCTTATAGCCAGACAAACAGGACAATGAATATGAGGATGACTAGGTGCATGGCTGATTTTTTTTTTTTTTTAATTAATTTTTTTTCTGGTACACGTTTCTTTATATTTTGCTCAGTTTAAATTTTGATATGAGACCAAATAGAAGCAGAGGAAAGAACTGGATTTTTAAAAAAGTATTTTCTCCTTTTCTGATCCTCTAAGAAAAAAGAAGGTATGATGTAGCTTATCGTTTGCCCATAGTAATGTGAGATTGACTATCACAGCAGTCAAAGAAAGACAAAGAAAGTAAAAGTGAGAATAGATAAATAGGGCGGTGTCAGATACGGGGTGTGATTCAGAGCTACAATCAGAGGCAGCCAGTGTTAGAGCTCAGAATCGCAGAGACTAAATAGCATATTAAGTACCAAAACTAACAGCATCGATTACTCAGGAACAGTGGGGTCTAGAGAACAATATCCAACTGTAGGAATCCGTAGAGGGGAGGCTATTAACTGATGTAACGAGCTGAAGTTGTTGGAGTTGGTGAAAGGTCGTTTTTAAATGATTGTTGGATGTCTCATGTTATTCACAACTTTTTGACAGTAATGTAAAAAATGCACATATAAAATGTGCTTTGATATGATTCCGGGAGGGTAAGAACACATGTATGTATGATTCACTGTAATATGTATGCATGTATGTATGTTTTTATTCATTCCATTTTAAAGGAGTCGGTCATGTGTCAGTAATTTAAGTATATCTATTTTTTTTTTATTTTTTAAAGATACCGACTCCAGCCTTGAAGAGGCAGAGTTTAACTGGGAGGATTATCTAGAAGAGACGGGGAGTACGCCGGCTCCTCACAGCTTTTTCAAACATGTAAGTTATTAAAAATAGACCTTCCAGTTTCGTGGTCCTGTTTACCGTTTACTCATCAGATGTGTTTATAGGGCGTCTGTCATCAGAGCCCAGTATATCATCTCAGCCCGATAGATAGATAGATAGATAGATAGATAGATAGATAGATAGATAGATTAGGGTTTCTGGAATCAAATGTTGTTTTCCCCCTCATAAGTCACTTCCTCCGTTCCTAAGATATTGCAATTTGGAGCAAGGGCAATGCCCTTGTGTTTCCAAAAATCTTATTTGTATATTGATTTAAAAAATGAAGACTAGGGTTGAGCTGATCTTGAAGTTTCAGGATCGTTTTTAAAATCCCAATGCAAGTCAATGGTTTTTTTTTTTTGTTTTTTTTTAATAATCAAAGATCGGATTTTAAAAACGATCCTATTCACTACATAGCATGTAGTCCAAAAATTGTTTCAATTTTTGGACTCCACGCTGTGTAGTGATTAAAAAAAAAAAAAATCCCCCGGCTACTTAGCCCCCCTGGTGTCTACTTACCTGCACAGATCACTGCCGCTCCCCATTCTTCCCAGTCCGATCCGCTCTCATTGACATGCCTTCAGAGCGCTGTGCGCACCCCCACCTCCCTAGGCTAGTGTTAGAGATTATGGGAGTAGGCGGGGCTTGCTGTGGCTTAGGAGAGTGTGGGCGGGGAGACACGAGTGCATCACTCACCTCTCCCCTCCCAGTACCCGCCCACGCTCTCCTAAGCCACAAGCCCTGCCTTCTCCCAGCAACTCTAACAGAAGAGGAGCAAGAAGAACTGAACCGGCAGCGACAGCACTTCTGTGCAGGTAAGTTGAGCGAAGTTCGCGTGTAGATAGATACTATCTATTCTTCTGCTTCGTCCCTGCTTTACTGTATACTCAGCTCTGCTACATCTCAGATGTAGCAGAGTTGAGTATACGGTGAAACAGGGATGAACAGAAGAGTGGCAGGCTGCGGTAAATCTATAGGAATGAATAGACACAGCCGGCACGCCGGCCACTTCCATTCATTCCTATGGGTGCGTGCTCGCTCATCTGATACTATAGCTTTTCCCACAATGATTGGCCAGTAGCCAAGCATTGTGGGAAATAACCTCCGACCTCGATCCTGCCGGAAAAGATCGGAATCGGAATTCCGATCATGAAATTTTCTCGATCGCCGATCGGAATCTGAACATTTCCGATTCAGATTGCTCAACCCTAATGAAGAGGCCTATTCACAAGGGGAAAATGTTATTTGATTCTGGTGATCCTAACCTATTTATCTTGTAGGGTCCATTTAGCAGAATTCTGAAATTCGGCATCAAATTCAGCACCATATTCATCCGTGTGAATGGACCCCTATGCTGGTTTTTGATGACGCTCCCTTTAATATTTTCATACTTGCATCTTTATAACAAAACGGAAAAAAAATATTTCGACAAGGTGCAAGATGTGCAGTTAGCATGTCATATTGTTTTATGTCTGGATATTTTACATCATAATTCTTTTTTATAAAAAATTTTTTATACAATAATACAGAGAAATATAATCCATACGTAACATTATATCCCTTCTCTTACCCAAGCATGGGGAAAGGATATACATATTATTTTTAGTGAATATGCAAAAGTTTTCATATGGTTCCCCATTGTAGCAAGGCTGGGAATCCCCTGGCAAAGTAAAATATTAACAAACATTTATTATTCTGGTAAAGCCCTGAAAATCAAAGTTTCGGACAGGGAACTCCAACCTCAGCTTAGTGTGTGTGGTGGTAAAGCATTCTGTTGTTATTTCCTATCTTATGTTCTCTCTGAGATTTGTTCTTTGATCAAACTGAAATTTGTCCATCCATCTCTACTTTGAAAGTGACATCTTTGTACTACTCTGTCCTGGGGAAGCCCTGATCAGGTTTCAGGAAAGGCTGTACTTGGCATTATGTATACATTCACACGCTAACCTTGTGTTATAAAAAGCTTCAGTATCCATTCCAGTCTCATTACTTAGCTTTTACATATTAAAACAATTGTGTATTCAGCACTTGCATGACTTCCTGTGTAGTAATGCAGTGGGCAAGTTCCCTTTTTTGTGGCTATATTAGTAAGGGCTTTATTTACAGCTGATAAATGTAACGGAATATGTTTGTTTGTTTTTTTTTTTTTTTTTTTTTTTTTCCCCCCCAGATAATCCCATTAGAGTACGTGTCAGCGGTTCTGAAAAACAGTGACGTGCATCATCTGATCCATGCTGTTACTCTAAGCATATAGATCTTTTCCTAATCTGTTCGCCTATTCCAAAGTTATAAGCCTTTTTTGTTCTGATATAAATTAGTGTATACTAACCTAGTGTGCGATACCACTGCATGACATACAGCAAGCAGAGGCCCCGTCCCCTGAGAAACCAACATGTTACCGCCCATTTGGCTTTTAGAGCCTAATCTAAATCAACAATAGGGCTTATATCTTTAGAATGGCTGAACAGATTTAGATAACAAAACATCACAATGCTCAGGGTTACAGCAACTATTAGATAAAAAAGAACCTGTCACCAGGTCATATACTTAGTCACGGTTGTCACTCAATAGAGAAAATTGTCTTTATTCTTTCTTTAGGACAATTCGATTGGACTAGAGCAACTAAATAGGACTATAATGCCATTTACTTTCAGTTCATATCCTATGTTCTATTTGGGTAGGTGGACACCTCTACGCGAACAGGTTTGTCTCCAGGAATGAAATTAGAGGTCCGACTTAGACCAGACCCCCAGCCGTACTGGATTGCAACGATCATCACCACTTGTGGCAAATTGCTGCTTCTTCGATATGATGGATGTGGGGAAGACCGAACCGCAGACTTCTGGTGTGATATTGTGACCTCTGACCTTCATTCCATTGGCTGGGCCAAGCAGAACAATAAGACCCTTAGACCACCAGAAAGTAAGATAAAGCATTGTCTTTCCACAGCCAACTACTGATAAATAATGTCCTATAGATATCAGATAGGGGTGCAGTGGTTCCAAGTCTAGACTGGACGTTTGATCTTCCTTATTTCTTGTTTCTCAAACCTTTATAAATAACCATCTATAAAAGTTCCAATTTTGTGCCTACAAACTGCTGTGTATATACAGGAAGACAAATGCTTCTTCTGTAAATTTCACTAGAAGTATTCATATACACACCCTTTAGCCCTCTGATCCACCCTCACTAGGTTTACTCACTTGGCTGCAGAGATGAAATGCCCGTATACACCAACGTCTTGCTGAGGCCATCATAGGCACTTCACAGGCCAGTGAAATCATAAAATCGCTTGCCGCACGGCCATTATACAATTGTAAAATGCTGTGCCTGGTATGCAATGAAACATCTGATCGGTAGTATTGTGTTATGTTTGTCTGCCACCATTCTTATACGGAAGGGGACTTCAGGACTTAATAATTGACAAATATTATTAATTATTGTTTGAATATTTGTGGAAGTCAGTCATTGGGGACCCCCAGGTCAGCTGTTTTTAGATTTTACAGCTTTCAGGTGTGCGCTGCAGCTTCTTCACTGCTTACTAGTGATAAGCGAGTAGTATTCGATCGAATACTTTGCCAGCATAGGAATGCGTGTAATCGGCCGAACACCCCTTGGTGTTCGGCCGATTACACGCATTCCTATGCCGGCGAGGTATTCGATCGAATACTACTCGCTCATCACTACTGCTTACCAAGCACAGCGTTGTACAATTTATATAACTCCTCTGCTTGATATCGCAGCTCAGCCCATTTGCTTGAATGGGACTGAATAGTGAACAGACCGTGTGACTGATGAACTTGAATTCACACGGCCTGTGAAGCAAGAGCGCCACTTCTGTTTTGCTTTAAGCAGCTGTTCTGCAGCGGTGCTAGGTGTCAAACCCACTTTAATTTCTTTTCCTGGAGAACCCCTTTAAGCAAGACACAGACTAGAGTTGGCGTCTTAAACTTACTGTAGATGATTTAGAAGATGATCTGTATAAGTGGAGGGACACAATCTCAATATGAATTCATAGATTTTATGCCTCTTCAACATACAGCAAATGTTCTAAATTTAGATTCATTGCGACTGAAAGAAATGTAATAATAGTGCAGATGCCAATGTGAACTGCATAGTATCAATCACATTTCAGCTTCTGTGTGCATAATGTATTCAGACCCTAAAGAGCGGTTATTGTTATGTTATACACAATGCAAACATGGAAGCAAAAGCATTGATTTTATGCAATGGTATAAATAAAATTAAAGCTTTCATATAATGATATTCATGCAGTTCAAAAACACGATGAATACTTTGTCACAGGCTGCAAGGACCGCTCCTTTTTGTCTGAATACATGTAAGATTCTGTGCGTTCTGCAGTTACTGATGGGCACAAGGTTTGCTGTCTGTAAATGCACATTCCCTAGAGTGAGCCTGGTTGTAGCAAAACAATGCCCTTGGCAAGGAGAAACCGTTCTGTTCCTTACTGAAACCACTTCTAGTTAACAGGTTAGCTGGTTGTAAGACCTTCTGATATTTTAGTTTTGGACTAAGATATCCTTCTGGTTAGCTCTGTTGCCCTTCAGAATTGGGTAGTAATACAGGAACCCCACTTATCAATTACAGATAAAATTATGTTCTCCATAAAAATAAAAAACGTATACTTCTCTCCATATTCTCACATAATATCCAAAAACCCACCCATAGACTCCTGGGGTTCATGTTGGTCGCGGCGAGGTCAGTCATCCCCAGACTCTGGCAGTCCCTGACACCTAGTACTTTCCTATCCTGGCTGAAGGAGATCCTCACCTTACAGAATATGGAGAGCCTGGTGGCTGAGCTTCAAAAAGATGAGAATGCACCAAGAGACATGGCTCTTCTGGAACCATTTCTACTATTCCGACGAATTCCAATCCTTCTTTGCCTTTGTGTCTTATGCACGGGGGATGGGCCTTCAGCTACCTGATGCATTGCTCTTGCCACTTAAACCTCTACCATCCTTTGCTTGTGCCACTTTGTGCAAGGAAAATGTTTGTTCATGTGCATGACCCTATTTAAGACTCTGGATCATGGAATGAATACATCACATGGGTTCATGTCATTCTATACAAATCACTGAACTAAGACAGCCATAAAGATAAAGAACCTGGGAACTGGGAATTGATTATCTGTTTTTATATGTATATAGTACTAAGCCTCTCCCCCCCCCCCCTCCTGTAATCCTATCCCTATGTGTCCAGTTGTGCATAAATACGCAGCCTGCAGAAAGAGTTTTTAGATATATCTGAAGAAGAAGCCCAGAGTAAGCTTCGAAACGTCATATTCTGTCATCATTATGAGTTAGCCATTAAAAAAAGGTATCACCTACTGAGAACTTGCAAGTTTTTTGTTTTTTTTATATTCCACTTTGTGCAGTGAGAATAGATACTTCCACTACTATGACACTCATCCTGCTTGAGCAGTAAGGGGGGTGTTCCTTGGGCTGGAGGTCCGCCCCCAGTGCACTTTAGACTAAACATTAGTTATAGAATGTATTAACGTGTAAGAATTTCACACTGCTGTTATGGTAATATACTCCATAACTCTGTATATTAGTTTGGACCACCTCTGTACGCTAGTTTAGAGTTTATATATAGATGTAACTTAACAATACATGTATCAATAATTTACATTATCTAACAGATCCAGTGTAAAGCCTTCATTATAGTACAGAGATGTAATTCAAGCTCTGCTTATTGCCATTGGAAACAGTCAGCAAGATTGTAAGGAGTGTGGTAGGGGAGTGGGCTTCTTGGCTGTAGGAATTAAGGAGTCAAGGAAGAAATTGAGTATCGGGACTAGCATTCTTCTTAAGATGCTCACTCAGTTTGTATAAGAAACTTCTTTAATAAGTCATGCAACAGTGTCACAAATGTTGCAGGCGCACAGGAGATTGACAGCGCTGATTCTTTGCTACATAGGGATAAGATTATATTTAAGGTTGATCAATTAGCTGACCATTATGCAAGATATCAAATATGTTCTATGTTTCTTATTCTTGTACTCTTTCTACATTTGATACATCTTATATCTCATGTTTAATACAAAGTAGATGACAGTAAGGTTCCCAGGATTTATGTTTGCAATAAAAAATAAAAATCTCTGAACAGGCTAGGATGTTAATATTTCAGTTTGTGTTGTTTATAGGCTCAGGATAAATGTTAGTATTGCAACTTTATTCTGCAACTTTTTTTTTTTTTTTTTTTTGATAATGAAATCTTGATGCTATTTTGACCAATCTTAAAAGGGGTTTTAGGCTAAAGCTATGGATGACCTCGCCTAAGGATAGGTCATAAGATTCATTGCTTTTCAGAGGTCCTGTGCTGTAACTCCTTCACTCTCTGAGATAGTGGTCACAATAATAGGCTACGTTTGACTGCATTTGTTTCCAGCATATTGTCAGTCTATGCACAGTACAGCCATGGAGAAAAATGCTGCACAGTAAGAGTTGACAATTAGCAAAATGAAGTGATTGAAGAAAAGAGAAATCTAAATCACATCAATATTTGGTGCCACCTTTGCCTTTTTTGAGGAGGAGTCCTGGAAGTGATGATACGGCCCTCATAGAGCCCTGATCTCTACATAATCCAGTCTGTCTGGGATTATACAAAGAGACAGAAGGATTTGAACAGGTCTACGTCCACAGAAGATCTATGCTTGGCTCTCCAAGATGGCGGGAACAACCTCCCTGCTGAGCTTGTTCAAAATCAGTCTACAAGTACCTAGAATTGATGGAAGGCAAAGGGTAGTCACACCAAGTATTGATAATACTTCCATTTTTTAAAGAGTTCTAACTTTCCAGTGTTTTTTCTACATGTGCTTAAAAAAAATCTATACTGGTTAAAAATTAAAAAAATAAATAAATTCCTAGTCCTTACTCGCCAAAGGGATGCCAGATGACTGTTTTGTTTGGCATATGTCAGGCTGCTATATGTTGGTATACCTTTTTATTGTGTAAAATAAGTATAGTTGACATTCTTCTATTGTGAAGCAACTCCTGATAATATATATTAGCTTTCCTGACCATAGAATACAGACAGCTAGCCGTATATCAGGAACAGCAAATTATTGGTTTTAGCACATTTTATGAAAAGTTCTGAATTACCTTATTTTTCCCCCATTTTAGTTCTAAAGGACAAATTGCAAAACTGGGAAGAATTTCTTGAAGAGACATTAAAAAGTGCTTGCAGTGCTCCTGCTCATCTGCTAGAGGGCGTAAGTATATCCTTCACAAGTATTTATTATAGAATGAAACCTGATGATTTACATATATCTGTGTAGTTATTACCAGAACTAACTGTGAGGACACTGAAGAGTATCAAGTACCTACCCTAAAGGTGAGTTCACACTACGTATACGGCAGCTTATTCTGAACGTAAAACATGTTCAGAATCAGCGGCGTATAAAGCAGCTCCATTCATTTCTATGGGAGCCGGCATACGAGCGCTCCCCATAGAAATGAATGGGCTGCTTTTTTCACTACGAGCAGTCCCATTGAAGTGAATGGGAAGTGCTGCGTGTACGGCTCGGCATGAGCAGAGCTAGCCGTACACGGCTGCACTTCCCATTCACTTCAATCGGACTGCTCGTAGTGAAAAAAGCAGCCCATTCATTTCTATGGGGAGAGCTCGTATGCCGGCTCCCATAGAAATGAATGGAACTGCTTTATACGCCGCTGATTCTGAACGTGTTTTACTTTCAGAATAAGCTGCCGTATATGTAGTGTGAACTCACCCTTAGTCTGTAAAAATAAGAGCCAGTCTAGTATAACATGGTGATCCAGGCTCATGTACAGGCATGCTTTTCATGTCTATGCTCTCCCTATAGCACCTTAGCGGCACTATAACAGTCTCTTCTTAAGTCTCTGATTGTACTTCAGGCTGAGGCAGTGCTTGAGGGTGCAGGATACTGGCAAGTGGTATATATGGAATGGTTAAGTTCTGTGGTGCCTTAATAGGCTTGGCTTATTCCCGAAATAATATTTTTGTTGTATTCATCCCTTCCCAATTGTACATTTTCCATTTCCATGCAGCCACATAGAGGAAAAGGCCCAGTAGATCTGTTTGGGCCTAGGTGGAAACTGGAGCTTCAGCATTCACAAGACTCTTTGGCTGCATGGCCCGTTCAAGTATTAGAAAACATTGGTGGAAGACTTCAGCTGAAGTATGAAGGGGCGCCTGACTGGCCCAGCGTACACTGCTTCTACCTTAACCCACGCTTGCATGAAATGGGGTGGGCTAGTCAGAAAGGCTATGAAATAAAGCCCCCTCAAGGTAAGTGCATTTATATGCAGGACACTGGATGAGATAGTATGCTATTGTGGCTGCAGATGTGGATACAGTCTAGGAAATCTTTAGTAATTAAAGTACTTTTTCATTCAGAAATTATTCATCTAAACACAGAGGAAAAATGGAAAGAAATACTGAAAAAGTGCTTAGCAGAGAATGAACGCTTTGTACCGCCCGAGCTCTTTCAGGTTAGTAGCCACACTTCATGGTTGTCTATAAAGTGTATAAAGTGGGGAGTTCTATTTCCTCGGACTTACAAGGAATGTTTAAATATTTTTGTGTGCTTTTTTTTGTTTTTTTTTTTAAATAAATTTTTGGTCATCTGAGCCTCTACCAGGGCCCACACATGAAATTGCCCCATTTCCTCCTGTTAGCTTCCCCCACCCTCCTTTTTTTTTTTTCCATCTCTGCTCCTCCTCCCTCCTCTCTCCACTCTTTCTTTCTCTATTCTTGTTAATGTTTGTTGCCCTTGCTGACTGTTGCCATTTTAGGGTCCCTCTTCGGCTTGTGGTCCTCAGTGCATGTATTGTTGTTTTTTAGGGTTTGTGTTTTAATTTGTGAAAATCAATAAAACATTTGAATTGGAAAAAAAAAAAAAAAAATAACGCTAAGTTGTTAGCGTACACACTATAAATGACACAGGATCCGCTATTCACAATAGATGATGGTCACAGTTAATTTTCACAGAACAATGACCCCTGTTCATGGGGAAGAAAGAATGAACATCAATGTTTGGTCTTAATTGGTAAAAATAAAATATAGGCGACTCCTTTACATCTACAAAGCTCTGTTTGTTTGAAAACATTGGAGCTTGTTTGACACTGTGCTGTAGGGCATGTACGGACAGCAGAAAAGTCTGAAGCAGTGATAAAAGAAAATCCGAGGCAGAAATCTGAGGCAGAGCCTTGGATTTCCGCTATGGATATGCAGTTTCCACTCTGGGGGATACATGTTAATAAATCCCATTAAGTGGGGCTAATTGCACAAGTAGTTGCCAACCCCGGTTTCCATGTGGAATCTTCCTTTAAGAATAGTCAACTTTTTTTTTTTTTTTTTTGACTGTAATACAGATTTTAAATCTCTGTGTAGAAAAATTTGGGCCATATAAACTGTGTTTGAAAACCAATGGGTGGCAGAATAGATGTGGTTTCTGCACAGATTGTAAGAGCAAAGTGGTCATAAAGAAAGTAGAGTACTTTAATTTTCTATTGCAGTGCCATGGTCTAATTTCTTCATAGTACAAACATATTTATCGGATGTCTGTTACTGAGTGTGACAACTATATCACTTGCTCCCTCTCCAGTACTGTCGGTATGTTGCTCTGACTGTGAGTGACAGCACAGAATCTGTAGATGTCACTCACACATCTCGGCCTGTGTCTGCACATTGACATTTACAGAGTACCTAAACTTTCAGCCAGCTTTTGCAGGATTTCTCAGAAAGGATCCAACCTTTGATAATACAGTATAATACAAAATGTATTAAATACACAAATACTGCCACTAAATCAAAAGTGTATAAAACTACAAATATTCCCCCAAAATAATCTAATACGTGTTTAATATAATAATAATATATAATGAAATGAGAACTAATATTAAAAACATTTCGAAATCCTAGGACAACCCCGTGCCATCCCAGCATGTCTCAATTAATACACTGAATCATATAAGACCATTACATAAAGCTAAATAAATTTACATGATGTCACAATACATAGTACAAGAATGGCCAGGGTTGAGTGACTGCCACAGAGAAATAAGACTGATAGAGGAGTATGAATAGGAATTATGTTATATAAATACTGCTAAATTGCACCACCAGGAATATTAATCTGCGATACCTAAGCCCAGACTTGGTACTGGACAATAGGGATAGCAGTCAGACTTTCTATAATTCGAAGAGAAATGGAGGGGGCAGAGAGGGCGACCACAACCTGCAACCCTCACCCCCTATGTGCAGTTCGCCGCGCAGCTGCTTCTGGGGCTGAAAAAAAAAAATCTGGTGTTATCTGAAAGTCTAGATATGTTTTAAAGGGGGAACTCCAGTGTAAACCTGCTCCTAAATACATTTACTAGTTTTCTATTTTCTAGGGTTCTAACATTTCTATCACTGTTTTCTAGGAACAGATGCAGATTCCCACACATACATTCTCAATTGGTATGAAAATGGAGGCGATAAACCCCAAAGATCCATCGTGCATTGTTCCTGCTACAGTGACTGAGGTATCCGTGTTAAATACGTCTTCTGCATTTAGACAATCACAAACTGTACTACAAAGTCTCAGGTGACAGACCAGATGTATAGAACGGTGCAAATGTTTTTGGCAGTAGGGTTAAAATTCTGCAAAGAATTTTGTCAAAAATAGAAATGCTAAATTAGTTTTGTCAATTAACAAAATGCAACACGGAAAAACAAAAGAGAAATGTAAGTCAAATCAATACTTTATCATTAAGGGCTAGTTCACACGTGGGCAAAGGGGCGGATTTTGACAGCGGGTTTCGCTTCAAAATCCGCCCCTTTACAATGGTGGTCTATGCAGACCGCCAGGCTTCTTTTTTCCGCTAGCGGCAGGCTGCTGCTAGCGGAGAAAAGAAGCGACCTGCCCTATCTTCAGGCGGAAGCCGCGCGGCTTCCGCCCCCGGCAGCACTCTCCTATGTCGGCTCATTCATTTGAGCCGACAGCGGAGGGGAAAGCCGCGACCGCGATGGTTGCGGCAGGCGGGTTTTGACCAGAGAGAGACGCGGCTCGCTGCGTCTCTCTCGGTGTCAAAACCCGCGCGGGCAGTTCACGTGTGAACTACCCCTAAAACTGTATCAATTCTTGAAGTCCTCCCCCTCCCGTCACTGGATCAGGTCAATGAACTTAAAAGCTGATGGAATGATTGATTGCATCTGTCTCCATTCCCTGCAATGTTATAAACAAGAGAAGCTTTCCTTTGTCATATTTGCTTACTTATGTAGCAGCAGAGAAAGTTTGTCAGGATGTCTTTCTCATGTTAGAAAACTAAACAAACAAGGCCAATGAAATCTTCTGTCTCGTATTCTAACTTCACAGTAAATGGAGATGGATTCATTAATCATTCTGTTGACGTTTCAGTCTGTTGCTCTGATCCTGTAATGGATCAGAACAGCTATCTTCAAAGACTGCAGTGTATACATAGTCTTACACGTCTATTTTTGAAAGCATTCCAGCATTTTTCCACACCTGCCTAAACCATTTGCACAGTCCTGTATACATATAAATTCTGTTTCTTGCCTGTCAGATTTTTTTGCCTTGAGGAACAATCTTGCCGCATATGTAAATGGTAATACACACACATTGCTTATAGTAGACCTGAGATGTCCTCATGAGAACTTTGGTAAACAAACTAGGAATAAGCATAGTATCCTCTGCACTGTACATATACATGTATGCTATTCTGGTCCTGGAAAACTGATAAAACAAGGACCTATTCTGTGTTTTGTTTCTTGTTGGTTTTTTTTTTTTTGAGAGCCAAGTGTCCTGATTTTCTAAGAAAATGAAAGGTGTTTATGGCATCATTCAGCTTCATGGGTCTATGTGTAGTTCATAATACTGTCACTGTGCTATGAACTTTAAAGGGATCATTATATTATAATGCAACCCATGGCTGCATTAAAAGTAAAAATAAAAAAAATACATAAAACAGAAAACACTTGCTTTTGCCTAGAAATCAGACTCTTCTCTGTTCTTGAGTGAAGCCAGAGATGGACACCTTGGCATCACTGCAGATGCCCCCAAGGTCCGGCACTTGCACACTGAAGCTGTGGAGCCCTTCTCTGCCTTCATTGAAGACCTGCATTGAAATGAGGAGTACAGCGATGGGCGAGTATTTCTAATGCAGTGGATTGCTTTATAACTGAGGAAATTGAGACACTAAACCCCAGTCTATAAGGGACTATGGGTGGTTTAGTGTTCCAGATTCCCTCTAAATCCGACGTTATTTGGTCATCTGATTGGGCCCTTAAACTTGGGCTGTCTCAGTGGCAAACTTGCCATATGTGCAACCGGTAAGCCTTTTATGAAGTGGTCTATGGGTAACCAGGTTCTGTCTTTTAACTGGATATTGGGAAGCCATAGAGCTTTCTGCACAGGGGCCTGTTCTTGTTGGTAACCATTCCTGCTTGTTCGTTGTTAACTTGACTCCATCTATCTCCCAGGTCTTCAATGACCATTATATCCTGCTTGAACTAGATGACCTGAGGCCTGAGGAGTCTAGGAATCATCAGACCTTGGTGTGTCACAGGAATAGCCCACAAATTCTCCCTGCACATTGGAGCCAGAAGATGGGTCTGACTGTCCGGTCCCCTCCTGGTATGTCCATAGAAAGTGAAGGAAGATGCTCAATTGTCTTGCCATAGGTTTGACCTATACAACCCTATGGGTATGTTGCTGTGTACAATGTTTATTTGCTGTCTAAATGGTATTGGGGGATCTTGAACACACATGACAAATTTACAAGGCAGCAAGGCAGTTTTTTTAGTAGGTGAAAACCTAATGGATGTAATCCTACCTATTAGAGACTTTCCTGTAATATACACATATCCTCCTTATACTGCGATGTAATAATGTAATGACTAGTTTCGCTGAAGATTCTCTAAACACCCATTGTGTTGCACATAGCATTCTTCCTCATCTGGTATATCTAGGGAACATGTCTCTATTTGTCATTCTTCTCCTTCAGGTTATTCAGAAGAAGCCTTTGACTGGGATAAATATCTGAGTCATTGCAATGCTCACGCTGCTCCTGACAGTTGTTTCCCTGAGGTGAGCTTTCACTATTGAACCTTGCAGGCTTTCTAGATGTTCTTGCATGTTAAGCTAGATATACACAGCATTTTTTTTTTTTATTACCCAGACAAAGGAAACAAAAGCACATAGTGTGTGTATATGTATATGTATATATATATATGTATATATATATATATATATATATATATATATATATATATATATATATATCTGACTCCCCTGCCCCACTTCCCAAAAAAATAGACATACCGGTACTTCTGTCTGTCTTTATCTGCTGGGACTGTATGTTTGTGGTATGGCAGCTACTTTTAATCCCGAGACTAATTAAACAGGGCGATGAGAGAAAAGTAAAAAAAACCCTTAAAGCTAAGTCCCCACCTAGTGTTTCCTTAATTGTAACTGATCTGTTGCAATGTACAAAAATGTCAGCTTTTTTAATATCGCACCTTTTCTGCTGCGGATATTTTTCTGCAATGTGCAAATACTTTGTAGATATTGTAAAACGCAACTGCCAAATCCTGCCATTTATGCTCCATGGGGCCGCAGCCTAAAAGGGTTATACCATTAAGAATAGTCAGACCTCCAGTGATCTGACACTTATCCCGCATGTACAGGATAAGTGTCCAGTGACTTGTCAGAAGTGACGTCACTAGTCTTATGCATGTGACCGTCTTAGTCACAGGACTCTCACCACTTCCACTTTGGTGCGGAGGGTAGGCTGGTATATAGTCTTTTACATTGCTCTTGGCCAGTTGTGGGTTTCCAGTTAGCCTAGAAAACCCCTTTATTTTCCACTTTGCTTAAGCCTTAATCGGCCAAATTCAGTCAATTAGGAGCACGGGTACAATTTCCAGCCTGACCCTTTTTTGGCAGCCACTGGGAGAAATTTTCCAAATGATAATTGGGCAAAATGGCAAAAATCTAGCAAAGTTTTAGGCACAGGACAGCAATTGGCAATCTTCAGGCCTCATGTACACATTGGTGTTTGTAGCCTGAAGTTCTTCCAATGCTCTGTCCTGCAGGTCCTTCCTGAAATCTGATCAGATGCCCCCCCCCCCCCTTGTTGACGTTAATAAATGTCATCTGAGTGCATTCTGTTGTGTTTTTTTGGGTTTTTTTTTCAAATAATACAGAAAAACATAAGTACCACTTGGTCATGTACATGAGGCCTTAGAGGACTAAAGAGAGGATGTTACATTTTGCTGCATTATATCTGTATAATCGTAAGAAAGTTAGTATATGACTCCATTCACTTGTGAAAGATCTGTCATCTCATTAAACAATACGGTGAGGCACCTACCAGCCTAAAATGACTGCGCACAGGGAACAATACAATCCATTACTATCCATAACATTAGAGGATTCTTGTATACATAATGTGGTTTAGTACAGGAATTGATACATCCTACTAAAACCATGCCCTGCAGTGTCACCTAGTGGCCAAAAATAGATAGTGAATCTCAGAAACTTTTTTTTTTTTTTTTTTTTTTTTAATATTATTATTCTGCTTGTGCAGCCTGGTTCATACAGAGTTGATTGTAAATATGTCTTATTTAATTCCTTAGCGTCAGAACCAAAACTTTGGGGCATCTGTGTCCTGTAGCCAAAGTAATTTGCATGTATGTGATAAATATTAATTGATGCTTTGCAACTAAAAAGTGACATTAAATGTAGTCCTTTTATCTTTAGGATTCCCCCAGTGATTGCTTATGTGAATGTAATGAGTAGTCAGTGCACACATCTGAGCTCCGTATACTCTTACCTGGGTTATGGTGATTAATTGACAACCTGGATGATGAATCTAGGCATATTGCCTGCAGTTATCAGCAAATCTTACAAGATGTTCTAGAAGTCCTTCAGTGCCGTAGTAACTAGAGAATGTAAAATTGCAAATGTACTTAGAAATATGTATTGTTGGTATTATGTAGTGGTTACATTTGGAGTCTGCACCCATCTAGGAGGTCATTCTTATCCCTGTTGGTCAATTTATGTCATCAGTAAAATTGACTCTGCAATTTATTACCACAAATATAGTCAATAATAACACTGAATTCATCTCTACTATGATGGTGATAGACTTGTCGACTCTTTCCAGCATGTACTGACCCTTATGATTTTCTTCACTGCGCAGGTCCAGAATGAGCATGTTCTTCAGGAACGCATGAAGCTAGAGGCCGTCAATCCCTTCCAGCCACAGGACATCTGCGTCGCCACTATAACAAGGGTTACCGGCCCGTACATCTGGCTTCAGCTGGAAGGTATTAGTCCACAAATTACTTGAACCTAATGTTCCAATTCATCGCTTGTTAACATGTGTCTGTCATGGTCACATGGCCTGAAACCTTGGTTTGTATTAAAGTTAAAAATATATATATATATATATTTAATAAGAGGATTTTCAATACGTATGGATCCTAATTTTGTGACCTTCACTTGTTTCCATAATGCCCATTTATTTGTTTGTGCTAACCGTTTAGATCTACTGAGTAAAATTCTTGCATTTGTGACACACATTTTGTGCATATGCCATTAACCCCTTCCCGACATCCGCTGTACTAGTACGACAGATGCCAGGTGTTTAACTATGGCGGCCATCTGGGAGCCGGGCGGCCGCCATAGCCGCCGTGTTTTATACAGTAGACACCCAGCGCTAATGCCCCTGGTAAGTGCCCGCACCGATCGGGGACATTAAACTCTCAGCTTTGACCGAGGCGACATTTTCCTGGTGGCTGCCATTTTGCTGGGATTTTGCTCCAGGGCCGGGATCGCGTTGTGAAGGCTCCCCGGCCTGTCATTCAATGGATTCTAGTGCAGGCTACTCTATGTAACCTGCAATAGAAGAGCCGTGTTTTTGCATTGTAATGCATTGCATTAGTGATCAGACCCCCTGGGGTTCAAGACCCCCTAGGGGGTCTAATAAATGCAAAAAAAATTAAAGTAAAAATAAAAAAAAGAATAAAAATTCAAATCACCGGTAGAGATGAGCGAACACTGTTCGGATCAGCCGATCCGAACAGCACGCACCCATAGAAATGAATGGAAGCACCTGTGACGCCGGCCGGCCGCCGGCAAAGTCAGCGTCACAGGTGCTTCCATTTATTTCTATGGGTGCATGCTGTTCGGATCGGCTGATCCGAACAGTGTTCGCTCATCTCTAATCACCGCCCCTTTCCTTAGAACACATATAAAAGTACTTAAATACTGTGAAACACATACATGTTAGGTATCCCTGTGTCCGAAATCGCCCGCTCTACAAATCTATAAAAATATTTTTCCTGTTCAGTAAACACCATAGCGGGGGAAAAAGTCAAAAGTGCCAAACTACCATTTTTTTCACAGTTTTGCCTCTGATAAAAATTTGAATAAAAAGTGATCAAAGCAAAAGCAATTCCCCAAAATGGTATAACTAAAATGTACACCCGGCCTCGCAAAAATAGACGCCCTATACACCCCTGTACACGGAAGTATAATAAACTTACGGGTGTCAGAATACGGCGACTTTTAGAAAAAAAAAAAATTTTTGGGACAGTTTTGGATTTTTTATTAAGGGGTTAAAATGTAAATAAAACCATATAAATTTGGTGTCCCCAGAATCGTACCGAAACATAGAACATAGGTGACATGTCATTTTGGCTACACAGTGAACACCGTGAAAATGAAACCCTTAAGAAAATCGCACAAATGCAATTTTTCTTCAAATCCACCCCATTCTGAATTTTTTACCAGTACATTGTACAGTATACTTAATGTTGGCATCATGAAGAACAATTTGTCCCGCAAACATTAAGACCTCCTATGGCTATGAGAGTGGAAAAATAAAAAAAATATGGGGTTTGGAAGGAGGGGAGTCAAAAACGAAAACCAAAAAATGCCGTCGGCGGGAAGGGGCTAATGTTAAAGATGGACGTACCCCTTCAGGCTTAACCACATAGTGAAGGCATGTGTGCTGTTGCCTTAGTGCAGGCCGAAAAATATTGTACTGTAACCTAATATTTCATTGTTCATCAGGTGTGAAGACTTCTGTTCCAGAGTGCATTGTGCATTTGGAATCCACGGACATCTTTCCAATGGGATGGTGTGAAACGAATGGTCACCCTTTATGTACCCCACCTCCTCTCAACTGTAAGAAGTCACTTTTATTGTGATTTTCTGCAAATTTACAATCACTGGTTCTTTATGGAAACTGCTACAAATAACAGGCAGGGGTCATTCATACTGTCGAAAATAAAAAGGAATTTAAGGCCGACATCTGCCTCTATTCCTCTTCCTTTTCTGGTCCTTTTCACTGCTGGTTACACACATTCAACTGGGAATCTGGGGCAAGATCAAGCAGGATGCTTATTTCGGTGTCCTGTGCCAATCTCTGATAACAAGGCCAGAATCTGCTGCTATTAGGTGGAATCTGACTCTGTGCTGTGTGAACTTCTCTTTTAAAGAGGAACAGTCACCAGTCTGAAAATCCAATAACATGCATTATTATTATTATTATTATTATTTATATAGCACCATTAATTCCATGGTGCTTTACATTTGGGGGTTTACATACAATACACAAAATATACAGGTAATACTAACAATGACCGAATGGCACGGTGGGGTAGAGGGCCCTGCCCGCGAGGGTGTACAATCTATGAGGGAAGGGGGATAGAGACACAAGGAGAGGGGGAGACTGTTCAGATATCAAGCATTCTGGGGTGTTGTTTATTCAAAAATAGAAGATTACTGTAATAATCCTTATACTCTAGAATATACAGATTAGAGTATACAAGTCAGGTGGGGGCTAACGCTTCATTACATGCAGCACAGAGACCCTACTCCCAGAGAAACCACAGTGTTACTGCCCACTTGGCTAGTAAACCTTAATTTGCATCAACAAGAAAAGGACTTGCCTCTTTGGAGTGGTCGGCTGCAGTTCATTGGAATTTTAAAAGTTCCATGTAGACCTGTGTCTGAGATTCGTATTAGATCCCCTACACTAAAGATTGCTGTCCCTGTGAGAGATCAGAGGGCTCTGGGTTTGGTTTTGGGTTCAGTAGATAAGGGCATTTCCTTCATTGAAGTGTTGTCATTTTTTACTTCTATATACATATATCCTCATTTAGAAGCATAACATGCAGCTTATTGTGATTTTTTATTTGCTATAGCAAAACCTCGTAAGAAGATTGCCAGAGACTCTGACAGGTAAGTAAGAGTAACAAATCAACGCACAAAGACACACTCAGAGAAATTGCATCAGGCAGTGAGATGAGATTAGAACATGACAGACTCGCACTCCATATTTATATACATTTATTTACTATTTTTGTATTTTTCTTTTAATTTTGCTTACAGCTGTGGCTTATGTGCTGTAAATGTTGTGAAACCTCATACTGGGCTATACGGGGACAGTTTTCTTAAATATGCACAATACAGTCCCCTGCCCATGATTTGCTATTCTTTTCTCACTATCCTGAGCTCTTAAACTAATAACCTGTATATATCCTGTATACAATGTGTTTTCCATCCCTTCTTTCCCTGGTACTTTACTTGTTTGATGTTGTCCGCACTTTGTTTCCAGTATGTCATCTTTTACATGTAGTAGACAGGACTGTATTCTTTTTATACCACATTCCGTAGTTCACTCCCCCACCTACCGCCAACCCTCTGCATTGTACTCCATTATAGATCATCATTGTAAAGTATATCCTATTCATTCTCTTGTAGTGACAGTTGACAAGGCCAAAACATCGGAACTATAGTCTCCCTTCTTCAACAATTGACTTACTGTGTATTATGTAGGACTGTGTATGTTAACTGCTAATAAACTCTTCTATAAGCAACTAAAGGAGAGTGCTGTGGTGTATTCTACACTTGCACCCAAACTACATGCACCTCAACCTTACTGAATGTGGGGTCAACTATCTTCTACCTGTCACTTACTGCTATATAACACGCATCTCTTGTTTTGTTTTTTAACCATATCCAGTACAAAGAAACATAATATATCAAGTAAAATAATAACAAGTGTGTCCCTCCAAGGGGGTTGCAAAGAAGATTAATAAATATACAAACTGAGAAAGGAGAGAAAAGAGAGAAGGAAAGGGGGTGAAATGGAAGGGGTCAAGCTATAAAGCGGCACCTGGGCCACCAATATGCTTACTTTGACATTATTGCTTTGTATTCAGTAGAGTCCTGATATAAAACCCAGTAAAACCAGATCCTGTGAAAGGAGTCAGACATATCACGCAACTGTGTCATTGATTCTTCAACCATTCTGATTTCCTTAACTCTGTAAATCCACTGCCTGAGCATGGGAGGTTCCGTACACCGCCATAAGGCTAGTATGCTAGTCGTAGTGGCATTGACTGGGTCGTGTATGAGCGACACCTGCTAGGATTTTAAAGGAACCCCACTCAAATGAAAGTGTAAAAAGGCCAAGGGCAAAAAAAAGGAAGGGTGAAATCGGTAAAGGAGGAAATGAATCTCCATGACTGTAGTATGGGACAACTCCACAAAATATGGAGCATGAGGTGTGAAGGTGTAAGGGCATGAGGTTTAGTAGGTACCCTATATCAATGAAATATGACTTTGTATCCAGCATTCTGGAGGTGGCTAGAAATACAGCCGTCTGGGCCAAGGGCAATGAGCCATCTGATCTAGTTGCTGAATATGGGAGTCCATCTGTAAATCATGTGCCTAGTGTCTGATATAGGCAGCGGGAGGTGTGTCGAGCAGAGACCCCCAACTCTGCATAGATAACAGGGTATGACCACTTATGCCGCAGCCCACACAGACTAAAAGCTCATAAGGACATGTGAGAATGGTGGGGGAAGTAGAGTTGCCAAATTGTGGGGAGAGCTCTCCAAAAGCCCAATAATATCATGATAGAGGGGACATAGTGAAGATTTTAGTAGGACAGCCTGCACAGTATTGTTTCCAACCATGGTGCTACTATCAGAGAGGCCAATTCCATGTGTACCATGAGTTTTGTTTTGCCATGCCTATACCAATCCACTATCCAAAATACTTGGTAAGATCAAATGTCTGGAAGACCCAGGCCCCACTAAGGTGTAGGTTGGAAGAGTACTGATTTAGCAATCCTTGTGGTTTCCCAGCCAGATTTAGTTAATAGTCATTGAGGTGAGTTTCAGGAAGAAATCCCTGACAATATGTATAGGCAAATGCTTGAAGAAACAGCATATATGGAAGGACATTAACTTTAAAGATGGAGCACCGTCCAAACCAAATGAAGGTGCCTTGGGACCCCAATAGGATGAATTCTACTGAAATCAATGGGAATTGGTTTTGAGGCAGAGAAAGCTACAGAATGAGCACAAAAATAAGCAATGTGAACTAACGTGTAAATGTTCAAACCAGAAATTGTAACCTGAGCTGTGCGAGAAGCTTCATATAATCTGACATTAATAAATGGGTAGTGGCGCCATCTTTTCATCGTGCCTTTCTTCATACAAACTGACACCGTTTCTGTTCCCTTTTAGAGATTTGTCTACTAAGAATGGACATGGAGTAAATGGGTCGGATACTTCAGCCGGCAACACCAGTAAGCTCTACAATTTCTAGTGCCTTTCATCTAATCTCTGAACCACTTGTGTATCTGTATAGAGGTTTTACTACCATCATTACCTACTACACATTGGAAGCCTTTGTATTCACTACATCTGCCTCTTGGATTAGGATTGGAAGTAGTTTATACAATGAAAACTTTTCTGGTTTCATTGTATAAGTTAATAACTAGAATATTTGTCCTAGGTTTCTGTCCTTTGGGTTTGCTTGGAGACTCTAAAACCCTGTCCGCTTGAAATGGCGGTTAGACGTGGAAACCTGCAGAGCCCGTAGATTAGAATGGGGTTTGCCCAGTTTCCAACTTTTTTTTTTTTTTTTTAAGGACTTTTCCGTCCACTGATTTTAAGCAGAATCTGGGACACAGTGCCCAAACTCTAATATGAACCTAGTGTTACTGATCATGAGCATGAGATCAATGGACTTCAAAGGGCTGTATCATTGGAAAAAGTCATTTTTAACTAATCACATCCTTGCATAACCTTTAGAAAGGCTATTCCATACCTACCTTTTGTATGTAAATTGCCTCAGTAGTTTTTGAATGAGCCCGTTTTTATTCACATGCTAATTAGCTTCTCCATGCACCCTGGAAGTCTCTTCATGCGCTGTCTTCTGTATACAGTGTTGGCCAAAAGTATTGGCACCCCTGCAATTCTGTCAGATAATACCCATTTTCTTCCAGAAAATGATTGCAATCACAAATTCTTTGGTATTCTTATCTTCATTTAATTTATCTTCAATGGAAAACCACAAAAAGAATTTGTCAAAAAGCCAAATTGAATATAATTCCACAGCAAACCTAAAAAAGGGGGTGGACAAAAGTATTGGCACTGTTTGAAAAATCATGTGATTCTTCTCTAATTTGTGTAATTAACAGCACCTGTTACTTACC
Organism: Leptodactylus fuscus; assembly: GCF_031893055.1. Lineage (NCBI taxonomy): Eukaryota > Metazoa > Chordata > Amphibia > Anura > Leptodactylidae > Leptodactylus > Leptodactylus fuscus. Next base: position 37,393,832 of record NC_134273.1, read on the forward strand.
TGAGGCACCCAACAGGTGGTGGCAATAACTAAATCACACTTGCAGCCAGTTGAAATGATTTAAAGTTGACTCAACCTCTGTCCTGTGTCCTTGTGTGTACCACATTGAGTATGGAGAAAAGACAGAAGACCAAAGAACTGTCTGAGGACTTGAGAAGCAAAATTGTGAGGAAGCATGAGCAATCTCAAGGCTACAAGTCCATCTCCAAAGACCTGAATGTTCCTGTGTCTACCGTGCACAGTGTCATCAAGAAGCTTAAAGCCCATGGCACTGTGGCGAACCTCCCTAGATGTGGACGGAAAAGAAAAATTGACGAGAGATTTCAACGCAAGATTGTGCGGATGGTGGCTAAAGAACCTCGACTAACATCCAAACAAGTTCAAGCTGCCCTGCAGTCCGAGGGTACAACAGTGTCAACCCGTACTATCCATCAGTATCTGAATGAAAAGGGACTGTATGGTAGGATACCCTGGAAGACCCCACTTCTTACCCAGAGACATAAAAAAGCCAGGCTGGAGTTTGCCAAAACTTACCTGAGAAAGCCAAAACCGTTTTGGAAGAATGTTCTCTGGTCAGATGAGATAAAAGTAGAGCTTTTTGGGAAAAGGTATCAACATAGAGTTTACAGGAAAAAAAAAAGCGGCCTTCAAAGAAAAGAACACGGTCCCTACAGTCAAACATGGCGGAGGTTCCCTAATGTTTTGGGGTTGCTTTGCTGCCTCTGGCACTGGACTGCTTGACAGTGTGCATGGCATTATGAAGAAACTCATTGATGGTTACCGAAAGCGGTTGTATGCAGTTATTTTATCTAAAGGTTGTGCTACCAAGTATTAGGCTGAGGGTGCCAATACTTTTGTCTGTCCCATTTGTGGAGTTTTGTGTAAAATGATCAATGATTTGACTTTTTTTTTTTTTTCATTCTCTTTTGTGTTTTTTCATTGCAAGCAAAATAAATGAAGATATAAATACCAAAGAGTTTGTGCTTGCAATCATTTTCTGGAAGAACATGAGTATTATCTGACAGAATTGCAGGGGTGCCAATACTTTTGGCCAACACTATGCACAGGCTGCTGCTGCTGACTCCTCCCTGCTCTCATACACAACACATAGCACACAGCAGGTTGATGAGACCTGGCTGACAACTTCCTGTGCACGCTGGAGCCTAATTAGCATATTAATAAAAACTGACTTATTCAAACACTACTGAGTCAATTTACATACAAAATGTACGTGCGGATTAGCCTTTATAAAGGCTATGTAAGGATGTGCTTAGTTAAAAATGTCTTTTGCCAATGATAGAGGCCTTTAAACAATGATAGATTGACTGATGCAGATGGAGCATTCACTGTAGTGATGGAAGTTTTTTTCTGTCGTGTGTGTTCATTTTTCTAATGGAAGAGAAAGCCGTAACTGTAGGACTTTTTTTCTTCAGCTCGAAAAGTAGACGTTCAAGCTGGAAGAAAGCATCGGCATATTTTTTGCATTACTGTGAATACAGATGGAGCGTCATTCTTTTGGCGTTTTAAGTTTGTTTCGCTCAGATCCTATGATGGATGACAACAACTGACTTATATAACTGTAGTGTAAACATAGCCTTAGCAGTATGCAGCCACGGGCTTCAGGCGCAGGTCTGTATGCAGATAAAGCCCCACCAAATCTGATGTTATTCTGGTCTCTGCCTTCTGGTCCTTTTCAACACAGAGGAAATTGCCTCTCTGCCAGTCACTTGGTGCTATGTAGAGCCATCATCAGCCACATTTTCTGTGTCGAGGGACCAGGAAGCAGACACAGCAGCAGTTCTAATCCAGAGGGGCAGATTTACTAATAATGTCTTAGTTTTAGACATTAGTTTAAACTAGACCATCTTAAAGTGCACCAGATTTATCAGTGTCTATCCCTGGCTTTGAACTTTAGCAATGGATAGGTTGAAATATAGGCCAGCTGCACGGGAAGCACTTGCAAAAACCATGAGCAGATTTGCTGCAGGACATCTAACACAAATTGAGGCCTGACCAGTGTCGTCTCCACCTTTTTTTTAAATCAAGATTTTATCATAAACTAATTGTTTTAAAGAAATATTAAATTATTTACTTTTGTCCACTAAAGTCTAATAGCAGCCTTACACTTGCTAATTCTGTAGGGGTTTCCATTGCAGCAGTGACCTGATTTATGTCACAAACAAAAGAGACCATATCACAATAGAAGTTTACACCTCTACAGATAACACCCATAGTTATATAGCTCCAGAATATTGCTGCCTATGACTGTACTGTAAAACATCACTAAATGCTATTAACACAGCAGAGGAGAAGCTCAGGTTAGATGACCGGCCCAATGATCATGTACAGAAAAGAGAATAAAAATTTCTACAGTCGGAATATAAAAATAGACTACAAACTATTTATTTCATCGGTCTGACTTTAATAAGTGAATAAAAAGTTGGTCATATTTTTATGAGCCCCATTTAGCTGTAGTAGTTTTATATACATTAATATTGTAGATGTCCTTTAACCACTTCGGTACCGGGCCAATTTGTGGTCCAGGACCAGATGCATTTTCAGTTTTTTTTGGTTGTGCGGTTTTGAGGGCTGTAACATTTTTCTCGTATGTCTCAACTAATTTTTGTGTCTTTTTTCGGGGACACATAGGGTTTTATTTTTATGTTTGTTTTTATTTTCGAATATGTTTTAATTTTTTTTTTTTGGGAAAATATAAACATAACAGGAGGGAAGTTGTGTCTGGTTTTCACTTTATTATTATTATTATTATTATTAATAATAATAATAATAATAATAATAATATTTAATAACACACAGTGCTACTGAAACTTTATAAAATAGTTTTTGCTCTCCATTACAGTAATTTTTATTTTGTATGGTGTTGTCGGGGGTGGGGCTATAACCTTTAATAACGGCGTTTTATTACCGTATTATTTTATTTAATTTTTTAAATTATTTTATTTTCATTTTTTTTTAACTTTTTTTTTTATTTTATTTTCAGATTGTGTCCCCATAAGGTCATAAGAGACCTTTGGGGACATCTGATACCTTTTTTTTTTTTTTTTTTTTTTTTTTTTGTTAGGGAGGCTGATTTCCCCTATAACTGAGGCTGCTACATTTAGCCTCAGTTGCAGGAGGAATCCAGCCTCCTGCACACTGTTCTTTACACTTACAGATCTGAGTCCTGCAGGACCCAGCAGCTCTTGTAAGACACTGAGCCCGGCGGGTCACGTGACCGCCAGGTCAGAGGGCGGCCGCATCATGGCGATGCCCATAGCCGTATATACAACGATCATTGAGTGCTGTATACACAGCGATCATGAAGGCAGGGAAGGGAATAAACCTTCCTGCCATCTCTCTGGGAGCTCCGGCTGAGATTACAGCCGGCTCCCAGCTTCAGCAGCTGTTTTCTGATTGGATGTACCAGTACGTCCTGTCAGAACTAGACAACCATTTCCCGGACGTTTATAGTCTATGAGCGGTCTGGAAGTGGTTAAAAACAAAACTGAAAAACCTACAGACTGAGCATGTTCTGTGTATGTTTTGCAGGTTAGCAGCTGCACCTTTAAAATACACTTCCCTAAGATTTGTACAGTCAATATTTGCTCCTGTATGGTTTGTGCCTTGTTCATAGGATTCTTTTCCATTTCAGAGTGACTTTTTTTTGCTAAGTTTTCCAGATGAATTTCTCACCTGTTGTGACTGACAGCAGTTTCCTATTGTAAAATCACCAGCACACATGAACATAAACAGTTCTGCGGCGACATGGAGGACAATTATGTGCATTGATGTACTCATGATCTGGCCTGCCACTGGTTCAGCACAATAGACTGACTGCTCATAAAAAAGGCCAACATAAACTTCATATTTACTAGCAAAATCTTGCATTTGAGACCAACTTATAAAGTTATTGTAACCATAAGGTTTCAGTAAAAATAGTCTAAGAACAAGAAATTGTACACTGTCAACCAATAAGTATTTGGACACCTGTGGAATAGAAAAACAAAATTTATTCATATTGAATAGTTGGTATAACCCAGCAGATGCTTCCTTACTAGAGATGATCGAGTAGTATTCGATCGAGTAGGTATTCAATCGAATGGTCGAATATTGAGGTCTACTCGAATCGAATTTTCAAATATTTCACTACTAATGCCTATGTTGTCCTAGTTCCTGTCCCACCTCCCCTGCCTAGTTATTGGTGTGTGTAAAAAAAAAATAAATAAATAAATAAAAAAACGCCAGGGAAGGTGGGAGGGGAATCGAATTTTTACTGCGTTTAACGCATGATATTTGACGGAGTACGAGTATTTTGAATACCTACTCGATCGAATACTACTTGCTCATCTGTATTCCTTATGGATGGTATTGATGGACACAATACTCCCGGATTCCTGGTGAAACTCCTGCTGTATGTGAGCCATCAGTTGGGTGCGGTTTCTCTGACCAGCACTCGTCGATCTCTATCTCCCAGTTTCGGGGGTCTGCCGACTTGGGGCACATTCCAACAATCAACGTTCACCTTCCACTTCATAATCACATAGGCCACTGTTGATTTTGGGTAATTCAGTTCACTTGCTATGTCCCTTAAGGATCAACCACTTCTGTGGTACCCCACAATTACCCCTTTCACGAAATCGGACAACTCTCCAGTTTGTGGCATCTTGCATGCGACTAATGCCGAAGCACTAATACCAATGCTGTTTCCTATTTAATGGCAGAAGGCGTGATGTACATCATGACCGTAGATATCTTCATTTGTATGGGTGTCCAAATACTCATTAGTAGACAGTGTATAAGCAAATGGAAAAAAAAATAAATCACTACTATCACATGACTGTAGCGGACAGTCACAGGCCCCAGAGGTCAAGTTGGCATGTAGTGCATGTCACGAAGGCCATTGCTTGGCTTTAGCGATCTAATGAATGATGTCATCACTATGGGTAATATCTTTCTGCTATTATACATGTTCATTGCATTCATTGGTCATTGGATGACATTAAATGGATTCTATCATTGGGAAAACTCATTTTTAACTAAGCATATATTTGCATAGCCTTTAAAAAGGCTATTTCACACATACCTTTAATTTGTTAATCCTCTGTCATTTTTGAATTAGCCGGCTTTTATTGATATCCTAATTAGCCATCTTGAAGCACCGGAAGTTCACTGAGCACTGTGTAATATGTGTAAACAGGGGGAGGTGAGAGCAGGGAAGCTGCCGAATTACAATCATCAGCAGCCTCCCTGCTCTCACCTCCCCCTGTGTACACATATCACACAGTGCTCAGTGAACTTCCAGTGCTTCAAGATGACTAATTAGCAGATCAATAAAAGAGGGCTAATTCAAGAGTTTCTAAGATTCAAACCATTTGTATGGGGGTGGGGAGAGGGAATTCACTGCTGAATGCACAGGTAAATTGACTTCCAGGAATAGTGAAAATATATTTACAGAGGTTAAAATCTTTTCCCCCTTAAAATAAGGGGTTTCAAGTTACTCTAGCGTTCAGTTGGTCAGTCCCCCATTGGTATTAAAACTTGCAGAGAGAAAGCATGTTCACATCGCTGTATGCTAACATTTATAAAATGCTGAAAACATTTAAAGATATTTAGTATACCCATACTCGTAACGATCCATGTGATCATAATGTAGGTTAAAGGGGTTGTCCAGGAATTAAATCAGAGGAGCTGGGGTAAGGATAGCATAAAAAAGTAAAATCATACTCTCCCTGTTCTTGGCACTCTGGTGCCTGTGGCTGCTATCTATCCATCACCTTTCTTTCTGGCCACAATTGAGGCCAATGATTGAAGCCCCAGGGGGCAGGTGAGTTACAACTTCCCCAGTCTCCTTTGTGATTTCTCAAATTACTTTTTGGCTGAAGCTCCATGTTGTGGAAGTGCAGCTTTTTCTGTTGCAGATTTTGTTGGGGTTTTTTGAGCCAAAGCCAGGAGTGGATTAAGCATAAGGGAGAAGTAAAAAGAACTTCCTATATATTTCCCATTCCAATTTGTATCCATTCTTGTCTTTGGCTCAAAAAGTTGCAGCAAAATCTGCTACAAAAAAAAAGCTGCATTCCCGCATCATGGAGCCTTAGCCTTAAAGGAGGATTATGGGTGAAAAAGACTGATAAACTATCCAAAGAATAGGTCAGGTTGGTTGGGGTCTGACACTCTATATTCCTGCCAATCAGCTGTTCTCTGCACCTGATACACAGATATTGGAGCAGGAAGCAGACAGCTCTGTACACTGTGCAGTGCCCAGACCAGGATACCTCATCTTATCTTCCATTCAGGTAAATGGGAAATGATCTGCTATAACCTGGTCTGGCCACTACACAGAACGGAGCTGTCTGCTTCCTGTTGCATTTTCTGTACATCTACTGATGAGAAGGGCTGAATGATCCAGATGCAGAGTGTTGAACCTCCACTGATGTGATATTGAGGATCTACAGTGCCTTGCAAAAGTATTCATACTCCTTAAACTTTTTCACATTTTATCACCTTACTACCACAAACTTAAATGTATTTTATTGAGATATTTAGTGATAGACCAACGCAAAGTAGCAGATAATTGGGAAGCGAAGGAAAATGATACAAGATTTTCAAAATTTTAATCAAATAAAAATCTGAAAAGTGTGATGTACAAAAGTATTCAGCCCCCTATATCAATACTATGTAGAGCCACTTTTCACTACAATTCTAGCTGCAAGTCTATTTGGGGTATGACTCTACCAGCTTTGCACATCTAAAGACTGAGATTTTTGCCCATTTGTCTTTGCAAAATAGCTCAAGCTCGGCCAGACTGGATGAAGACAGTCTGTGAAAAGCAATTTTTGTCTTGCCATAGCCTATGTCTGGACTGTGACTAGGTCATTTTAAGACATGAATATTCTTTGATCTAAACCAATCCACTGTAGTTCTGGCTTTATGTTTAGGGTTATTGTCTTGTTGGAAGGTGAATCTCCTTCCCAGTCTCAAGTCTTTTGCAGCCTCTTTCTTCCACGATTGCCCTGTATTTAGCTGTATCCATCTTCCCAATAACTCTTACCAGTTTCCCTGTCCCTGCTGATGAAAAGCCTCCCTACAACATGATGCTGCCACCTCCATGTGTCACAGTGGGGCATGAGTTTAGGGGGATGAGCGATGTTACTAGAGATGAGCGAACACTAAAATGTTCGAGGTTCGAAATTCGATTCGAACAGCCGCTCAATGTTCGTGTGTTCGAACGGGTTTCGAACCCCATTATAGTCTATGGGGAACAGATACTCGTTAAGGGGGAAACCCAAATCCGTGTCTGGAGGGTCACCAAGTCCACTATGACACCCCAGGAAATGATGCCAACACCTCTGGAATGACACTGGGACAGCAGGGGAAGCATGTCTGGGGGCATCTAACACACCAAAGACCCTCTATTACCCCAACATCACAGCCTAACAACTACACACTTTACACACTCAATACCACCTCTCTGACAGTAGGAAAACACCTTGAAACATGTGTATTTGGCACTTGCAGTGAGGAGAGCTTGTCACCAGCAGTGAATTTGGCCCTTGTAGTAAGTTGAGGTTGGCACCAACATTTGTTTTGAAAATCAGGGTGGATTGAGCCTCTAACCAGCAGAGTTTGGGCAAATTCATGGTGGAGGGAGCCTCTAAAAACCCCAGTTTGGACCAATTCATGGTGGAGGGAGACTCTAAAAACCCCAGTTTGGACCAATTCATGGTGGAGGGAGACTCTAAAAACCCCAGTTTGGACCAATTCATGGTGGAGGGAGCCTCTAAAAACCCCAGTTTGGACCAATTCATGGTGGAGGGAGCCTCTAACCAGCCCAGTTTGGACCAATTAATGGTGGAGGGAGCCTCTAAACAGCCAAGTTTTGGGAAATTCATGGTGGAGGGAGCCTCTAACCAGCCCAGTTTGGACCAATTCATGGTGGAGGGAGCCTCTAAACAGCCCAGTTTGGGCAAATTCATGGTGGAGGGAGCCTCTAACCAGCCCAGTTTGGACCAATTAATGGTGGAGGGAGCCTCTAAACAGCCCAGTTTGGACCAATTAATGGTGGAGGGAGCCTCTAACCAGCCCAGTTTGGACCAATTAATGGTGGAGGGAGCCTCTAACCAGCCCAGTTTGGACCAATTAATGGTGGAGGGAGCCTCTAACCAGCCCAGTTTGGACCAATTAATGGTGGAGGGAGCCTCTAAACAGCCAAGTTTTGGGAAATTCATGGTGGAGGGAGCCTCTAACCAGCCCAGTTTGGACCAATTCATGGTGGAGGGAGCCTCTAAACAGCCCAGTTTGGGCAAATTCATGGTGGAGGGAGCCTCTAAAAAACCCAGTTTGGACCAATTCATGGTGGAGGGAGCCTCTAATTAGCCCAGTTTGGACCAATTAATTGTGGAGGGAGCCTCTAACCAGCCCAGTTTGGACCAATTAATGGTGGAGGGAGCCTCTAACCACCCCAGTTTGGGCAAATTCATGGTGGAGGGAGCCTCTAACCAGCCCAGTTTGGACCAATTAATGGTGGAGGGAGCCTCTAAACAGCCAAGTTTTGGGAAATTCATGGTGGAGGGAGCCTCTAACCAGCCCAGTTTGGGCAAATTCATGGTGGAGGGAGCCTCTAACCAGCCCAGTTTGGACCAATTAATGGTGGAGGGAGCCTCTAACCAGCCCAGTTTGGACCAATTAATGGTGGAGGGAGCCTCTAAACAGCCAAGTTTTGGGAAATTCATGGTGGAGGGAGCCTCTAACCAGCCCAGTTTGGACCAATTCATGGTGGAGGGAGCCTCTAAACAGCCCAGTTTGGGCAAATTCATGGTGGAGGGAGCCTCTAACCAGCCCAGTTTGGACCAATTCATGGTGGAGGGAGCCTCTAAACAGCCCAGTTTGGGCAAATTCATGGTGGAGGGAGCCTCTAAAAAACCCAGTTTGGACCAATTCATGGTGGAGGGAGCCTCTAATTAGCCCAGTTTGGACCAATTAATTGTGGAGGGAGCCTCTAACCAGCCCAGTTTGGACCAATTAATGGTGGAGGGAGCCTCTAAAAAACCCAGTTTGGACCAATTCATGGTGGAGGGAGCCTCTAATTAGCCCAGTTTGGACCAATTAATTGTGGAGGGAGCCTCTAACCAGCCCAGTTTGGACCAATTAATGGTGGAGGGAGCCTCTAACCACCCCAGTTTGGACCAATTCATGGTGGAGGGAGCCTCTAACCACCCCAGTTTGGACCAATTCATGGTGGAGGGAGCCTCTAAACAGCCCAGTTTGGGCAAATTCATGGTGGAGGGAGCCTCTAACCAGCAGAGTTGGTGGAAATCAGGGTGGAGGGAGCCTCTAACCAGCAGAGTTGGGGGAAATCAGGGTGGAGGGAGCCTAGTATTAGCAGAATTGTGCAACGCTTATGGTGGATGAGTATGAGGATGCGGAGGAATTGGAGAGGTTGAGTACAGACATGGAGTTTCATGTTGGGGTGCTTTACACAGGTGGGCACAAAAATGACGGCTCTACCCAGTGGTGGTTCATTTTTATCAAAGTGAGCCGGTCGGCACTCTCAGCTGACAGACGGGTGCGCTTGTCAGTGATGATGCCACCGGCTGCACTGAACACCCTCTCAGATAGGACGCTGGCGGCAGGACAGGACAGCACCTCCAAGGCATATAGGGCAAGTTCAAGCCACAGGTCCAACTTCGACACCCAATACGTGTAGGGCGCAGAGGGGTCGGAGAGGACAGGGCTGTGGTCGGAAAGGTATTCCCGCAACATGCGCCTATACTTCTCACGCCTGGTGACACTAGGACCCTCCGTGGCGGCACTTTGGCGAGGGGGTGCCATCAAGGTGTCCCAGACCTTAGACAGTGTGCCCCTCGTTTGTGTGGACCGGTGAGAACTTGGTTGCCTACTGGAGGAACTGCCCTCCCTGCCGCCAACGTCACATGCTGGAAACATCTCCATCATATTCTGCACCAATTGCCTGTGGCAAGCATTGATGCGATTGGCCCTCCCCTCTACCGGAATAAAAGACGAGATGTTGTTTTTATACCGGGGGTCAAGGATAGCAAAGATCCAGTACTGGTTGTCCTCCATGATTTTGACAATACGCTTGTCGGTTGTAAAGCACCCCAACATGAACTCAGCCATGTCTGCCACAGTGTTAGTTGGCATGACTCCTCTGGCCCCACCGGAAAGTTCAATCTCCATTTCCTCCTCATCCTCCATGTCTACCCATCCGCGCTGCAACAATGGGACGATTCGAAGTTGCCCGGAAGCCTCCTGTATCACCATCACATCATCGGACAACTCTTCTTCCTCCTCCTCCTCCTCCTCCTCCTCCTCCATTAAACGCAGTGAAGCGGACAGATGTGTGGACCTACTCTCCAGCTGTGACGGATCGGATGCTATCCCTAACTCCTCTGTGTGATCTGAGTTATCCCTGATGTCAATCAGGGATTCTCTCAGAACACACAAGAGCGGGATTGTAAGGCTCACCATCGCATCCTCAGAGCTCACCCTCCTTGTGGACTCCTCAAAGACCCGTAGGATGTCACAAAGGTCTCTCATCCATGGCCACTCATGGATGTGAAACTGAGGCAGCTGACTTTGTGGCACCCTAGGGTTTTGTAGCTGGTATTCCATCAAAGGTCTCTGCTGCTCAACCACTCTATTCAACATCTGAAACGTTGAGTTCCAGCGTGTGGGGACGTCGCACAAAAGCCGGTGTTGTGGCACATGCAGGCATTGCTGGAGAGATTTTAAGCTAGCAGCGGCTACTGTCGACTTGCGAAAGTGGGCGCACATGCGCCGCACTTTCACCAGTAGCTCTGGAACATTGGGGTAGCTCTTTAGGAAACGTTGCACCACTAGGTTGAAGACGTGGGCCAGGCATGGAACATGTTGGAGTCCGGCAAGCTCCAGAGCTGCTACCAGGTTCCGGCCGTTATCACAAACGACCATGCCTGGGCCCAGGTGCAGCGGCTCAAACCATATTGCCGTCTCATCGAGGAGGGCATCCCTCACCTCGGAGGCAGTGTGCTGTCTGTCCCCCAAGCTGATCAGCTTCAGCACAGCCTGCTGACGTCTACCAACGCCAGTGCTGCAACGTTTCCAACTCATAGCTGGGGTCAATCTAACAGCGGAGGAGGAGGCGGTGGCGGAGGAGGAGGCGGTGGCGGAGGAGGAGGCGGTAGAGGAGGAGGAGGAGGGGGGTGTTCTTCTCGTGTCCCTGCCAGGAATGTTAGGCGGGGAGACGAGGTACACCGGGCCAGTTTGGGAAGCAGTCCCAGCCTCAACTACATTCACCCAGTGTGCCGTCAGTGAAATGTAGCGTCCCTGTCCGCATGCACTTGTCCACGCGTCGGTGGTCAAGTGGACCTTTGTGCAAAGCGCGGAACTAAGGGCCCGCCTGATGTTGAGTGACACGTGCTGGTGCAAGGCGGGGACGGCACACCGGGAGAAGTAGTGACGGCTAGGGACGGCATAGCGAGGTGCCGCAGTTGCCATCAGGTCCAGGAAGGCGGGAGTTTCAACAAGCCGGAACGCCAACATCTCCTGGGCCAGCAGTTTAGCGATGTTGGCGTTCAAGGCTTGCGCGTGTGGGTGGTTAGCAGTGTATTTCTGCCGCCGCTCCAATGTCTGAGAGATGGTGGGTTGTTGTAAAGAAACGCCTGATGGTGCCTTTGATGGTGCAGGAGAAGGAGATAAGACAGGACCAGGGGAGGATGAGGTAGAAGTCAACAAAGTGGCGGAGGCAGATGAAGTGGTGTCCTGGCTCGTCCTCTGGAGTGCATCGCCAGCACAGTCAGCAGTGGCAGTGGCAGAGGCAGAGGCAGTGGCAGTGGCGTGAACGGCAGGCGGCCTTTGTCCTGCCGTTGCTGCCTGCCACTGATTCCAGTGCTTGGATTCCAAATGACGGCGCATTGAAGTGGTGGACAGGTTGCTCTTCTCAGAGCCCCTAATCAATTTCGAGAGGCAAATTGTGCAGACAACACTATATCTGTCCTCGGCGCATTCCTTGAAAAAACTCCACACCTTCGAGAAACGTGCCCTCGAGGTGGGAGTTTTTCGGGGCTGGGTACGAACTGGAACATCTTGGGAGATTCCGGGTGTGGCCTGGCTTCGCCTAAGCTGCTGACCTCTGCCTCTGCCTCTAGCTACCCTTTTTGGTGCTGCACCTGCCTCAACATCCACACTACTTTCCCCGCTTGACATCCCCCCTGTCCAGGTCGGGTCAGTGTCCTCATCATCCACCACTTCCTCTTCCAACTCCTGTCTCATCTCCTCCTCCCGCACAATGCGCCGGTCAACTGGATGCCCTGACGGCAACTGCGTCACATCATCGTCGATGAGGGTGGGTTGCTGGTCATCCACCACCAAATCGAACGGAGATGGAGGAGACTCTAGTGTTTGAGCATCTGGATATAGATGCTCCTCTGTTAGGTTCGTGGAATCGTGACGTGGAGAGGCAGGTTGAGGGACAATGAAAGGAGCGGAGAACAGCTCTGGGGAGCAGGGACAGTTTGGGTTATTGTTCTGTAAAGCTTCGGAATTTTGGGAGGAAGGAAGACAAGACTGTTGGGTAATAGGAGGAGAGGAGGCAGAGTCTGACTGGCTGCTGGACAATGTGCTGTAAGCGTTCTCTGACAGCCATTGCAAGACCTGTTCCTGGTTCTCGGGCCTACTAAGGTTTGTACCCTGCAGTTTAGTTAATGTGGCAAGCAACCCTGGCACTGTGGAGTGGCGCAATGCTTGCTGCCCCACAGGAGTAGGCACGGGACGCCCTGTGGCTTCACTGCTACCTTGCTCCCCAGAACCATTCCCCCGACCTCGCCCACGGCCTCGTCCACGTCCCTTTCCGGGAGCCTTGCGCATTTTGAATTCCTAGTTAGAAATTGGCACTGTATACCAGTAGTAAAAATTGTGGGTGCACGTAACCCCAATATATTCTTTGAATTACCAGTCAGAAACTGGCACTATATGGCAGTAGCAAGAAATGAGGGTATTTGTATTCCCAATATACTCTTTGAATTCCCAGTCAGACAATGGCACTGTATACCAGTAGTAAAAATTGTGGGTGCACGTAACCCCAATATATTCTTTGAATTACCAGTCAGAAACTGGCACTATATGGCAGTAGCAAGAAATGAGGGTATTTATAACCCCAATATATTCTTTGAATTCCCAGTCAGACAATGGCACTGTATACCAGTAGTAAAAATTGTGGGTGCACGTAACCCCAATATATTCTTTGAATTCCCAGTCAGAAACTGGCACTATATGGCAGTAGCAAGAAATGAGGGTATTTATAACCCCAATATATTCTTTGAATTCCCAGTCAGACAATGGCACTGTATACCAGTAGTAAAAATTGTGGGTGCACGTAACCCCAATATATTCTTTGAATTCCCAGTCAGAAACTGGCACTATATGGCAGTAGCAAGAAATGAGGGTATTTGTATTCCCAATATACTCTTTGAATTCCCAGTCAGACAATGGCACTGTATACCAGTAGTAAAAATTGTGGGTGCACGTAACCCCAATATATTCTTTGAATTCCCAGTCAGACACTGGCACTATATGGCAGTAGCAAGAAATGAGGGTATTTGTATTCCCAATATATTCTTTGAATTCCCAGTCAGACAATGGCACTGTATACCAGTAGTAAAAATTGTGGGTGCACGTAACCCCAATATATTCTTTGAATTACCAGTCAGAAACTGGCACTATATGGCAGTAGCAAGAAATGAGGGTATTTATAACCCCAATATATTCTTTGAATTCCCAGTCAGACAATGGCACTGTATACCAGTAGTAAAAATTGTGGGTGCACGTAACCCCAATATATTCTTTGAATTCCCAGTCAGAAACTGGCACTATATGGCAGTAGCAAGAAATGAGGGTATTTGTATTCCCAATATACTCTTTGAATTCCCAGTCAGACAATGGCACTGTATACCAGTAGTAAAAATTGTGGGTGCACGTAACCCCAATATATTCTTTGAATTACCAGTCAGAAACTGGCACTATATGGCAGTAGCAAGAAATGAGGGTATTTATAACCCCAATATATTCTTTGAATTCCCAGTCAGACAATGGCACTGTATACCAGTAGTAAAAATTGTGGGTGCACGTAACCCCAATATATTCTTTGAATTCCCAGTCAGACACTGGCACTATATGGCAGTAGGAAGAAATGAGGGTATTTGTATTCCCAATATATTCTTTGAATTCCCAGTCAGACAATGGCACTGTATACCAGTAGTAAAAATTGTGGGTGCACGTAACCCCAATATATTCTTTGAATTACCAGTCAGAAACTGGCACTATATGGCAGTAGCAAGAAATGAGGGTATTTATAACCCCAATATATTCTTTGAATTCCCAGTCAGACAATGGCACTGTATACCAGTAGTAAAAATTGTGGGTGCACGTAACCCCAATATATTCTTTGAATTACCAGTCAGAAACTGGCACTATATGGCAGTAGCAAGAAATGAGGGTATTTATAACCCCAATATATTCTTTGAATTCCCAGTCAGACAATGGCACTGTATACCAGTAGTAAAAATTGTGGGTGCACGTAACCCCAATATATTCTTTGAATTACCAGTCAGAAACTGGCACTATATGGCAGTAGCAAGAAATGAGGGTATTTATAACCCCAATATATTCTTTGAATTCCCAGTCAGACAATGGCACTGTATACCAGTAGTAAAAATTGTGGGTGCACGTAACCCCAATATATTCTTTGAATTCCCAGTCAGAAACTGGCACTATATGGCAGTAGCAAGAAATGAGGGTATTTGTATTCCCAATATACTCTTTGAATTCCCAGTCAGACAATGGCACTGTATACCAGTAGTAAAAATTGTGGGTGCACGTAACCCCAATATATTCTTTGAATTACCAGTCAGAAACTGGCACTATATGGCAGTAGCAAGAAATGAGGGTATTTATAACCCCAATATATTCTTTGAATTCCCAGTCAGACAATGGCACTGTATACCAGTAGTAAAAATTGTGGGTGCACGTAACCCCAATATATTCTTTGAATTCCCAGTCAGAAACTGGCACTATATGGCAGTAGCAAGAAATGAGGGTATTTGTATTCCCAATATACTCTTTGAATTCCCAGTCAGACAATGGCACTGTATACCAGTAGTAAAAATTGTGGGTGCACGTAACCCCAATATATTCTTTGAATTCCCAGTCAGAAACTGGCACTATATGGCAGTAGCAAGAAATGAGGGTATTTATAACCCCAATATATTCTTTGAATTCCCAGTCAGACAATGGCACTGTATACCAGTAGTAAAAATTGTGGGTGCACGTAACCCCAATATATTCTTTGAATTCCCAGTCAGAAACTGGCACTATATGGCAGTAGCAAGAAATGAGGGTATTTGTATTCCCAATATACTCTTTGAATTCCCAGTCAGACAATGGCACTGTATACCAGTAGTAAAAATTGTGGGTGCACGTAACCCCAATATATTCTTTGAATTCCCAGTCAGACACTGGCACTATATGGCAGTAGCAAGAAATGAGGGTATTTGTATTCCCAATATATTCTTTGAATTCCCAGTCAGACAATGGCACTGTATACCAGTAGTAAAAATTGTGGGTGCACGTAACCCCAATATATTCTTTGAATTACCAGTCAGAAACTGGCACTATATGGCAGTAGCAAGAAATGAGGGTATTTGTATTCCCAATATATTCTTTGAATTCCCAGTCAGACAATGGCACTGTATACCAGTAGTAAAAATTGTGGGTGTATATAGCCCCAATTCTATTGCTAGGGGACTTGCAGGGTATTTCTGGGGTGAAGGTGGGGGGGCACACCGTTGGAACGGGTATCGGGGTATATATCGGGTATACGGGAATACACTGACAGTGTATTCCATTCAGGATCCTGGGAAAGCTGGGTTGCGGCGATTGAGCCCGTCAGTGCCACGTTACACTGACAAGCTTCTCCCTGGAATTTAGCTCTTACAAGAGCTGTTGGTTGTCTTCTCCTTCCTATCCTAGCCTGTCCCTGCCTACCCAGAATCTAAGCCCTAGCTAGCTGGACGGAAACCTCCGTCCTCGGTGAATTGCAAGCTCAGAATGACGCGAAGCTGGGCGTCGCTGTTCTTTTAAATTAGAGGTCACATGTTTTCGGCAGCCAATGGGTTTTGCCTACTTTTTTCAACGTCACCGGTGTCGTAGTTCCTGTCCCACCTACCCAGCGCTGTTATTGGAGCAAAAAAGGCGCCAGGGAAGGTGGGAGGGGAATCGAGTAATGGCGCACTTTACCACGCGGTGTTCGATTCGATTCGAACATGCCGAACAGCCTAATATCCGATCGAACATGAGTTCGATAGAACACTGTTCGCTCATCTCTAGATGTTACATTTCTGCCACATTTACATTTAGGAGAAAAAGTTCAACTTTGGTCACATCTGACCAGGGCACCTTCTTCCAGATGTTTGCTGTGTCCCCTATATGGCTTTAGGCAAACAGTATTTATGTATTTCTTTCAACAATGGTTCTCTTTTGGCCACTCTTCCATAAAGGCCAGATTTGTGGAGTGTATGACTTATAGTTGTCTTGTGGACAAATAATCCCACCTGAGCTGTGAATTTCTGCAGCACCTCCAGAGTGACCATGGGCCTCTTTGCTGATTCTCTGACCAGTGTTCGATCTGTAAGTTGAGGTGGACAGCCATGTCTTGGTAGGTTTGTAGTTATAGAATACTTTTTCCAATTTTGGATGGATTGAACGGTGCTCATTGAGATGCTTAAAACTTGGCATATGATTTTATAACCTAACCCGGCTTTAATCTTCTCCATAACTTTATTTCTGACCTGTCTGGGAAGTTCCTTGGTCTTCATGATGCTGTTTGTTCACTAGTGTTCTCTAACAAACCAATGAGGCCTTCATAGAACATGTGTATTTATTCTGAAACTAAATTACACATTAACTAAATAAGGGAACTGAATGCTTTTGTATGTCACACTTTCAGATTTTTATTTGAGTTAAAATTTTGAAAACCACGTATCATTTACCTTTCATTTCACAATTTTCTGCTACTTTGTGTTGGTCTAGCACTTAAAACCTCAAAAAGTGTTTTTGTGGTTGCAAGGTGACAAAATGTGAAAAAATGCAAGGGGTATGAATATTTTTGCAAGGCACAGTTCTTAGGAAAGGTCATCAATATTGTTAGCCCAGAAAACTCCTTAACCACTTCAGTACCGGGCCAATTTGTGGTCCAGGACCAGACACATTTTAGGTTTATTATGTATTTGCGGTTTTGAAGTCTGTAAAATTTTTCTCGTATATCTTAGTCAACAAATTTTTGCGTCTTTTTTTTAGGGGACACATAGGGCTTTATTTTTATGTTATTTTTATTTTCAAATGTGTTTTAATTTTTTTTATATCCAGGAAAATATAAACAAAATAGGAGGGAAATTGTGTCTGGTTTTCAATTTATAATTTTTTTTTTATTTAATAACACAGTGTCACTGAAAAACTTTATAAAATAGTTTTTCCTCTCCGTTCTGGTCATTTTTATTTTGTATGGTGTCGTCGGGGGCGGTGCTATAACCTTTAATAACGGCGTTTTATTAGCGTATTATTTATTTATTTTTTATTTTATTTACATTTTTTTAAAAAATTTTTATTATATTTTTATTTTATTTTTTTTCCAGATTGTGTCACCATAAAGTGATAAGAGACCTTTGGGGACATCTGATCACTTTTTTTTTTGTACTTGAGGCTGATTTCT
The DNA here is from genome assembly GCF_031893055.1 of Leptodactylus fuscus. Taxonomy (NCBI): domain Eukaryota; kingdom Metazoa; phylum Chordata; class Amphibia; order Anura; family Leptodactylidae; genus Leptodactylus; species Leptodactylus fuscus. The sequence goes on from NC_134273.1 coordinate 37,411,589, forward strand.
CCTATAACTGGGGCTGGTACATTTAACCTCAGTTACAGGAGGAATCCGCCTCCTGCACGCTGCTATACACAATATGCAGAGCTGATCTGAGTCCTGTAGGACCCAGCAGCTCTGGCAGGACACTGCTCCTGGCGGATCACGTGTCTGCCGGGTCAGAGGGCAGCTGATTTATGGCTGCGTCCATAGCCGTGTATACAGCGCTCATTGAGCGCTGTATACACAGCGATCGAGAAGGCAGGGGAGGTAATAATTCTGCCCTGTCTTCTCTCTAGGAGCTCCGGCTGAAGTTACAGCCAGCTCCTAGTGAAAGCAGCTACACGATCTCCGTGCAGCTGCTGGGTTCTGGTGAACGTACAGGTACGTCCTGGCAGAACTAGACAACCACTTCCCGGACGTATATAGTCTATGGGCGGTCCGGAAGTGGTTAAGTTAAAAACTATACCAAAATAAAGAAAACTGTATTATTGCGGCGTATGCATTGTACCATAATAAATTAATCCTACAAATTGTGCATACATTTGTTTATATGTACACCACATGTAGAATTAGTCCTGCAAACAAATTGTTCAAATTGCTACATAGTCTTACAAAAGGTAAAAAATTAAAATGCAACTTAATGGGTTAACTCGGTTGGTGTTGGTCTGAATGGTAAAATACAACTAAAAGATCGTCTAGTTTTGGCGTAACAAATAATTCTTTTTATAAGAATAATTCTTAATACAGAATGGAAATTTCCTGCTTGTTGTATTAGGTCACCTTAATCTATTGATTGCATTAAACCGAATGTCAGATGTGAAAAAAAATTAATAAATCTTGTGACTGTAAATAGAATAATGTGTTATGTAAATTAGGACCCATTTACATGATAAGTGCCCGTGATGGGACCGCTATTGTATACATTATCGTACATTTTATTATAGTTTTGTATTATGTATTACAAACAGGGTTAGAATTAATGGTGTTATAATCTGGTATCTCTTTTTATTTATTCCGGTTTCTTCCTTAGCATCTAATGGGAAATATCTGTGCCCTAAGATCTATTTCAACCATCGCTGCTTCTCAGGTCCTTATCTGAATAAAGGAAGGATAGCCGAGCTACCCAAGTCTGTGGGTCCTGGAAATTGTGTTTTGGTCCTCAAAGAGGTAATAGGAGAAGATGACCGGCAGAGTGCTGGAATCTAGATATATCAGCCCCAGGTTTCTGACATTTTGTGATCTGGAGTAGGCCTCAGCCCAGGTGTAGATCCTTGGCTCATTACTGGGCCAGAAAAGGCTTCAGATCCTGCATTGTGCGCAGTTCCATGAGGTGAAAGGAGGTGTATAGTTCTGTCCTGTAACCCTGAGTCCGGTGAGACAATATTGCACCTGTTTTGTTAGTGTGGCTGGAAGCAAGTCCCATGTATAGTTAGGTTATCAGTTCTGTTTAGTTAGTCGCTCGGATGAGCAGGTTTTTATTTTGTTTATGCCTGAAGTTAAGGCTGTATTTTGTTTCACCAAAAAGCAAAAATGCCTCACAGTCCAGCAAATGAAGATCACAAATCCACATGGAAGGTTCACACATGCAGGGAAAAAAACCCTCAGCCAAGAGTGAGCAAACAGCAGAAAAACATTTTTTTTCCAGCAATGTAAAAAAAAACAAAAAAAGTTTTTCTTTATCATTATTTGTGCTCAGTGGATATGTTTCTGATGTTTTTTTGCTATGGAGCATTAAAAATTAATTATATATATATATATATATATATATATATATACCGTATTTTACGGACTATAAGACGCACTTTTTTCCCCCAAAATTTCGGAGGAAAATGAGGGTGTGTCTTATAGTCTGAATGTGGGTGGAGGAGTGGGTTTGCAGCATGGCCGCGCTACTGCCACCGCTGGTTTTCTTCAGCGGCAGGAGCGTGACAATCTGCAGGCCCCGGCAGCTAAGACACTCCCCGGCATCCGCCGGTCTATTACAGCAGATGCCGGGGACTGTCTTAGCTGCCGGGGCCTGCAGATTGCCACGCTCCTGCCGCTGAAGAAAACCAGCGGTGGCAGTAGCGCGGCCATGCTGCAAATCCGCTCCTCCTCCACAGGTCCCGGCAGTCAGTTAGCCCCGGGGCCGGTCCCCACCGGCCCCATACCTTTAGTGATGCAGGCCGGCTCCTGCACGGCGAGGCCGCAGGAGCCGACCTGTTCCGATGACAGCCGGGAGCCTAATGAAGGCTCCCAGGCTTGTCATAGATATATATTACTATCGCGGCTGGTCTATGACCCTCCGCGATAGTAATGTATAGAATCTCCCATAGACGGCAATACACTTGTATTGCCGTCTATGGGACTTGCAATCAAATGATTGCAGGTTCAAGCCCCCTAGGCGGGGGATAATAAAATAGTAAAAAAAAACAAAAAAACACTTAAAAAAAATAATAAAAAATAAAATAAATAAGTTCACCTCCTTTCCCTAGAATACATATAAAAGTATAACATTACTGTGAAACATACACATTAGGTATCCCTGTGTCTGAAAATGCCCTGTCTACTAATATTTTTATGTACAGTGAACGTCAAAATCAAAAGTGCTAAACTGCCGGGTTTTTCTCTCTGTTTTGCCTCTGAATTAAATAAAAGGTGATCTAAACAATAAACATTTCCCAAAATGGTATATCTAAAAAGTACACCTGGCCCCACAAAAAAAACGCCCTATACATCCCCGTACAGCTGCAGGGTCACCTGTCAATGTGGCCTTGCAGCTGTTCCAAAACTACAACTCCCATATATTAAATATTTTACCATTTTTTGCCTGAAATTTTTTTTTCCCTATTTTTCTCCACTAAAACCTGGGTGCGTCTTATAGTCCGAAAAATACGGTATATATAAATTCTTTTTTTTGGTGAGGTTTTTTTTTTTTTTTTGTTGGTTTTTTTTGCATTGCTGTTTGTTTCTCTGCTGTATTTTATTTTGATTATTTTGTGCCTGAGGTCAAGGTTTGTTTATTTTCCTGTTTTTTTTATTTTTTAAAATAAACCGGTTTTCTGCATATTTTGTGTCCCTGTCTTGACTGTTTGGGTCCGCACCACTGCTTCTGCCGAGCTAACTTCCCCACAGTGTGTATATATACACTGTATAGTATAATGTACTTGCTTTACTGTCCCCTTTTTCCCTGCACTGTGTAGTGGTTGAAAGTGCTCATGGGATGTTGGTAATTGGTATTCCACCAGTACTTTAGTATTCTAGATAGAATTTCCATAGAAATCCAGGGAATCTTTTTAGACTTCTCTCCTCTGGGTGTTTTTTGAGGCACTTAGGGGTTCTGAGCCCAGGACACCAGATTGCACCGGCACCCGGCTCCTGGTTTCCCCGTTCTCCTCCCTTCTCTTCAGTGCTATGGGGGCCAACTATAATTTATCCAACCTCCTTACCACATGTATCCAGTGGTGAACAATGGAGAGGAGGCGGTGCAGAGTAACTCAGGGGTTGGTGCTGGTCCAGATCATGTCACCAGCATCTAAAAACCCTGGAAAAAGCAGGTCTAAGAAGATTCCCTGGATAACCACTGTAAGTGGGTTATCTTGAATTATATAATTGATCACCTCAGTCAACCGTATCAAATTGGTAGGGGTAAGACTCCTGGCACTTGAATTTAGAGAGTGTTGTAGGGATAACGTCTATCCTTAGGGAGAGACCACCTTCTCAGGTGTGTGGAGACTTATAGCCATAGTTGCTCCACTGCAAAGGAACATGGGAAGAATATGCAAATCTATCTCCCAAGATGTAAACAGGGAGACAGTGCCTCTGTTATGCTGCTCTCTATAGCAAGTTGTAGACATGGTTGCTACTCTAAATAGGGAGTAATGTCTGGAAAACATTGAAGAGGGTTGAGGATAGCCAGGGTCCCCTTAAACCGATGACTTTGGGAGGTGCTAGAAGTCAGACCCCATTGATCAATGCTAAGGCTGAATCATTAATGTTAAAATCCCAGAGTAACGCGTTACACTTGCACTATTAAATGGCAGCCTGTGTACAGTCAGTTTACTTCTACATTTCTCAAAACAATCTTTCAAACCTAAGATAATTTGTCTGTGGTTTGAAAAACTGCTACATGTAAACGTGGCTTAACCGAGATCTGAAAATCAAACTGTGCGATTTGCAGTTACAAAGTCTATTTGTATAGAAATCCTCACAATACTGTTTGTCTTTAACACAGGTCTTATCTTTAATCATCAACGCTGCTTACAAGCCCAGCAGGGTTCTGCGGGAACTGGAATTACAGGATGAGCCATTGTGGCCTCAACATGCAGAAATTTTAAAAGCCAAGTAAGTTTCTTTCTTTTTTTTTCTCCATATGGCTCTGTAATGTACACCATATTATTTTCATGTATGAGATTCTAGTAGGATAATAATATAATTTTCTACATACAAATGTCCTATGTTGGATACATGGATAGATCTGGGATTTGTGGCTAGGTCTCCTTTGATAAAAGTCTCTATGTATGTGGTAGACCTTATTGCTGCCTTTTATCTTCTACATAGGTTAAAGCTGACCATACACATTAGATTTCGGTGGCTGTGGTAGATCATTTAAAGGCAATTTATCACCTCTTCCAACTGCTACCTCCAAATTACAGTGCACATTACAGTGATAAGCAACATACCCCTATTATGTATGTCATTTTTGTAGATTTGGGGAAAAAGCAACTTTGAAGTCTTATGCAAATGAGGCAGTTGGTGCACTGGAGGCGGGCCTTTGGCACTGCTCTTGCCTGCATCACACCTTGAAATGGGAGTTGATCCTCCCTCTGTTGAGACATCGCCCATCTTACCTAAGCATCTAGAGAAGTGCTCCCCTTCAGCCCGCAGTGCACCAACTGCCTTATTTGCATAAGACATCAAAGTTGTTTTTCTCAAAATCTTCAAAAGTGTCATACATAAGAGGAATGTTCTTTATCACTGTAATGTGCTCTGTAAATTCTGGTAACAGTTGGATATGCTTGGTGTTAGGTGATACACTCCCTTTAATGTGTATGGTAACCTTACGATTTTTACCTTATAACTGATGTTGGGAAGAGAAGGATCCTATCCCTTGGATTTCATTTGGCCAATCCTTTTATTCTGGTTAATTTAAGCGACTCTCTTCCTGTCTCGTTTAAAAGGAGGGAGGTATGACTTGCTGAAAAGGGGCATGGGCCACATTTACTAATCCTGTGTAGTTTTTATACAGTGCAAACTGTCTTATAATGTGCCAGATTTATCACAATGGCTGATGCTAGATAAATTTGATTTTTAGTTTGTCTGGGTTAAGTTTATACCATGATATTTTATCATCCATCATCAGCCACTATGACAAATCTGACCGTGTAGTCTAACGTTACATTGTCTTTTAGACAGATTAGTAAGTTCACTTCATACTTCTCATTAAAAAAAAAAGTTCACAGAAAATATCCCGTACAATGCTTCTAAAAATTTTTTTTATAAATTTAAATTCTAAGTATCTTAGACTTGTCTTCTCTCTTCGTCTTGACTATGTGATTTGGGTTTACCTTTCAGATATAAAGGTAAAACATACCGTGCCACAGTGGAACTGGTGAGAACATCAGACCAGGTGTCAGAGTTCTGTCGGAAAACCTGTATTAAACTGGAATGCTGCCCAAATCTCTTTGGACCACTTATGGTTCTTGATCAGTGCTCTGAAAACTGCTCAGTGCTGACCAAGACTAAATACAGTAAGTATTAGTAATACATTTCTCTGCCATCACCCAAGGAAGTTACAGAAAACTACACTAGAGTTTCAGAAAGGGAGTCTACTGTCTTGCTGCGGTTTAGATTTGTAAAAATAAAGTTGTGGAAAGTTACTTCAGTCCTGCCTATCGGGGGACACCACAGCACCCTTACTGGGGCTCATTGACTTACATGTACATATATTGGATTCACCTTTTCTATATTATATTCTATGGCCACCTTCTGAAAATTAACGTAATGATGTAGAGAATTCCACGCTAAAAGCCAAAGTGGCTTTCCTGATAATAAAACTCCACCAATTTTACATGGTATGTGTTTTTGTTCTTGGGGAGATACTTATTCTTTCCTCTCTCTCTATTCAGGAAACATTTACTGCTCCGCTGACATAGGTTAAAGGTGGATGTCACTTTAAAACTGTAACACATATCTACATAGTAAACTTTTAGCTAATGTACATACTGTGAAAATGTCTTGGGGTGTGTAACTTGACATGTTTATAGTGACGCAGGCAAACTAAGTTTTTATAACCTTATTCCAGCCGGACTTGTATTATCATACAAGCAGTGTCATGTCTTAGGTAAGCGTGGCTACACTTCATGCTGATCCCCTTACAATATAAAGGATAGTGCTAAATCTTTGCTCATTGAGATCATACAATCTTAGTGTAACTCCATTATTTATTTATTTTTTATAGTGGTGGGGTGTGTTTGAACATTATTGTAATATGCTTAAAGAGGACATTTCATGGATTTGGGTACATGCGGTGTTATATGCCGCTGGAAAGCCGACGGTGCGCTGAATTCAGCACACTGTTGGCTTTCCCGATCTGTGCCCCGGGTGAAGAGCTATCGGTCCCGGTACCGTAGCTCTTCACAGTCAGAAGGGCGTTTCTCACACTTTGTCAGGAATGTCCTTTTCCACAGCAGCGCCTATAGCGCTGTGCTGTGTGAGCGGGGAGGAACGTCCATAGACGAGTATTATCAGGAGGGGAGGGGGCGTTCCTCACCAGTCTCACAGTACAGTGCTATAGGTGATGCTGTGCAGAAGGACATTCCTGACAGAGTGTCAGAATCGCCCCTCTGACTGTGAAGAGCTACAGTTCTGGGACCAATAGCTCCTCACCCGGGGCACAGATCGGGAAAGCAGACAGTGCGCTGAATTCAGCGCACCGTCGGCTTTCCAGCGGCATATAACACTGCATGTGTCCAAATCCATGAAATGTCCTCTTTAACCATTCTAAATTCCTTTTAATAGATAACAGGCTGTAATATTCCCAGTAGCAATACTCTAAGCCAGTGGTTCTTAACCAGGGTTTGATCAAACCCTAGGCCCTATGCACGGTTCATTTTGTGTACCAGTAAAAAAAACATATACCTATGTCTTGAATTTGGAAAAAAAATCATATTTGATATATCACTAAAGAATAGAGATGAGCGAACACTGTTCGGATCAGCCGATCCGAACAGCACGCTCCCATAGAAATGAATGGAAGCACCTGTGACGCCGGACAGCCGCCGGCAAAGTCAGCGTCACAGGTGCTTCCATTCATTTCTATGGCAGCGTGCTGTTTGGACCGGCTGATCCGAACAGTGTTCGCTCATCTCTACTAAAGAAGGGTTTGATGAATGTGCATATGAAACTGGTGGGTTCGGTACCTCCAACAAGGTTAAGAACCACTGCTCTAAGCATTGCCAGGGTCAGTCTGTCCTGTACACCTGTATTCAATGCGATATTTTGAGCTGTAGCATTTGCAGAAGTAGGGATAGTCACTTTAAATGGCCTTCCCCAAATGTTATGGAGATTCTCAGCTTTTCTAGGTTGTATAAAACTGTTCGAAGTGACTATTTCCCCTTTTGGCAAATGCTACAGTTCTTCACACTGCCAATACAAATAGGTATGGATTTCCCTAGCAGCAGAAATAGAATTGCTAGGGTGAATGTTAGAGCCTGTTTTCTATTAAAAGAAATTTAGGTTAAATAAGTATATTACAACAATGTAAAACAAACAACCGCGCCCACACAATAGCAAAAAAAGAAACAAAATGGGAGTTACACTTTATACCACCCTAAGGCTAGATCCACATCTGCATTTGAGTTTCCATTCGGAGTAATGTTTCATTAGATCAGCAGTGTCTTTATGGAATGACACCATCGTTCAGAGGATCCGTGATAATGAGCCAATCCGATATTTGTATCTTAATCTGACTTGCTTTCTCATTTGAGTGACAGATCTGCCCTCCAAAGGTCAAGGTGCTTAGTTCTTTAGTAGGAACAGTGAACAGGTACAAGTGCACTGGAGGGTCTACTATATACAGTTGATAAACTGAGAAAAAGTGTATATTTCTATATTATGGGTAAAGTATAAACCTATATCGATTATCTGCAAAGGATAACTTCCACGTGTCTAATTCTTTCCCAGATGAAACAGATTAAATTATTTGAGATAGATCAGCACTACAGCATATTAGAAAAAGCATTTGGTAAAAGTATTAAAAGACTGGGTCATGGCCAGTGGTACGTGCCAGGTTTGAGATTCTGTCCACTAGGCGGCGCCTATCCAGCTTCTGCTGCCCGTCTCGTTATATTTATATTGAGACTGACGCAAGTCATTTCACTTTGTCCTTGTGGAATGTTATTGTATGATCTGTGGTGTCCTTTCTGACTGTTAGTAAATGTTCACATTATGTTCTTGTTCTGATTGTATTGAATAGCTCATTATTATGGTAAACGTCGTGGACGGAACTTGAGCACTCCTACGGGCATATTACGCAGCATAGAGGCAGCACTGAAGAAGCCGGCTAAGAGGCGGAAGAGAAGGAAACATTTCTTTGTCCACAAGAAAAAGCGCTCCTCTAACTCTGTAGAGAACACACCTGTCGGGAGTCCTCAGGTATTTGTTTTTTCCCTTTCAAGAAAGATTTCTCAAATTCCACCTGAAAATCTGCCTAACTCAGTGTGAACTACGGTTAAAAAACTGTTTCAGGGTCGGTTCACATTAGCGTGTATGCATTCGTGCGGGCAGTGCACGGCAAGCACACAGACCCCATTATAGTATTTTTTTTTTTTGCAGATTTTGCTGGGGGGTTTTTTTGAGCCAAAGTCAAGGATGGCTACAGAGGGAATGGGAAATATTTAGGAAGTTCTTATACTTCTTCCTTCTGCTCAATCCACTGCTGGGTTTGGTTCAAAAAACTTCAACAAAATCTGCAACAAAAGAAGCTGCGTTTCCGCAACGTGGGGCCTCAGCCTTAGGCTGTGACCCCACATTGCAGAAACAGTTTTTTTGGTTTTTTTGTTGCAGATTTTGCTGTAGTTTTTTGAGCCGAAGCCAGGAGTGGATTGATCAGAGGGTAGAAGTATAAGAATATCTATATATTTCCCATTCCTTTTGTAGCCATTCTAGACTTTGCCTAAAAAAAAAAATGCAGCTAAATTTGCAGCAAAAAAATCTGTGTTTCTGCAGCGTGGGGTCTCAGCCTTAAAGAGAACCCGTTAAGCTGAAAATGCAGTCCTATCTGCAGGCCGCATGTTGTAGAGCAGGAGAAGCCTAACAGATTGATATATAGGTTCCTCAGAAACGTTCCCGTGTAACTGGTTTGTTCATTTCTGTTTCTGATACTAGTTGGTCCTATTGCTTGGCAGCCTTTGCCTAAAAAAAACAACAACAACAAAAAAACTAACCTGTTACCATTCTACTGGTTATGAGGATTTTGTGCCCCTGGTAATCGCTCTGTGAGGAGGAGTGCTTCCTCTATTGTATGGCATTTGTTATATTTGTGAAATTTTGTGAAAATTGCAAAACTTAAGAGTTTAGTATAAATAAAGATTTTAAAGAAGTGTGTACTAGATGAATACGAAGATGTGTGGACAACGTGCCAAAGCTCCGCGCCCCTGTTAATGTGAACAGAACCTTGCAACCTTCTTATTGCGGCGAGGTGCAGCTGGGGGGGGACAGTTTGGCCACACAAAACCATATTCTTGCTTCTACAGGGAAGTGGTGATGAGGAGGAGGAGGAAGAAGAGGAGGATTACTCCCCAAGTGAAGAGAGTGTCCAAGAACAGCAAGAGGGATCAGAAATATCAGGAAAAGGGTCGTCATCTGCCTCCCCTACTCGTAGTGAACAGTCACTGAATTGTGAGAAGAAAAAGAAAGCTTGGATGCTCGAAAGTGAAAAGTTTCTGTCAGCTAAGGTACTGAGTAACCGCGGTGACCTCATAATATTATAGAGTCGCTCTGACTAGCAAGAAAATTGTATTTTGGTCAAAACTGTTGACAGGAACATTGGGGTGAAAATAGTTTTGTTTAGTTTTTTCCCCATGCAAATTGTTTTTTTCCATAAATAAAAAACAAAAGACTTTTCCCTTTTGCTCCCCACTCGCGTTTTTTAGGTGCTGTAGATAAAGGCGGCCAAGGATGCATCAGTACTAGAGATGAGCAGATAGTAGTCAAAACTATAGTTTCTAATACCTCTCTCCATAGGAATGAATGGGTGCAGCCGGCGCTTAACCCCTTGCTGTTCGCCCGCTCCCATTCATTCCTATGGGAGCGAGGTATTCGAAACTATGTTTTGAATACTATTCAAATCAACTCTAATCAGTACAACAGATTTACTATAACTTATGCCATAAAGCTGGTGTGTGTTGTAGGTGAAATCTGTGCCAGCTCCTTGCTGACATAGGTTTTATTCCTGGTGAACCGAGACCTCCTGTGCTGCTACCAGAGTTCAGAATAATAAGACCAGTGGTTTATGTTCCCGTATTAATAAATCCAATTGTGTTATTTTGCAGGATATCCGTATTGAGCTGAGAGAACCCTTGACACTGAATGGAAGTCCCCTGGACTGGTCTGTTAATGATGTAGTAGAATACATAAAATCCACAGATTGTGCTCATCTTGCGCGACTCTTTCAAGAACAGGTAAAGTCTATCTACGATCACTCGTGAGGCACCTGTAAATTATAGAGAAACTTATGTGTATGTGTGCGTGTGTATATATATATATATATATATATATATATATATATATATATATATATATATATATATATATATATATATATATATATATGTATATGTGTGTGTGTATGTATATATATATATATATATATATATATATATATATATATATATATATATAATTTTTTTTATTCTTTTTAAGAATAATGCCAGCAGATAAGATAATCCTTTAATAGTCCCACAGTGGGGGAATTTCAGTATGTTGCAGCAGCATAGTGATACAGATACAAGATAATACACAGTAATATAATACACACACTGCTCTACACAAAAGTTTAAATTTAGTTAGTAAGTGGATTGGTAAATAGCTATTTGTAGCATGTATAGTATCTGGCCTCGAAATTTGGTGCAGGACATTTGATCTTGGTGACTCTGGGTGTGAGAGTGAAATTGTCTTTATAAACATTGACACCAGTGACACTTGGGTTAGTTAAGATCTTTTGCATTGTAATTCCTAGGTCAAACAAGACGGAACCACATCCTTTAAGGCAGACAGATTTACAGGGCCACATAATATCCAGGCAAACCGTATTACATAATATCCAGGTCTAGATCACTAAATAATGTTGTCTACATCCTTGATAGTCTAGGGCAGTGAGAAGGATAATGTTGGTATACTCGGTGGTCTTTGGCAGTAAAGGACCCCTGGTTTAGTGATCTAGGGCAAATCAAGATTTTAGATGTGTATTCTTAGTGGTCTGTGATAACAAGAATATAGTCAGTATGTCTGGGGTTCTAGGGCAGTGCTGGCACTGGTTCCATTTACTATAGTGTTATTGGACAGTAAAGGGGTTACAGTAAGGATTCCTGGTGGTCTAGGATAGTGAAGTGGTGTAATCACAGTTTGGTGGGGCAGGGCAATGAAAAAGTTAGTTGTTTTTTAAGGTATAGGGAGGCCTCAAATAACAAATACTATATACTTACCTTTCTGTGTTGCTGGGATCCAGTTGGGGGGGGGGGGCTCCATTCTGAAGTCATTTTAAGAGGTTGAGTTAATCTTGCCATAATTACACTTTTTTTTTCTGGTTTGTCTCCCACCAGGAAATAGACGGAAAGGCGCTTTTGTTGCTCAATCTCCCTGCTGTCCAGGACTGTATGGATCTGAAACCTGCCATGGCTATTAAACTGTGCTACCACATTGAACGAGTAAAGCTGGCTTTCTACCAAAGCTTTTCTAGATAGAGAATCCTGCTGTCGCGCAGGGGACATACATCTTTGGTCTGGCACAGCCCTTTTGGTCTGTACAAGCCTTAAGTGAATTGCACTTTTTATATAGAAACGTCACTTGTTTACAAGTACTCATGCCATTTGCGTCCTAGGTTTGGGAATGCTATAGAAATGTGTATGACCTATATTTGTGATAACCAGCCATTTTCTTCTTGATTTAGACTTCTCGGACAAGTGGAAGTGAATATTAGTTAATCTAAAGGGACGCTGTTGTATGATTTATGATGATAACATTTAGGTGCGTTTATTGTTTTTGTGTTAACCTTGCACAAAGTCTTCATTTTAGTTGTATTTTATGTAAATATACTTCTGCTGGAAACATGCGCATTCTTGAAGTCACATTGAAGATGTCAGAGTTTTATATGAACTCCAAGCAGCTTTTTAGTCAGTACAGTCTGAAAGTGAATCCAGGATTTTTCACCTTTCCATATATTTCGTGCCAAAAAAAACTTGATCTCTGCCGCCTCTAAGGGGGTGGTCCCATTAATTAAATGTATTGCCTATGGGTCTGTATGTGCCGCTGATTGTGAATGAAGTGATTGTGAGCATATGTGACCAAAGCGCCATTCACTGCATTTCTATATGGCTGCCGGTGATCACTGTACTCAAAGTCCCATGAAATTGAATGGACCAGTAGCTAAATGTGAGCAATACCGAATCATTGATCAGACTCACTCGGATGTACTTGTAGACCCCCATTCTTCTGATTTCTATGGATCCCAGCGGTTGGGTCTCCAGATATCAAATATTTACTCCCTATCCCATAGATGGGGAATAGAGATGAGCGAGTAGTATTCGATTGAATACCTCTCTGCCATAGGAATGCGTGTAAGCAGCCGATCACCAAGGGGTTAAGTGCAGTGAATATTCGATGCGCTTAACCCGTTGGTGATCGCCGGCTTACACTCATTCCTATGGCAGCGAGGTATTCGATCCAATACTACTCGCTCATCTCTAATGGGGAATAATCGTCTACAGTGGAATAATCCCATTTAGGCAGCCATCCACACATTGTAGAAAGAAACACTTTGGAACATATAGTGGTGTGCATTTTGGAAAACCAGCAGAGTTTTACCTACAGAAATGCTGCAGATTTCTTCCCAATTACTTCTGTGTGGTGAGGATGAAACGCAGCAAAAATATAGCGAATCATTCAATTTGCACAAAATAACAAAATGAATTGAAAAAACACATGTACAAGTGAGTTTTTTTTTTATGCAGTATTTTTTTCCACAATGGTTTTTGGCTACCCACCACCCACTTGTGATAGAGGAAGTAAGAACTCAGCAATCCTCCCTGTCCATCATAGATGTACATAATGCTATCATGTCTTGTAGCCACAAGTTGCTGTATAGCCCTAGCCTTATACAGCAAAGCCAACCACTGTACAATTCATTCTATTGCTCTGCGTGTAGACACGAGACTACAGAATATATTGCTTGTGAGTAGAGGGGAGTATGCAGGGGTTTAATATCCTCATGTGTGTTGTGCTGCCATTGCTTTAAGTCTTAGTGACCTACTGTAAAAATCTAGAATCCCCTGAGTAAAGTGTACAGCTAGTCCCCTGACCCTACACACGTGTGCCCAGCGGGTAAAGCATGCAATAGGGTCAAGAGAGTAGGCCCGGCCAGGTACCTCTAGTGGTGGATTATCCCTCTGGGGAGAATAAAATTGGGTTAGTAAAATCCATTGTGCTCAGCCCATCTTTACCCAGACAATATCTGTCAGGGGAGCGACGGGAGACACAGGGGGCCTTAAAGGAGTTATACATGAAGAATATTCATCTTCTGTTCATAGGATACAGTATAAATATCTGATCAGGGAGGGTCTGACTGCTGAGGCAACTATAGAACCTGGGGGTGAGGGAAGGGAGTTATGGGTAAGTACTGTTGGTGACCGTCAGCAGTGTCTGTGGCTATTGTCCGTACAAGATTTTAGCAACGGGCACTAGCTGGTCTGTTTGAAATTTCTATTCATTTCAATGGGATTTTATATTGTGTCCTTTAGTGTCCATTTACACCCATGTCCGTTTTTTCAAGCGGACAAAAAAACTTTTCTGTCTGTTTGAAAAAACGGACAGCAAGTGTCCGTTATTTTTTTTATCATTGAGGTCTATGGGCAACGGACAGTAACTGATAGCTATCAGCTATTGTGCGTTATTTAGTGTCCGCTTATTTTCTGCGCATGCTCAGAAAGCATAAACAGCAAAAAAAAATTAAAAATGGACTGTATAAAAAAAAGATACTAACTGAGGCTAACTGACACCAAGTGATGCTGATGCTTGGTTCACACCAGCGTTCGATCTCAGTTTTCAGGTTTCTGTCTTCTGCATGCAGAAGACGGAAATCTGTCGAGTCCGGCCGTGAGTGCCGGTGAGCGTTTTATGCTCTCCGCGGCGAAACCTTTTTTTTTTAAACCAGACACAGAGTACTACATGTCCGACTCTGTGTCCGGTTTAAAAAAAAAATGGTTTCGCCACAGAGAGCATAAAACGCTCACCGGCACTCACAGCCAGAGACTTTTCAAGCCCATTCATATGAATGGGCTTGAAACATTCCAGCAGGTTTCCATCTCCTGCTCCTGTTTTGTGCAGGAAACGGAAACCTGCAGAACGGAAACTGGGCACAGATGTGAACGAGCCCTAACTGATACTAATGTGTCGGTTTTTTAACTAATCCATTAAATGCATCAGTTAAAAAAAACGGACACATTATCATCAGTTACCATCAGTTAGTGTCAGTTACTGTTTGTTACGATAGGTATCTGTTTTATTTTTCCTTTAAACGGACACCTTCATGACGGAATCCAACGGTACAGTGAACCCTGCCTAACCTCTGCTGTGCATTTAGCCCGACTACAGCCAGACTGAATATAGATTTATTACTTGGTGGATGGGAGGAATTCATGCTGGGGATAGCCAAGCTGTATACTGCAGCCAAGCTGAATATAGACATATTACGTGGTGGATGGGAGGAATTCATGCTGGGGATAGCCGAGTGCTGTATACTGCAGTCAGGCTGAATGTAGACCTATTACTTGGTGGACGGGAGGAATTCGTATTCTGTTTGCTTCAATGGGAGTTCTGGAGATAGCCAAAAGCTGCACCCTGCAGACTGGGTGATCGCACTACTTCGGTAAACACCCCTGTTCTCAGGATCAGTGGGGTCTGACTACTGAGGCTCCACTGATTAGCTATTTACGCTATAGTTCAGCGGTTCCCAAAATTTATGAAAGCAGGACTCCCTTTCGGGCAGCATTTTTGTTTGGGACTCCTCACTACTGTACACGTTAAAAAAAACAAAAGCCTCTACTTCCAAATTTCTTACTACACACTCAGTTCTTCTACTCCATATCCGCCCTCGCCAAACATACACATAGCCTTTGTAGCTCCATGTTCTTCCACTAGAGGCAGCCCTGTACAGCTTCCATGCACAGAGATATTGCACAAGCTCTGCCCCAATCATTGCTGTTCATTCACAGTCTTGGAGTGTTGTAGACATTTCTTAACTTGGCTCGTGGGGTTGTGACCCACAGTCTGGGAAACTGTTCTATAAATAGGGAATACATATAGTGTGTGGCATACACATGTACTATTACTCACATTGTCCTTTGGGAAAACACTCTAAGCAGCCTGGACTGCCGACACCAAGGAAATGGCAACCCAATATCTGGAGTATCTCGTGTTAAAAAGACCCTTTGAAATATAACATGTATATACTTGAAACAGCATTAGACTTCTAAAGCCTGGAGTTCTGTGCTACTCATGCTACCTATGTGAATATTTATATAACCCAGTAATTTTGCATTTCTTGCTACTGAGCCATTACTGTGTCAACAGTATTTTACCTATTGTAAATCTTTTTACAGTTTTTTAAGCATTTAGATAGCAGCATAGCTATAATTTATAACAGTTTATGTAGTAAGACAACAGGGACGTAAACAGTCCTATAAATCAGCAGAGCATTAAGTTCTGTCCTTTTAGCCTTTATTATATCAGCATTTACCGCATCGTCTTCATTTTGGCAGTGGGATGAGGGAAACCTTCATTTCAGCTTCCCCTTTCTTAGTTATCTAAGGAACACTCTGAGAGCCAAGGAGGCGTTTCTGCATTATTTATTTCATGTATGCACTGTAATAGAGAGGCGCCAACCTTCCTACGGTTACATTGTTTTGTAGAATAACGTGTGCCTGTCTCATTGGATCCTTCTCCTAGCAATGAGTGAATTTCTTTTCTATATTTGGAATGTTTAACCTGTATATATGATGTACAAACTAGAACACAATGAATCGGACCTGATTTCTTGAAACACTTTGTAATAAATTTGTAATATTTTAACTTTGCGTTTTTTGTATTTTTTTTTTTCCCCTTCCTGTAAGAAAGGAGGTTCACCTAAAAAAAAAAAAAAAAAAATATTGCATCTGCTCCAATATCAACTCAGTGGGGTAGATTTCTTAAGACTGGGATTTCGTATGGCAGTCTTAAAGGGATTCTACCATTAAAACCTTTTTTTTTTTTGGTGGATAAGACTTTGGAATAGTCTTTAGAAAGGCTGTTCGTCTCTTACCTTTAGATGTGGTCTCTGCTGTGCCGTTCCTTAGAAATACTGGTTTTTACTGGTATGCAAATGAGTTCTCCTGCAACGATGGGGGCGGGCCCCAGTGCACAAACAGGGAAGAGGGCATCCCCACCGCTGCCAGAGAAGTGTCTCCAAGCGCCGCTGCCTCCTTCGTCCGCCGCGTCAACTTCAATGTCTTTTTCCGGCGCAGGCTCGTAACTTCTAGCAGAGCAAAGTGCGCAGACACACAGGCCATGGGAAAATGGCCACTAACAATACTGTGCAAGCGGCCATTTTCCCGTGACTTGTGCGCCTGCGCAGTCTGCTCTTCCCAAGGCTGGAGGCCTAGAAGTTAAGAGCCTGTGCCGGAAGAAGACCTTGAAGTTGACGAGGCGGACGAAGAAGGAGGCGGCGCTTGGAGACACTTCTCTGGCAGCAGTGGGGACGCCCCATCACTGTTTGAGCGCTGGGGCCCGCCTCCATCACTGCGGGAGAACTCATTTGCATACCGGTATAAAACTGTATTTCTAAGGAACGGCACAGCGGAGACCACGTCTAAAGGTAAGAGACGAATAGCCTTTCTAAAGGCTATTCCAACGTCTTATCCACAAAAAAAAGGTTTTAATGGTAGAATCCCTTTAATAAAGGTCCCGACTGGCAAAAGACACGTCTGAATTATCAAGAGGCTTTTTAGTAAATCGAACGTCTATTGCCCAGAATGGAAGTCGATGTCAGAAACTGGTGTAGAATTCCTGAAAAATGGAATGAGTTATAAGAAATATGTTGGCCTGTCCTGTTCAGCCCACATTTGCAGAAAGTGGTGAGTGAGATGCCAAACTCAAATGTGGAAAGTTAAAGGGATACAGTCCCATATTCTTATCTGGATCCCACACAATATGGCATCATGTCAACTCTGTACATTTATTTGAATTGGGCCACATGCATTATAATGGCGTCAGATACAGTATATTATTAGTAAGAGGTGAAAAAAAGAAACATGGGTATGTGATGCTCATATGGGTTTACTTTGGCAGCTTGAACTTGTTGACCTCTATTCTAATTAATAGTTTGGGGTTATTTAGAAATACAGGGGCAGATAACCTAATAAATATGCACCAGAACTCTAGTATAATTTGCTCCATAAAATTGGCATACATACATTTTGTGTGTTGTAGACCCCTTCTAACACTGTGTGTCTCATATGACATGGGTGGGGCTTAATATTCTAAACTGTGAGGCAGAAATTGGATCAAAATTTTGCAGATAGCGCCAAAATTTAGGTCATTTTGCCCAAGTTATGTCATAAACTAAAGCCTACTTAAGAAGTGATGTAAAGTTAGACTGAACAGTATAAAAGGGTACTAGATTTTCAAACTGCATTAGAAACTGGAAAATCTGGTGCAGTTTAAGACTGTCTAGTGTGACTTTGCACTGTCTAAAAGTTAGAAGGTTCTAGTTCATCTGCCCCACAGTGTTATTATATTCTCCATATATTTCAGCAGTGGAATGGGTCATTCTGGTGAGGTCACGTGCAACTCTGTTTCTATGCTGAAATGTACAACAGCCCAGCCATAACCTATCAGACCACACAGTCTCGTACTACAAAACCACTGTTTGGATGAGTGTCTTCCAAGGATTGGATTCCTATGGCTGAACAGTCACACAGACACATTTACAATGAACGTCAGTCATCGGCTGAGTGATGTACAGGACACTATCCCTGGACTCTGAGAGAAGGAAAACAAGGTCATTAGATTGATGATGAATCACTTCACCATCTGGCGCTCTGACTTACAAGTCTTCGTTTCAAGGATGCTTGAAGCAAGTTACTTTCCTGATGCTGCTTATAATGAATTTTAGCTGGACTCCTAATTTCAGTGAAGTAAAATCTTAGCTACAGAGATACAAAGCCACTGTTGGGCTGAAGGGCCTAGGGCCCATCAGAGGAGCTTGCACTGGGGGCTCACCCAACAGCTTCCTACTATTAGCCTACATCACCGCTCCTTCACCAAAATTTTGCATGTGTATTTTCCCAGTATTGTCATCCCCTATAGTACTGCAGATGCCTCAACACCTGCATGGCTGGTTCATGCGCAGTGCTGTATGGGGAATGACACTGCCTCGGAGCACTACACGCATGTGTATGACTTTAGTGAGAGAACTGTGATGCCGACATAGCACACAGACCTTCCATCAGGAATTTTGACCACCAACCCCCCCCCCCCCTCATCCACCAGTATAATGCTCCACTTGGTATAAAATGATCCTCTTGCCCTCCCCCCACATAGTATAATATGCTGCCACAGTGTCTTCCTCTCGGTCTAATGCTCCACAGTGGCCCCACACAATATTAAAAGCTCCCCAGAGCCTGCCCCACCACAGTGTAATGTTCTCCAGATGGGAACTAAACTGCCTACCCTCAGTTTAATCTACCGCTTCATCTGCCCTCCTTCCAACCCCCTAGTTTTATGTCCCAACCCCATCTGCCCAAAAGTTGGCCAATTTCAGACCAATATTGAGATAAACATTATTGTTTGTTTAATAAAAATTTGTTTCCAATATACTTTGTGTAAATTCCTTAGTTTTCTAGATCTCTGCTTGCTGTCGTTCGTTCTGTTACTTCTAGGGCGTAAAATTCTGACCATGGTCATGTGATGGACACACAGGGGCACAGCTTGTTACCAGCCAGATGTCTGATTAACGTGTTGTGAATGTTACGAGACTTGCACCTGTGTGTCCATCACATGATCATGGTCAGAATTTCATTCACTAAATGTCATACAAATGAATGGCAGCAAGCAGAGATCTCCAAAACCATGAGCAATTGATCCAGAAAGTAAATTGGAAACATCTTTTAATTATACAAGCAAAAACATTTGTCGATCAATATTCACCTGAATGTGACAAACCCCTTTAACATTGAAAACGGGGATACTCCCATCTCCTCACTCCCTTGCTACTGTTCAGCCATCTTTACTCCTGGTATTTTCAAGGAGTTGCAAGCACGATGTGCATGATATCATCATATTGCGCCTACATCTCCCGGGGCCGGAGCACACAGTGGCACAGTCTGGGGGACAGAGATGAGTTGAAGTCGGGACAGCACCCAGAATCCGGGACTGTCCTGCTGAATCCGGGACAGTTGGGAGGCATAGCAGATGAGCACAATAGTAACAACCTATTGTTTATGGAAGGTGCAGTTCCAAGGAGAAAAACTGGAAAGCATTCAGAATCTGGGCAGAGATGCGTGTCTGCCAAATACTGTCCTTAGAAGCAATCTCAGTTAAGGTAATAAGTTAGATAAGATAGTTGAGACATCAGCACTACCATGTTCGGCAGCTCAGCTACTGTAATTGTGCTATATACGGGTCTGTATTATGGTATCCAGCATTACTCACTGCTCTCAATAAATGCTGTATAACCCCCATTTGGCGCAGCCATTTTTCGATTTTTTTTTTTCCTCACCTTTCAAAAGCCATGACTTCTTTATTTTTTGTTCACAGAGCTGTATGAGGGCTTAATGTTTGCAGGACCAATTGTACTTTGTAATGGTATACTTTAATATTCCTTACAATGTATAGGAAAGCTGGGACAAAATTCAGAATGGGCCGGAGTAAGAGAAAAACTGCATCTGCACGCCTTGCTTACAGGTTTTATTCTTAAAGCATTAACTGCACCTAAAATGACAGGTCACCTGTATCCTGTGGGTTGGTACAAAACCAGCGCTACCAAATTTATATAGTTTTTTAACCCTTAAAATAAATTCTTGGAGTCGCCATATTCCGACACCTGTAACTTTTTATATTTCCGTGTATGGTTACGCATAAGGCTTTTTTTTTTTTTTTTTTTTTTTTGTGGGGCCTGATGTAATCTTTATATATACAATTTTAGGAATTTCTATTTTATTACTATTTTTTTTTAATAAGTTTATAGATGATGTTTTCGGACACAGGGATACTTAATATGCATTTGTATTTATTCACTTTTATATATTTATAGAGAAGGAGGGTGATTAGAACTTCTGTTTTTTTTTTAAACTGTTCATTATAGGGCCCGTGCACACGGAGTTAACGCGAGTTTATTTTAGCATAATACACGTGTAAAAGATTTCATTGATGTCAATGGGAGTGTTATTTTTAAACGTGCATTCTATACACGTGTATTATGCTAAAATACGCTCGCGTTAACTCCATGTGCACGAGCCTTTAGACCCCCAATGGATTTGATCACTAATACAATGCATTTTAAAATCACTTCTATTACGAGATGTATATAGCAGCCTATTGTAGAGGTCATACAATGAGAAGTCTGGGAGCCTTCAATAGGCTCCCAGTTGTCATGGCTATGGATTGTTGGCTTTGGATCTTGTTCTGGGAGCTGGTGATCCACTCCAAAATGGTCAAACCTTATCGACGTGTTATCACGATCATTGCTGCCAGATTTCCTGTATAAGGGTGCATTCACACTACGTATACTGAAGCTTATTCTGAACATCAAACACGTTCAGAATAAGCGGCGTATAAAGCAGCTCCATTCATTTCTATGGGAGCCGGCATACGAGCGCTCCCCATAGAAATGAATGGGCTGCTTCTTTCACCACGAGCAGTCCCATTGAAGTGAATAGGATGTGCTGGCGTGTACGGCTAGCTCTGCTCATGCCGAGCCGTACACGCCGGCACTTCCCATTCACTTCAATGGGACTGCTCGTGGTGAAAGAAGCAGCCCATTCATTTCTATGGGGAGCGCTCGTATGCCGGCTCCCATAGAAATGAATGGAGCTGCTTTATACGCCGCTTATTCTGAACGTGGTTGACGTTCAGAATAAGCTTCAGTATACGTAGTGTGAATGCACCCTAATACAGCAGAAACCTGGCAGCTCCTGAGCGCCCACCATATTTAAATATCCGTCATAATAGTATGAAGGATGTTGGGAAAGGGTTAAAGACAACTTGTCAGGTTGATATAGGACACTAAACTAACCACAGGACCTTATAGATTAGGGGCTTAGTGTCCCAAATCACCCTGTTTTAAAGCCCTATCTGGTTGCGTTTTAAAAACAACCCTTTATATTTGGCTAGAAATGAGTCCAGTGAGACCCCTCTAGCTTCAGTGAAGAACTGTTCCTGCGCAGTGTGAGTAGACAGCTTTTTTTATTTTTATTGGGGGTACATATGGCTTTACTACACTTGGCGATTTGGGACACAGTGGGTGTGTTAGTGTCTCAAATCACCCTAAACAGGTTCCCTTTAAGCATGTGAACAAGGAATGTGACATGTGATTTACTTTACTATATTCCGGACTGTGAGTGCTGCTGTGACTCTCCTTACTGTTAATATATAGTGTGTGAGAAGGTGACAGGCAGAGTGCTGCAGTCATGGTATATCTCCCCCTGATTCCTGACACATGTATGGTGCAGGGCGGATCTTGAATAAGCTGTAGCCCAGGTGTGGGTCATAGGCTTGTTACTGGGCCATAAAATGCTGCAGAACCTGCACTTCAGGGCAGTTCCTGGGGGAGAAGCTGGGTTCTGTCCCATCACCCTGTTATCTGGTGAGAGACCAGTGTGGATCATCACCTCTGTTTAGTTTTGACCTGGTGGCTTGTAGTAAGCCACACATACAGTTAGAGTACCTTAGTTTAGTTAGTGCTCAGACGAGCAGGTTTTGTTTTATTTTTGCCTGAAGTTAAAGCTGTATTTTGCTCATTTTGTGCCTGAAGTTAAGGTTTACTTTCTTGTTTGTTTTTTTCTAAATAAAGTTTGCATATTTTGTGTCCCTGTCTTGACTGCTTGCGTCCGCACCACTGCTTCTACCAAGCTACGTTCCTCACAAGTGATACGATTAAGGCATACGTTCACATATGGAGACGACAGCACAGATCTGTTAGAAATTGCCAGATGAAGAAAGTCCTGCAAGCCTGACTTTATCGTCTGGCATCCTCAGTTAAAAAAAAGAACGGACACCCGACTGACCCCATTATAGTCAACGCCATCCCTTGGGCTCTCTTTGTGTCAGACATAGAACAGAACCATTTTTCTGACTACCAGAACAGAGACACCTATGCAGGTGTAAAGTAAGCGTAATAAAGATGACTTTTTCTTTTCTACAGTATATTAGTTTGAGTCAATAATCTCATTAGTTTACACGTATGCACATACTAACGCCAATGTGTAATATTTACTCACAGGAGCAGCGTGAACACACATAACTAGGATTCTTTTCTATGTTATTTGCTATGTTATTAAGTCTTTATTAAGTCTTTATTTCTTCTCCGTCAGGTTTCCGCTGCCCAGAATATCTTCTCTACCCAGTAGGAAAAAGTAAACCTGATATATCCCAAATCATCACGTGTTAGATCCTACATACTTTACCTACAAAAATAGTATTCTGAAAAGAATATAAAGAGGACACCACCTCTAAGTCTTTACTTCCTTTAATAGGTGTTTTTTCACTGATTTCTTCATACTTAGAATTTTTTCTCTAACCTCCACCATTCCTGAACTGTTAGTTTGCTGTCAAATGGGCGGTCCTGGCCTGTCTGCTCCAGCCCAGGACCACCCACCTGACGGTATAGAGCCTAATTGAGCTGAAATTAAAAGTAATGATTGCTCAGGAACGGAAGGGGCTAGAGATAAAAAATCCAAGTCATGTGTAAACGCCCATTTTATTCTTTAACCAATTAGAATATGCATTTCTATATGATGTATTGTGTGATGCTTAAGTTGGCATAAAGCCTGAGAGAATTATCAAAGAGAACACACATCGTGTCCTGATGTTTTTTCTTCCCAAGCTCGTTAAAATTAATTAATTTGGACATCTCCTGACAATCTGAGATTGGAACCGCTTGGGTTCCGATAACAGCAGCCAGAGAGACAGAGTGCTGATTATTCCTCCATACTATCTACTATCTCTTTCCATGCTCCCTTAACTCGTGGGGTGGTAGGTTCCTAGGCTGTAACGGAGTCCCACGTGTCCACAGTTTAAAGAAAAAAAAAATAATTCCAGTCAGCTGACCGCAGGCATCTTCCAGGCATAAACAATAGACACAAAGAATATAGTCTGCAGGTTCTACCATTCAAGATAGTTAGCTAATTCATAGTGCTAGGGTACTTGAGTACAGGATTCTTGAAGATACAGACAAAAAGAGTGAAAAAGGAAAGATAAAGGTCGCTCTCAGCTTGAAACTCTGTAATCTTTGGTGGCGCGACAGGAGTAGCGGCCTAAGTCTCCATGTTAGTTAGACTCATCCCATCTTCTACTGGGTGTAACATCTTGTGCAGCGCCCCCATCCCTATCAGCATGCAAGATATCTCTCCCCCCACATTGTAATCCCTTTAAATACTATGGTGGCAGCCATAATAACCAACCAATCAGAAGGCAGCTTTCATTCTCCCAGAGAAGGGTTGAAAATATAACACGTGATCTGATAGGTTTCTATGGACAGCAATGTTGTGTTTCCTTAGACTCTGAGCGCCTGCTTCAATATTGTTCTTATAATAATGTCCGGGGTTTACAACGGGTTAAAAAGCCGGCTACAACCCCCTATTCTGAGGATAGCGCCCTCTGACGTGTCTCAGCCTGACAGCGCCGCCTCCCGTGAGCCTGACAGAACGCCCTTAGTTGTGTCACGTGTCATTCTACGGCCACCCATGTGACCAGTTGACACGTCCCCTCCCGGCTACCGTCCTGTGGTTGCCGCGGTGACCAGCTGGGGCTGGCTCCGGGCCCGGTAACGGAGCCATGGGCCCCATGACCGGGAACAGGAACATGACGACCGGAGCTGGCCCCACCACTTCTCCGGGATGCAGCAGTGGGGCTCTTATGGGCAGTTTTGGGATCTTTCTGCAGGGCCTGCTGGCAGTTATGGCCTTCAGCATCCTTATGTGTGAGTATCTGGGCATAGAGCACGCGCTTTACATTGTTTTCTATGCAGGAAAGTTTGTTCTCTTGTCTGTATGATGTGTATACTCTGAAGGAGCTGGGTATAGTCACCATGTGTGCCCTGTATCAGTGCTGTGGGTATAGTCACCATGTGTGCCCCTGTATCAGTGCTGGGGGTATAGTCACCATGTGTGCCCTGTATCAGTGCTGTGGGTATAGTCACCATGTGTGCCCTGTATCAGTGCTGGGGGTATAGTCACCATGTGTGCCCCTGTATCAGTGCTGGGGGTATAGTCACCATGTGTGCCCCTGTATCAGTGCTGGGGGTATAGTCACCATGTGTGCCCCTGTATCAGTGCTGGGGGTATAGTCACCATGTGTGCCCCTGTATCAGTGCTGGGGGTATAGTCACCATGTGTGCCCCTGTATCAGTGCTGGGGGTATAGTCACCATGTGTGCCCCTGTATCAGTGCTGGGGGTATAGTCACCATGTGTGCCCCTGTATCAGTGCAGGGGGTATAGTCACCATGTGTGCCCCTGTATCAGTGCTGGGGGTATAGTCACCATGTAATACTATGTGTGCCCCTGTATCAGTGCTGGGGGTATAGTCACCATGTGTGCCCCTGTATCAGTGCAGGGGGTATAGTCACCATGTACTACTGTGTGTGCCCCTGTATCAGTGCAGGGGGTATAGTCACCATGTACTACTGTGTGTGCCCCTGTATCAGTGCTGGGGGTATAGTCACCATGTGTGCCCCTGTATCAGTGCTCTGGGTATAGTCACCATGTGTGCCCCTGTATCAGTGCTGGGGGTATAGTCACCATGTGTGCCCCTGTATCAGTGCTGGGGGTATAGTCACCATGTGTGCCCCTGTATCAGTGCAGGGGGTATAGTCACCATGTGTGCCCCTGTATCAGTGCTGGGGGTATAGTCACCATGTGTGCCCCTGTATCAGTGCTGGGGGTATAGTCACCATGTGTGCCCCTGTATCAGTGCAGGGGGTATAGTCACCATGTGTGCCCCTGTATCAGTGCAGGGGGTATAGTCACCATGTGTGCCCTGTATCAGTGCTGGGGGTATAGTCACCATGTGTGCCCTGTATCAGTGCTGGGGGTATAGTCACCATGTGTGCCCTGTATCAGTGCTGGGGGTATAGTCACCATGTGTGCCCTGTATCAGTGCTGGGGGTATAGTCACCATGTACTGCTGTGTGTGCCCTGTATCAGTGCAGGGGGTATAGTCACCATGTAATACTGTGTGTGCCCCTGTATCGGTGCTGGGGGTATAGTCACCATTTATTACTATGTGTGCCCCTGTATCAGTGCTGGGGGCATAGTCGCCATGTATTTTGTAGTAACACTTTACATTCTACTGCCCTTTAACATTTTGAGGGGAAAAAAGGTGCCCACCTTACATCATGAAACACACAAGTTGCAGAAGATTTTTTATCACTCTCCCCATCTTATGGTGGCTCCATTATAGAGCGAGTTGCGTTGGTGTTCTTCATGACATTCTTCTCTTAGATTGTTTGCTCCCCTTTACAGCATTGCTTATAGATCAGACTAAGTGGTCACACAGACTCCGTATGGGTTGCTGTCTTTGGTCATAATGTCCGAATGATACCGACTGCCTTTTTTTTTTTTTTTTTTTTTTTTTTTTTTTAATACTGACCAGGGCCTATGTTATTATCAGAGAGTAAGGGACCCTCCAGGAAGGGGGGGGAGGTGCGTTATGTAAAGACCTGGGAGCCTTGTCAGATTACTTGGATGTCCAAGTAGTACATCGCTTTGATACCAAATGGCTGCTGATGGAGAGTCATGTTACCCGATCCGTTCATCATCTGCCTCTACTTGCGCCACTTTTCCTTGCCACGTGACACTGCAGAGGATTTGCAGCATATACATTCCCTGTGGTCATACCCTGGTAGTTGCCCAGTCTAAATCCTATTATTGGTGCAGTCTGCATTACTAAAGGGGGGCTTGTCTCTCATTCTGGAGGGTCCAATGTATTGCATCACAGACTCGCTGGACACTTCTGCTAGTATGCTGACTCCTCTAGCCCTAGATAGACACCCTGTCAGAGCCAAGGAGGTCTAGCTGATGTCTGGGGCATTTCACCACTCACTAGTTCTTATATGTGATACTGCCTCTAGGGGTATGTGGAGGTAGTGCATTAGTGCTGCTAGTAGTTTTCTTCCCTTTGTCTTTATGGTTGTGCACAGCTGTGGATCTTTCCCGCAGGCTACTATTTAGTGTAATCCCATGGGTGGCCAAGTTGTTTTTCCATTGTGTGTCTGTTATTTCGTCATGTGTAGACTAACTCTCATTGCTGCTGTCATGTCACTGTTATTTTGCTGCTGTCTGCAGTTGGGTGTAATTGAATAAATACTCCTCCCATGATGCACATTGTAAATCCTTCCTAGACGTCTTTCCGTTGCAGTCATACAGTAGTTATTGGCGAGTACACGACATTAGTCCGGCACATAGTTGGTTATAGGTGCTATATGAGCAGCTGGAGTCAGGGTGTAGTCCTCCGCAATAGCTACCTTGCAACTGCTCACTTATGTCCTTGGGAAAACAGCTGATGTTTGCTTGGTGAGAAGGTGCGGGTCTGTGCTGAGCTGTACAGTGGATTTGTCAGCCGCAAGGAAACTGATGGTTTTCTCCAAGATTGTAAGGCCTTTGGCCCCATGCAAGGGTATGCATTGAAGCAGAATATGTGGGACCCCTAAGAGGTTTCTTTGGCTTTTTTTTTAACCTATGCAGGACCCTTACCGGTATGGCAACATTGGCAAACGAGGGACCAAGCACCAAAGGGATTTTTGTATTTTTGCTGTGGGGACTTCTCACTTCCATATAGTTGCCTGTCCATGCATACTTCTCTCTGTGGGTTTTTAGAACTTCGTCATGCCCTTCCCTTTTTTCTATTGTAGTGAAAAATTTCCCTCATAGTCAGACATCTCTATTAGGAGATCTACAAGATTCCCTAACATCTACAAGATAGTCATGGTGAATGGGGCTTTATTTTCCCTGAAAGGGATTTTCTGATCAATAGATTGAATACTTTCTGAGTTAAAGCAGAAAGTTGTCCTGGTGCTAGGCCTAATAAAACGTAAAAAAAAATGTTCTCCCCCCCCCCGTTCTCGGTTTCCATAGTCATTTTCTGTGTACTGATCCCCTGACTTGTGACGGTGCCTGTGGTAATGTGCCACTTGTGAAGAGGTCCCTAC
Organism: Leptodactylus fuscus; assembly: GCF_031893055.1. NCBI lineage: Eukaryota > Metazoa > Chordata > Amphibia > Anura > Leptodactylidae > Leptodactylus > Leptodactylus fuscus. Next base: position 37,439,218 of record NC_134273.1, read on the forward strand.
TGAGGCCTGTGTTTGGCTGCAGCAATTGTGGGCCCAAGCTGTACATTGCTATTAACATCACTTGAGGGATCCTGAAAGCAGAAGCTGCCGCTGTTTCTAATTTTGACCCCATCAGCAAACATTTTATAAAAGAGTCAGACAACCCCTTTAAAGAGGGCCTTTTATGTCCTCCTGAAAGTGTATTTTTATATACCACTAGTAAGCTTTCCTGGTATGTGCCCCAGTGCTGGAGATATTGATGCCATTATTTTTGGGACCGATATCTCCCCACTGTCAGAAGCCACATTGTTCCTGTGTTTTTCTGTGGGCTGCCTCTGGTGGACATACACTTATCTCTCCTTTAAAATAAAGGATCAGGTGTGTTGAAACTCAGCATGCCCAATCCTTTTTTTCCCTTGATATCGGGGGTTGAGACATTCTCCTATATATAATATAGTCACCCTACTGAAATTGGTTGGTACAGCTGGCCTTGTAGTATGGGCACCATTGTGGTGTGTTTTCCTCAGATTACAGGAGATCGCTGGGGTGGGGGTCCAATGTTGTCATCTGCCTATTTTCAAGTGGCTCTAGAGATTATCCAAAGCCTACAGTCTCTTTAAGGGCCGGAGGGAGTGCTGTAGTATTATTCGTGAGATTCCTAAATTATTAACTATCTGGTAATGTGAGCGGCCTGGTGCCCGGCTCTGTACTCTGTAATATAACCAGTGTGTCCTGGCTTGCTGAATTACTGCTGTTTTCACACGACGTTGGAAAATAGGAGACCCAAGTGGCCTAGTTTACTATGGTACATGTTACGAGACTAAGGAACTACAAAACAGGGCCATGAAGGTGGAGTTGGGGTGGGGGAAACATGACTGACTCGGACTCCAAATATTGTATTATGTATTAGATACAGATTTGCTTTCATAGGAATCGATCACTAGATTTTATTTGTGACTTAGATCTTGTGTCTGACCAAAACTGTCAGCCATTTATGAAGGAGTTGAGGAGTTGCAGTTGACTCTTTGCCCCGCTATAAAGGCGTTGTTTGAGATTTGGATGTGTGACTAGATATAGCCCTGTGTTTGATATTGTACAACATGGCCGTATAACAGTAGGTCTCAGGACAGAGTAGTGATGGTTTACAAAAAGATTGTGCAACTGTTTGACTATTTTTGCTTGTTAAAGTGCAGGAGAGGCTGCTTTGTATTGGCAAAATTGTAGGGCCATTTAAAGGGGTTGTCCTGGACTTTATCGTGCTCCATTTATTCAGAGGCCAACATCATCATATCTGTGGGACGCATGGCCATGCTGTAGTTCAAGGGAATGGGACTAAGCCTCAGTACCAAAAACAGCCACTATACCGTGTTTGGTGCCGTGCTTGGTAAGTACAAAAGAGTTCACCTGCGATGAAAAATTTCCCATCCACCACAAAAATAAGCTTGCTGCTTATGTCATATGAAGACTGTTCTCTATGGGGCTGAGCTGTGGTGTTTGTATACCGTACAGTGTATGGAGCTATCTGCTTCCTGCTCTGTGCACTGTACGGTACAAACATCCAACGCAGTTTCTAAAACCTGATCTATATGGGGCTAGGCTCTGGCGCCTTCAATGTTTAAGAATTTTTTTTTTTTTTTTTAATCCCAGAAATATCTAAAGTTAGATTTGACACTTATTATTATTATTATTATTATTATTATTATTATTTTTTTTTTTTTATATATTTTTTTGTGTGTGTGGATTCTGCAACAAAATCCACATCTAATCTGACACAATCTGCATCTCATACATGTGGATGGCGTTTCTGCTACCCAGTTCACATGCATCATAAATTTTCCTGTACATCATGAAAATAAATATCACACTATGGAAACTAAGCGGATTAACCCCATTGAGTAACAACCTCTGGTTTCAGCCATGGCTTGTGTAATATAATGGATTAGTAATATGTAAGTCTGATACCTAGGAACATAGCCTAAGGGGCAGGGCAGACTCCAGGAGTGCTATCACTTTTTACAGAGCAGTTTCACAGTGACTCGTGTAGCTCAAGCTAGGCGGTGCGCCCCACTTATTACGAGGTGCCCCATGGACAGGAGCAGTAGAGGAGCCAGTTCTTACAGAAGTGATCACAGATTACATAATCTTGGCAGCCTGAGTAAATGTACAACAATCTATACATCTAATAAATTATACAATAATAATTATTGCATAACTTTTTCTGACTCTGACACTACCCTACATTTGCCCCAACTCCTACTCAGCAACTCCAACCCCACAGCTTGGGACCTTATAAAAGAATACAGACTGCCATTTCCAGCCTCTAGTAACAGTACAGGGGATCTGAAATCCCTGGGAATTATTGGAATTACTTTTTATATCAATCTTACTGTAAAACAAGCCCACTGCTGCCCGCACATGGCGCCCACTGCTGCCCGCACACATACTCTGACTGAAACTGGGTATTGAAGTAGTCTCTTAAAAATAGACCCAGCAAACCTCAAAAAAATGCATAGTTATTGACAGACTACAAAACACAAGGGAGATTCTAGTAACCCGGATTGCCCTCTAGCCCCCTCTTTAGCTGTCATGTGTGCACAGTGTCAGTCCAGTCAGTGTACTGGATACAGCGCTCACATCTCTGACCTTTCCACTGGTTACAATATGTACATAACATGAAGCGTTGCAGACACAGAGCAAATAAAGAGTCTAACAAGTACATCTGTAGAATGGAATGGTTATAATTCTGCAGCACTGTACAATTTGTAGGGTTCAAGTACAGACCAAAAGATACATTACAAAGAAATAGTCACGTCACACAATGTGCCCTGCTCACAAAAGCTTACAGTCTATGAGGTAGAGGGGGTGACACAAGAGGTAGCAGGGGCGGCATTACTTATACAGTGGTCAGACAATTTTGTCATAGAGGTGACTGTCATTACACAAACATAAAACTGTATGAGCCGTCGCCAGTCGTGTCCTTTAACATTTGGGTGGTGCCTGGATATATAAAATTAGCCTGAATGGCAACATATCATGTGGAAGCAGGAACAGAGGAGGGTTAATTTTAGGGATTCCAATTACGGTAATGAAGGGTTTACTTTAGGAATTGTGATAGGCCTGTCTGAAAAGATGCGTCTTTAGTTTGCACTTGAAGTTTTAGAAATTGGGAGTTAATCTGATTGTCAGGGGTAGAGCATTCCAGAGAAGTGGTGCAGCTCGGGAGAAGTCTTGTATACGAGCGTGGGAGGTTCTGATAATAGAGGGTGTAAGTGTTAGGTCACTGAGTAAACGGAGAGCACGGGTTGGGCGGTAGACAGAGATGAGGGAGGAAATGTAGGGAGGTGCAGCATTATGGAGAGCCTTGTGGATGAGAGTGATAACTTTATATTATATTCTATAATGAATAGGCAGCCAATGTAGCGACCGGCACAGACCGGAGGCATTGCTGTAGCGTCTAGCCTGATAGATGAGCCTGGCCGCTGCATTCAGAATAGATTGTAGAGGGGAGAGTTTAGTGAGGGGAAGACCGATTAGTAAGGAGTTACAGTAGTCAAGGCGAGACTGAATCAGAGAGACAATAAGTGTCTTTAGTGTATCTCTGGTAAGGAAAGGGCGTATTCTGGAGATGTTTTTGAGGTGGAGATGACATGAGCCTGCAAGTGATTCAATATGGGGGGTAGCGGCATGCTGCCTAGGAGTTATAGTAAGGCCTGAGACTGCAATGGATATCTCAGGGACAGATCTATTAGATGGTGGAAACAGTAGTAGTTCAGTCTTAGGGTGCATGCACACTACGTAACGCCGGGCGTGTATGAGAGCCGTACACGCCGGCATTACGGCAGACTGCCGAACACTTCCCATTCACTTCAATGGGAGCGCTCGTAACAGCGGCGTTTACGAGCGCTCCCATTGAAGTGAATGGGAAGTGTTCGGCAGTCTGCCGTAATGCCGGCGTGTACGGCTCTCATACACGCCCGGCGTTACGTAGTGTGCATGCACCCTTAGATAGATTTAGTTTCAGATAGAGCGAGGACATGATATTAGAGACAGCAGAAAGACAGTCACTGGTGTTCTGTATGAGTGCAGGGGTGATGTCACGGGAACATGTGTATAATTCGGTGTCATCAGCATAAAGATGGTACCGGAAGCCAAATCTGGCGATGGTTTGTCCAATGGGGGCTGTGTAGAGAGAAAAGAGGAGGGGACCGAGCCCTGAGGAACCCCAACAGCAAGGGAAAGAGGGGAAGAAACAGAGCCCGCAAATGATACGCTGAAAGTGCGGTCTGAGAGATAAGAGGAGAACCAGGAGAGCGCAGTGTCCTTGAGGCCGACTGAGCGGAGCATAGTGAGGAGAAGATGATGGTCAACAGTGTCAAATGCTGCTGAGAGATCCAGAAGAATAAGAGAGAGGTCACCATTGGATTTAGCCATCAGGAGATCATTGGAGACTTTTGTTAAGTGCAAATGAATGGTCTTGGAAGTGTTAATTCCCGGTCTTTGTCCAATATTCTACATCGGGGTAAATATGCAGTCATCCAAGCGGGAGAGCTAAGCATACTGAACTGCCACCACGTTACAGATCACATTATACTAATAAACAATATGTTTGTTATATGTGTCACTTTTGTTGGTTTGGAGAAAAATTACTTTTAATTCTTATGCAAATGAGTTGGTGCAGTGTGGGCGGGCCTTCATGTTCCTGAAGCATTGTTCTTGTAACTCAGACCCCTTCCATCTCCTGACTGAACCAGTCTGTGCCGTGGCATTACACATACTACTCATTCTCCCTGGTCTGAAACCCGCCCCCAGTGCACCAGCTGCCTCATTTGCATAAGACTACAAAGTTGTTTTCTCCAAAAGAACAAAGTAGACATGTATAACAAAGGTATGACTCTTATCTCAGTAATGTGTTCTAATAATATTGTGGTGGCAGCAGAATATGCTTGGGGGAGGTGGTAGACTCTATGTGAAGACCACCCCATTTTATATGCCCTATTGACCCTAGCACACTACAGGGAGTTTGTGTTCTGTCCACCTCAATGACTGTATCCACTACAGTGAGCTGCTCAGCAGTGTACAGTCAAGGCCAAAAGTTTTGAGAATGATACAAATATTAATTGTTACAAAGTCTGCTGCTTCAGTTTTCCTGATGGCAATTTGCATATACTCCAGAATGTTATAAAGAGTGATCAGCTTAACAACAATTACTTGCAAAGTCAATATTTGCCTAGAAAATGAACTTTATCCCCCAAAACACATTTCAACATCATTGCAGCCCTGCCTTAAAAGGACCAGCTAACATCGTTTCAGTGATTGCTCCATTAACACAGGTGTGGGTATTGATGAGGACAGGGCTGGAGATCAATCTGTCATGATTAAGTAAGAATGACACCACTGAACACTTTAAAAGGAGGCTGGTGCTTGGCATCATTGTTTCTCTTCTGTTAACCATGGTTATCTCTAAAGAAACACGTGCAGTCATCATTGCACTGCACAAAAATGACCTAACAGGAAAGAGTATCACAGCTAGAAAGTTTGCACCTCAGTCAACAATCTATCGCATCATCAAGAACTTCAAGGAGAGAGGTTCCATTGTTGGCAAAAAGGCTCCAGGGCGCCCAAGAAATGCCAGCAAGTGCCAGGACCATCTCTTAACCCCTTAGCGACCCTTGACGTAACTGTACGTCATGGGTCGCATGGGGATGTATGGAGCGAGCTCACACGCTGAGCTCGCTCCATACACGGCAGATGCCGGCTGTATAATACAGCCAGGACCTGCCACTAACAGCAGCGGTCGGTGCCCGAGCCGATCGCTGCTGTTAACCCTTTACACACTGCGGTCAAACGTGACCGCAGTGTGTAAACGGCGCCGGCGGCACGGGCGCCGCCATGTTTTGCCGATCGCCGCCCTCCTGAACGTCACATGAGGGCGGTGATCGGTTGCTATGACAGCCGGAAGCCTATTGAAGGCTTCCAGGCTTGTCTCTGCACTAGATCTATTAGACGATGCCAGAGGCATCGTCTAATAGAAGTGCTGCGATTTTCCTATTCACTGCAATACTGTAGTATTGCAGTGAATAGTATGAGCGATCAGACCCCCTAGGTTTCAAGGTACCTAAGGGGTCTGATCATAAATGTAACAGAAGAAAAGAAAAAGTTTTTAAAAGTATTAAAAAAATAAAAAAAAATATAAAAGTTCAAATCACCCCCCTTTCCCTAGATTAGCTATAAAAGTAATTAAAGAACATTAAACATAAACATATTAGGTATCCCCGCGCTCCAAAATGCCCAAACTATTAGAATATTAAAACATTTATCCCGTACTGCGAACGGCGTAGCGGCAAAAAAAATAAAAACAGCCAAAAAGCGTTTTTTTCAACACTTTGCCTCCTATAAAAAATTGAATAAAAAGTGATCAAACCATCAGATCTTTCCCCAAATGGTATCAATAGAAACGTCATCTTGTCCCGCATAAAAAGACACCACAACCAGCTCCATACATGGAAATATGAAAAAGTTACAGGTGTTAGAACATGATGACACAATTTTTTTTTTCTATTTTGCAAAGTTTATCATTTTTTTAAAAGTATCAAAACATTTCAAATACTATATAAATTTGGTATCACCGCGTTCGTACTGACACGTAGAACACAGGTAACATGTCATTTGTACCAAACAGTGAACGCTGTAAAAATTAAACCCATAAGAAAATGGCGCAAATGCATTTTTTCTCCAATTGCACCTCATTCTGAATTTTTTTCCAGCTTCACAGTACATTGCACAGCATATTGAATGGTGCCATTACAAAGTACAATTTGTCCCGCAAACAATAAGCCATCATGTGACTCTGTGAACTGAAAAATGAAAAAGTTATGGCTCGTGAAATGTGAGGAGGGAAAAACGAAAATGCGAAACCAAAAAATGGCCTGGTCCTTAAGGGGTTAAAAGTGTTTCAGCTGTGGGATCGGGCTACCAGCAGTGCAGAGCTTGCTCAGGAATGGCAGCAGGCAGGTGTGAGTGCATCTGCACGCACTGTGAGGCGGAGACTCTTGGAGCAAGGCCTGGTCTCAAGGAGGGCAGCAAAGAAGCCACTTCTCTCCAGAAAAAACATCAGGGACAGACTGATATTCTGCAAAAGGTACAGGGAGTGGACTGCTGAGGACTGGGGTAGTCATTTTCTCTGATGAATCCCCTTTTCGATTGTTTGGGACATCTGGAAAACAGCTTATTCGGAGAAGACGAGGTGAGCGCTACCACCAGTCTTGTCTCATGCCAACTGTAAAGCATCCTGAAACCATTCATGTGTGGGGTTGCTTCTCAGCCATGGGAATCGGCTCTCTCACAGGCTTGCCTAAAAACACAGCCATGAATAAAGAATGGTACCAGAATGTCCTCCAAGATCAACTTCTCCCAACCGTCCAAGAGCAGTTTGGCTGGTAGTTTAGGTGAGAACTAAATGGCTCATGGAACAAAACATAGAGATTTTGGGTCCATGGCCTGGAAACTCCCCAGACCTTAATCCCATTGAGAACTTGTGGTCAATCATCAAGAGATGGGTGGACAAACGAAAACCTACAAATTCTGACAAAATGCAAGCATTGATTGTGCAAGAATGGACTGCTATCAGTCAGGATTTGGTCCAGAAGTTGATTGAGAGCATGCCAGGGAGAATTGCAGAGGTCCTGAAGAAGAAGGGTCAACACTGCAAATATGGACTTGCTGCATTAACTCATTCTAACTGTCAATATAAGCTTTTGTTACTCATAATATGATTGCAATTCTATTTCTGTATGTGATAAAAACATCTGACAAACACACATAAAAACCAGAGGGCAGCAGATCATGTGAAAATAGAAGATTTGTGTCATTCTCAAAACTTTTGGCCATGACTGTAAGTAATGGGTTAAACATCAGTGCTCTGTGGTTGGAAGGTATCTACATGATGCATCACAAATTAGGTGATTGAATCAGTTTTCTGGAACTTTGGTATTAACGGCCTGTGCTTAAGAGAGTGCATTTATATAAGATTCAGAGAGGGTCCGACTCCTGGAACCTGCACAGGTCAGCCAATTAAAGGAATCACTTTGTGAACTCTTCATGGTTTACAGCAATGTACGTTTTGTAGTGGCTATTCCAATACTGCAGCTCAGTCCCATTTATTTGAGAGGGACAGAGCACCACTGAGATACAGCACCTGGCACAACCATGGCAAAATCCTGGTCAGCTATGCCATTAATCCTGGAGAACACGATACAATGCTGGCAGTATGGTAACTGGATTGAAACCTTTGTCACCTTTTGTTGTAAAAAGTGTGATGTGATGTTCAGACTCTTTGGTTAACAAATATCTATTTTCATTCACAGTAAAACGTTTCCGAGAACCAAAGCATGAGCGACGTCCATGGAGAATATGGTAAGTCTTAGAGAGACCGCTATTTGGGGACACTCCTAGTGTAGGACCTGCAGCCGTTACTAATGGTCCCCAAAGGTCCTTTTGACACATAAAACATAATACTATACCAAATGGCACAAGAGAGGTAGGGGCCGACTACAGCCTGGAGCCCAGGAGCTTGAAGTTACACCTCTGGACATGTACTTCTCTAATAAATTAGGGGATGGCTTAAAATGATTCCCATTGTATGTCATAAATCTCTCATAGCTGTGCGTTCCACCTCTGGGACATTCACTTTCTGGGGGAGTGGGAGTCAATTCACTGCAGCCACTTTTCCCATTGAGTTCACAGGGCACTTGTCCACAGTTTCTCTTCTACATCTCATCATAGGCTGCTATTTTGGCATTAGATTATGTCTTCAGCATATTAGTGGCAGAGAAATCATGACCATGTGATGCTTTGGCATCCAGCAGCACCCAGTGAGATTACTAAGGAGCAACTAATAGGTTTGCTAATGGAGACGAGCCAGAGGGAACTTTTAAAACAAAAAAAACTTCATCCATGTAGTCCCTCTTATCCTGACTGATATGACATCAGGCATAAAGCGATGCAGATATAACATGGAATTTCACCTCTCCTCCTCTAAGGTCGTTTCAGGTGGGAGAGCAACATTAAAGGAACCCTTAAAAAATACTGCATGGTATTGGATTTACATGATCTAAGGAACAGAAGGGGTTGGCCTGTGGAAGAATGCCTACAGTACTGGACTAAAAGCATATTTAATGCTTTCAGATAGGACAGGGATCCCCAAGGAGCTGCTAAAAGTGCACTTTACGATCGAACTCTGTTCCTACAGACGACCGACTTGCGTAATTTCCAGTCATATAAGCGCCAGAGATACTTCAATATCCACATCTGTATCTGTGACCATTATGTTTATGTAGCAAACCCGAATGGTCAGTCACAGACGGCAAATGCTGAGCTCATCCCTCACTATAGGAAGATGACAAAGTATTTATATTGCGGCCATGTAATGATATGTCTCGCCTTACCAGGACAACTGCACTTAGTTCTTAATGTAAGGCTCTGCTCACTTTCTAAGCTGTAGAGTATCGCTGATTGATCACCTTTATACATAGGTCTGAAGGTCGAGATTATGTAGATACAGTAGGATGGTTATTTCCTATCCTGTATATAAAAAAAAGTGTCTTACACTTTCACAACAAGACAATATGTGATTTATTTTATTTATTTATTATTTTTTATCTTTTGCTTCTTTCTTTGTTGTCTGGATATTCCTATATGGTGGTAATGGTGTCGCCTGTTCTTCTGTAGGTTCCTAGATACGTCCAAACAAGCTATTGGAATGCTGTTCATCCACTTTGCTAATATCTACTTATCAGACCTTACAAGAGAAGACCCATGTTCACTGTAAGATATGGCCTTCATGGCAGTCGTATATCTTTTTTTTACTATTTAGGTTCTTCTGGAAAAAATGTCCTCAGCGCGAGTTTCTGTGTTTTGTCAACTTCTCTTATTGAAAGGGAGTCTACCATTTTATAGAGAAAGCCACTAAGTTCATACATTGCCGCACCTTCTGCAGCCGTTTCTTGTATTGCTCCAGCTTCACAGCAGGCAGTGTGATAAGATAAAAATATAGATAAAATACATTGCTGCTCAAGGTGGTCCTCACCCGTGTTACTTACCTTGAAGTGATGACTTCATGTGCAGCTCGGTGACCATTGCAAACTATCGCTGGCCTCCATGGTGATTCTTGCATGTATGGCACAAGACCATTACAAGGGTTTTCTGGGGATTGCATATTGATAATCTATCTTTCGGATAGGTGATCAGCATGGAGGGATCTGACACCCAGGATCCCCACACATCAGCCAGTTGAAGAAGTTACGGTGCACAAAAGCATTGTGGGCCTGCGTCTTTGACCTCATGTTTATCAGAACATAGTATATAGCAGCAGCTCAGTTCCATTCAAGTGAATGGGGCTAAGCTGCAATACCAATCACAGCCTTTACAAACTGTGCTAGGTATTCAGTGATAAGGCCACCCAAACAAGTGCAGCTTCTTCATACAGCTGATCTGTGGTGGTCCCTGGTCTCCTTTAAAGGGAGTTCCAGGACCCAAATTTAATTGGTATTGATGACCTAGCCAAAGAATAGTTCATCAGTATCTAATCACCTGGGGTCTGGCACCAGGACCTCATCCCAATTAGGTGGGTTTTTTTTTGGCCCCTGGAAGCTATATGGTATGGTATGCTATATAGTAACTAGGTATATGGCAAGAAGCAGCCCTGTTCAAGTGAATGTGAGTGGGGCTGCAATTCCAGATGACCCAACAAAAGTGTACGGATCTCTGTACATTGTATACAGCTTCTGGTCTGTACAGTGTATTAGTGGCACCTGGAACCGCAGCTCTGCTCTCATTCACTTGGCTTCAGGCAGCCAATACACCCGATCAGGGCAGGTGTCGGACTCGGTTCGGTCTGATACCAATGTCCTATCCGGTGGATAGGTCATCAGTATCAATTACCTTCAGGTCCTGAACAACCCCTTGAAGGCCAATGATTGGCTGCATTGGTGATGTGGTTGTGCATGAAGTCTTCGCTGTAGGAACAATAAACAAAGACCAGGCAGGACCACCGGAATGGGGCATGGCCATTTGGTTATTGTATCACATTCGCAAGATTCATTGTTGCAGTATAGAAAAGGGTTACGACACTCTATATAGCCTTGTAAATCATTTATGAGTGTGTTTTGCATAGAATTTTCCTTCCACACATATTTGTCCTGGTAACCTTGGCACGGTGACATCTGATATGACGACGTCAGAGCTTTAATTGTAAGGGACAGGATTGTCTGTAACATAAACAAACATAGTGAATTGGTGATGGAATCTCCATAAAGGTTCCCGGACATGAGTACACAGTTATACATAGTCTCCACAGTAATGGAGTCTATGGGTATTTTTTACTACTTGGTTTACAGTATTGGTGACTTCATGGTCTTTTTCATTGGCCTTTAATCCACATAACGTCAGTAATAATGATCAGCTAGGATTACAGTGTAAGGAAACACACCTATATATATATATATATAGTATATATAACACAGGATCTACCATTCACAGATGGTTATCTACCATCATAAATGATCATTCCCTCTTCTGCTGGAACTAACAGCTTTGTACAGCTCACAGAGCACACTCACAATTAATTCAGGAGCTTTATGAAGACTGAAATATGACCACTAGCCTGTATATCTCCGGCGGTGGTGGAGGCTCATTTACGACTAGGCACGCACCCTCCGCAAGGCCGTGCACCAGCACTGACATGTACACCAGCTGCGGTGAAGCATATCTCTGTATTCTCAGAAGCTCAGACAAGAAAGTTACCCCCATAATTATGTACAGAAAATAGAATAAAAAATCTACAATCAGAAGGGTTTGGGCCCTTATCCTAGGAACCTGTCTGTACGCTGCTGGGCTTAGGGTTTGATACCTTGTGACCCCAGCCCTATCTTTTTATCATGATGCGGTGCAGTTGAATCCAGTAACTGTACACCTCCCACTATTGCACATGAGCAGTGAAGCAATGGACCTTTATATGGCAGATTTGGGGCTCTCCTCCCCAGCACCCAGTTTAACTGCCCCAGATCTGCTGACAGTTTCCCTGTTAGCATTTTATTAGCTTGCATTATAATAATCCGCACGTCTCATTAGATCACTATTTGTGTGTGACCACATTAATCTGCTGTGATAGATGACCAGCCTCAATGTTGGTTGAAACCAGAACACCATCTTACTATTTTATATTCTTTCCTTATCAAACATTTGTATTGATATTTTAGTATAATTTGTGAACAGTTCATGACTAATTCTGTTTTGTTTGTTTGTTTTTTTCTTACCTTTTTCCAGTTATCTAATAAATTTCCTCCTGGATGCCACCCTGGGCATGTTACTTATTTACGCTGGGGTGCGAGCAGTGAGCTGTGTGGTCGAATGGAGACAATGGGACTCCTTAAGGTTTGGGGAATATGGTATGTAGTAAAATAGATTTATTTTTAAACACTAGTTAATGTTGGATAAATACCGTATATACTTGAGTATAAGCCGACTTTTTTAGCACATTTTTCATGCTGAAAAAGCTCTCCTTGGCTTATACACGAGTCAGGGTCCACGGAGCACAGAAAACTGGAAGGGGGAGGTCCTTTAGTGCTACTGCTCTGTGATTGGCTTGTCATGAGGTCACGTGACTATGATGTCTTCAAAGGTCCTGTAGCAACTGGCATGTAACATCTGCAGATAAGGTTGAGTCTAAATCCTAGTAGCTCCGCCCACACCAGAGTCTGATCACATGGTCATGACGTCATCAGAGGTGCTTTAGCACACTAGGATTTAGCATCTTCCCTGCAGATGAGTGGCCAGGATTCATTGTGTCTTATGGAAGATGTTTGTTGTATGGAGGAGAGGAAGCTACAGTAACGTGACACACACAGGGACCTTCCTTTAGTTACTCTGCCTATTAATGTCAGACATTTGGGGTTATTAATTTAGTTTCAGTAACTCCATGTGCCTCACATTAATAGCAGTTAACCCCATCATGTCCCTCATATTAACCCCTGTGTGCCCCATATAAATATTACTAATATGTGAGACACATGAGGGTACTAATGAAGGACCTTAATTATGAAGATACCTAATTATTACCTCCATATGTCCCACATATCAGTAACTCTTATGTGAGGTACACAGGGGGTTAATGTGAGGGACATGATGGGGTTAACTGCTATTACTATCATCCCCATGGAGTTCCTAAGCTGCAATGCACATGACCAGACTTTTTATCTGCAATGGTGCATTTCCCCCCCTCGGCTTATAATCGGGTCGGTTTATACTCGAGTATATACAGTAATCTGAACTAGTAAAACTGAACTATCTATATTGTCTTCTGTGTTGGAGCAAAATTCACTTCCATTATTATGCGGCACGCCAATTAGTAAATTGGGCAAATATCTGGCCCTGCGTGGGCCTAAGGGTCAGCTCTAGCAGACATTCATGGTACTCTCATATAGTTATACGTAATGAATCATAGCTTTATTTCCATACGTCATGAGGCACATAGGGTAAATCTTTGTCCTGCTGTAAATTGAGCCATCATTTTTGCCAGTTTCTGGTATAGATTATAGTATATTTGATTAGCTACAGAGGGCAACCCATCTTCTACTAAGGCGTCATGTAGAATCCCCTACACAAGGCACTGGGGTTAGGTTTAGAACCTATTTACTGCTGACGGACTCTTTTTAGGAAATTCTCTCCCATGATTTAAGATGTACTCTCCTTCCTCCATTCCTGTACCGTGTGTGGTTTGCCTCTTGACTCTTTAGGTTCGGCATGTTCCTGTGTATTTTTTTTTCCCCCCTCCCCTAGCTGTCTGAGTCACTTTTTCCTGTTGTACATCTTCTGGCACGGTGTCAATTGCTGTGAAGTGAGCCAATGTATTAGGTTAGGCCCTGTAAGGAGTGTAGTTGGTGATGCAGAGCTAGAGGTGAACCTTAAGCTCAGATTTGTTATATTACGCTTCTTTTATGGTATATCTCTGTGAGAGGAAGGATCATTGCTTGGGGTGGGTTTGTCCTGCCAGTCATTGCTGTGTTATCAGTTATACCCCATGCTGGTCATTGCCATATTCTCAGTCCTACACTTACACAAGCAAATGTATGTTAAAGGGTTAGATGGAAGGGTCTACCTTTTTACCATGGTTTGATATTGCAGCTCAGCACCATTCAATGATTAGGACTGAGCTGCAGTTCCAGGTTCAACCTATAGACAAATATATTGCTATTGATGTCTCTTTTAAGACCTCCTCTTTAATCTTTTCTTACACAGTAAATCTGGTGTCTGGAAGCCATGTTTGGCCTTTGCAGGTTTTGCCAATGCGCACTCCATCAAGCCAGACATGTATATAAGGAAACCAGGAACCAAAATAGCTGTAGGCCAAGTCATTGTACTTTAGATCTTTAGATCCAAGGCCAATGTTTGTTTATTTCACACTTTTCATCCTTTCATTAGTCTTTAGCCTTAGGCCTCGTGATCACAACCTTTCACATGAGCCGGGTCTGTATTTCAATGGCACTGGCCGCAAATGGGTGATATTAATTTACTACAGTGAGCCTGGGCCGCAAAATAGACAAGAACAGGACTTGGCCACTCTAACATTTGCCCCGGGCTCAAGGCACTATATACGGAATCATAAAAACTGTTGCCCCAAGATATACAGGCAATCCACAGATAGTAGTGAACCGTAGATGTCTAAATCAAAGAGTCTCCTATTATCATGTACATGGAGCTGATATACCCCCAAGCTCCCCTCCCCTACTGTAGAGATAAGCATAGAGGTTTCCACAGGTTAAAAGCAGTGCTGTGTTGTGCACGTCTTGGGCGCCACCGATTTGGAATATGACCTTGCACCACTGTGATGCATAACATGGCCTAAAAAGCTACAGCGGAAATGGCAGAACCGTCAAGACTAACAAAATTAACATTTTCTAAATAAAATGCCAGTTATTATATATAATTTTTTTTTTTTTTTTTTTTTGCAGGAGATCCTTTACAGTGTAAAGCCTGGGTTGGACAGTGTGCACTCTATATTCTTATTATGATGTTCGAGAAGACTGCAATAGTCCTTGTCCTGCTTATACCTAATCTAAAGGAGGTATTGTGCATTTTTTGTGTATTTCAGTGTCCCAAGAGCAATGAAAGTAATCAAAAAACTTTGATTCCATAACTGATGACTTTTAAGTATCACCTCTTGTAGGAAAACCTGTTTGCAACACCAGATGTGATCCGATTTATACTGGTAGCTTAAAGAGGACCTTTCATCAGATCGGGCCCATGCAGTTTTATATACTGCTGGAAAGCTGACAGTGCGCTGAATTCAGCGCACTGTCGGCTTTCCCGATCTGTGCCCGGTGTAAAGCGCTATCGGTCCCGGTACCGTAGCGCTTTAGTGTCAGAAGGGCGTTTCTGACTGTTAGCCAGGAATGTCCTTCTGCCTCGCGGCGCCAATCGCGCTGTGCTGTGGAGCCGGGAGGAACGCCCCCTCCCTCTCCTGATAATACTTGTCTATGGATGAGCTGTGTGAGCAGAGGGAGGGGGAGTTCCTCCCCGCTCCACAGTACAGCGCGATAGGCGCCGCGAGGCAGAAGGACGTTCCTGGCTAACAGTCAGAAACGCCCTTCTGACTGTAAAGCCCTACGGTACTGGGACCGATAGCGCTTTACACCGGGCACAGATCGGGAAAGCCGATAGTGCGCTGAATTCAGGGCACTGTCAGCTTTCCAGCAGTATATAAAACTGCATGGGCCCGATTTGATGAAAGGTCCTCTTTAAGTAAATTGAAGGTTTTTCCTAAACATATTGCTTTAGAAATGTTGCTTGTTTGCCTGCTATGTGAACTTACTCCTCTCATTGTTTACACAGCGTTACCATAACCACGGACCTGTGTGATAAGACAAGTGACGTCACTTACTGCTCTGCCGGCAGATCAATCGTTCAGCTAATTGCAGTTTTGCTGTCATCTCTCTATATAAACACACAGATAACACGGAGTCCGTTCTCTATAAGCATGTGCATATTATCTGATCCGCATAAATTTTGTGATATCTCATAGTGTTGTCCCGTTCAACAAGTGGGGGGAGGGGAGAAATATAAGACATGAGAAGAGACAACAGGCAAACTGCTGAAACAGTGAGATGGGAAAACCGCTTTAAGCAGTTCAACGCTTTTATTGAAATCTGTCTGCTGTGTATACAATGCACACACTTTATAGGTCCTTGGAAAACATCCATGCTCTTACAAAAAGATACGGTCCTAACGGGGTCCTTGAAAGTAACGTTAATAGGTTACGGACTACACATTATAATGCCCTTGTGCACACACTGGTCCCATGAAAAATTGTATGTAGAGTTTGGTATGGAAGAACTTGCAGACAGAAATTCTGACTACCCGTCTTCTTTGAGCTCCACTAAATTAAATTGCTTAAGGCTAAGGCCCCATGTTGCAGAAATGCAGCGGTTTTTTTTTTTTTTGGTTTTTTTTTGCAGATTTGTCTGCCTTTTTTTTTTTTTCAGCCAAGGTCAGGATTAGCTTGAAAAGAAATAGGAAATATAAAGAAAATACTAAGGGCTAGTTCACACGAGGCACGGTATGGCGTATTTCGACAGGCAGACACCGGGGTTGACTCAGCCGCGGAATTCGCCTGAAGAAAGGGCACCTCGCTTCTTTTTTCCGTGAGCGGGAACATGCCGCTCACGGAAAAAAGTAAACTAGCGGCCTACATAGACCTCTATTGTGAGGAGACGGATTCTGACGTGGATTCAGCGCCAAAATCTTCCCCCTTTTGCCCCATGTGAACGAGCCCTTAATGTTTCCCTTATGTTAAATTCACTTCTGACTTTGGCTCAGAAAACCACAGCAAAATCTACAACAAAAAGCGCTGCGTTTCTGTAACATGGGGACTTAGCCTAAGGCTTAGGCCCTGCCTTGCGGAAGCGCAACTTTTTTTTTTTTTTTTTTGTTGTGTTGTTGTTGTTACAGATTTTGTTGCGTTTTTTCAGCCAAAGTCAAGAATGGCTTCAAAAGGAAAGGGGAACATATATAAAGTTCTTATACTTCTACCTTTTGTCAATCTACTCCTGGCTTTGACTCAAAAAAAAAAAAAAAACGCAACAAAATCCGCAACAAAAAAAAGCTGCGTTTCCGCAACGTGGGGCATCAGCCTAAATTGGTTTTCCAGACTTCTAATATGGATGACCTCTCCTTCTGTTAAGTCATCAGTATTAGGTCAGTAGGGGTTAACATCTGGGACCCTCAACGATAATGAGACCTCAGTGTTTGGAGGAGCGCTGTGTCTCCATCACTGAATATTAGTACATTGTAGTGGGACTGTGCTTGGTATTGCAGCTCAGCCCCATTCACTTGAAAGGCTCTGAGCTGCAAACAGACACCTTGATGAATTAAATTGATGTGTCTGGCCTGTGAAGCGGAGGCAGCACTACCACTAAACAGACAAAAGGGGTATTGCGAAGATTACATGTAGACGACCTATCCTTAAGACAAGTGGATATGGAGAGGATGTCCAATGGGCTCAAATACAAATGCATTTTATATATGTAAACTGTGTATTATCTATTTTTGCATTATACAAAATGGGTTGAACTCTCTAAAACACACCAACAGATTCTAATGCTTTCAATGTCTCTTCTCATATAGGTGGCCATGATAAGGCCTGTTACTTTTCCGAACCCAGAGGTGGAGTTGGCCATTGTGATGCTTATTGTGCCCTTCTTCGTTAATGTAAGTTATTTTCATCAATGTGATGAAAGAAGCCACTTGTGTGTGTATATATCATTGAATTATAGTGAATTATATGTCCATGTGTCTATCACTAGGTAATATAGTGTTTATTACATTGGTATGTGTGTGTTATAAGGTCCTGGGACTGGTCAGGAGAGACCTTTTCTTCCTGTGATGACCGGATCAGGCTCTGCCATTTTATGAGCCAGTCTAGCAACATGTTCTTTGAAGTAATACAGGCCGGGTTTATTGTTTAACAACTCCTGTCACTACCAGAACTCACTCGGGCCTAAGAGAGCTGGGATTGTGACCAGAGTTAACCTCAGCAAAGTTGGGGCAAGAATTGTTCTATCTCCACTCTGGAAAGCTGAATACCTCTTCAGTTTTCCACAGTGGAAATAGAACCATTCATGCCCCAACTTTCCCAGATGAGGATGAAGTAACTTATTCCTTAGCTCCAGGAGTCGAGGGATGGGGGGCTAAGCAGAAGCGAAGGGCTTCACATTTCAAAAAAATCTGTACTTTGTGTTTGCCCTATGAATCCATTACCTGTGAAGTGTTTGTGCCCGACTGTTAGGGAGACGTGAGTGAGGTTCTTGTTGGCCCTGGCAGGTGAGTGGTGGTGGCAGTGTGTAGTTGGTGTGAGTTATGCCCAATTTCAGCCTGAGTGAAGAGTGAGTGCAAGATTGAGTGAGTGATAGCCACATCCATGTCACATGCTGTTATGGTCTGTACGTGACAATGTTGTTTTTATAGATGATATCTTAAGAATATTTTTCAAAATTAACCAAATCCTCAGGGAATAAGGTCTCTTCCAGTGGAGAGCGCCAGAACTGGGGTAGGGAGTACTCAGTAGGGGGGAAAAATATGCAGAGTTGGTCTCCAGCGCCGCCTAGTGGAGATAGATATCCTTTGAGTCAGTTTCAAACATTTTAAGTTCATGCAAACTTTTTTTTTTTTTTTTTTTTTGTTATGCAGAAAAAATTCTGCTTCAAGTTTTATGAATAGATTTTTAAAACAGATTTTGAAAGCCTTTTTTGGCAAGCATACAGGGCTCAGTTACCTAGAACCTTTAGTGTTGTCTGCAAAAGTGATCTTTGGGTTTAGGCCCCACGGTGAAGAAACACAGCGTTTGTGACAACTGCAGAAAAACAGCGGGCAAAAATGTCGCATTTTACAAAACCAGGGGAGTGAAATATCATCAATCTCATCCACACATTGCGGCAAAAAAGAGCTGTGAAAAAGCTGCATTTCCAAAAACACAGAATGTTAATATTAGCTGCGGAACCGTGAGCGGTTTCCATGTAGCAAAATCTTAAACACCTCATCACATTGAGCATTGAGGGTTTTTTTTTTTTTCATGTCTATAGTAGTTTTAGGCAGAATCCAACTGAAGTTAGGGCAGGTTTTGGCAGCCTCCCTCCTGAAGTTAGGGCAGGATGCTTTTTTTTTTCTGCTAGCAGAATTAAAATCTTTCACCGATTCCCATTGAAGTGGATGGGGGGATATGCTTCAAAATCTACTTCAAAAACTTTTTTTTTTTGTTTTTTTTTTCTCCAACCTATCAGTATGTCTTTGTAGAATGGGAGGAAATCCACGCAAACACGGGGAGAACATACAAACTCTTTGCAGATGTTGTTCCCGGCGGGTTTCAAACCCAGGACTCCAGCGCTGCAGTGCTAACCACTGAGCCACCATGTTTCCCCTGCTTCAAAAACTGTTTATACATACCCTAAGAGGCTAAACCAAAAGCCTTCTCCAAAAGGGAAGCCATCTGCAGACAGCTTTTATTTCGGAGTTCCTGCCCTTCTATTAATTGGCACTCTACAGAGACACAGTTTTTTCCTAGCAGATCACTAACCTTCAAAATAAATCAATAAACAGATATTTTCTTTTTCATTTTTATTCTAATTTTTGCTTATATAATTTTTGCTATACAATTTCTGGCTCAGTTCCACATACGCTGTCTTTTATACCTACAGGCATTAATGTTCTGGGTGGTGGACAATTTTCTAATGAAGAAGGGCAAGACAAAAGCCAAAACAGAAGAGAAAGAAGGGAGCCCAGAGTCCAGGAACGGTAATAAGGTCCGGTATCGGCGGGCAGCCTCATATGATGATTCTGAATCTGAAGTGAGTTTGTTACATTTTCTTATTATGCTAAGATTGAAATCCAATGACTTTGTTCAGATTGAAAGACACGGCCCATGTCATAGTTGCATTTCCCGGATTGACCACGGCTTCATTCTCACATTGTTGTGATTTCACTTCTGGATTCAGTCTGAGATCAGTGGTTGTCACTTGAATGGTGTTTCAACAGTCTGAAACCTACTTTATTGCTCCAATTAATGTCATTTCTTGCACATGCTCATGGCAACTGTGTAAGTGGCCATTTTTTTGTGGCCGCAGGCATGCACAGGTGGCTCGGCCCGATGGCAGTGCCGACTATGCTTGCATAGAAGATTGAAACCCAGGACGGAAGAAGACATCGCGGGAAGGGCGTTCCAGAAGAAGATAGAGGTGTCATTGGAGATTTCTCTCGCAGTATTGGGGACCGCCCCCAGTGATGCGAAAGAACTCCTTTGCATACCGAAGAAAATCTGTATTTCTACCAAACGGCAGCGCGGAGAAGAATAGCATTTCTTAAGGCCATTCCTACGTGTTAGTCAGAAAAAAAGGTATCCAATGATAGGATCCCTTTTAAGAATAATAATAATAATAATATATTTTATATAGTACCAACATATTCCGCAGCGCTGTACAATTTGTAGGGTTCAAGTACAGACAAAAAGATATATTATAAAGAAATAGTCACTTCACACAATGGGACTGAGGGCCCTGCTCACAAGAGCTAACAATTTATGAGGTAGAGGTGGTGACGCAAGAGGTAGCAGGGGTGACATCGGAAGTAGCATTGCTTATAGAGCGTGGGAGGTTCTGATAATAGAGGGTGTAAGTTTTAGGTCATTGAGTGAGCGGAGAGCATGGGTTAGGCGATAGAGATGAGGGAGGAAACCTATGGAGGTGCGGCATTATGGAGAGCCTTGTGGATGAGGGTGATAACTTTATATTGTATTCTGTAATGAATAGGCAGCCAATGTATTTATTGGCATCTCTGTAGCGTCTAGACCAGGGGTGCTCACACTTTTTCAGCATGTGAGCTACTTTATTAGCTGACCAAGGCAAACGATCTACTAGGGTGGGCCGGGGCGGACCTGTGGGTGGGGCTGGGGCAGGCCTATGGGCGGGGCCAGATGGATTATGGGCGGAGCAAGTGTCTGTGGGCGGGGCCAGACAGATCGTGACAGCAGCGTTCTGTGGCTGCCCAGGGATCCCCGCTGTCTGCTTCTTCACAGCGCAGGCTGAGAGTTATCTCTGGACACTGGCAGGCTGGGGCTGTGGCAGCCCCGCCTACCAGTGTCCGGAGATGACTCTCAGCCTGCACTGTGAACAAGCAGACACCGGGGATCCCTGCATCCCGCGATCGACCCATACGTCCTTTGCGATCTACCAGTAGATCGTGATCAATGTATTGGGCACCCCTGGTCTAGACTGATAGATGAGCCTGTGGCTGCTGCATTCAGAATAGATTGTAGAGGGGAGAGTTTAGTAAGGAGGTACAGTAGTCAAGGCGAGAATGAATCAGTGGTAAGTGATGCAGAAAGATGGAGGTTGAGGTGCCTTTTAAGGGTATGTTCACATGTGGAGGATATGCTGCATATTATCTGTCCAGTTATGGACCCACAAATTATAGTCATGTGAATGGGGCTTTACAGGGCTTTCAATAATGCAAATAACTTGTTTGAAATGTAAAGGTCTCTGCATTTAGTACTTTTGAACAATTAATGTTCACTATTTACATTACACAGGATCTGTTTTATGGTGACCGTGCAATGTTATTACAGCCGGTACTAATATCACATCTGCTATAAAACAGATGCTGTGTGATATAAATAGTGAGGGGACCCAAGACAGTATTATATGCTCCACAGTAGGCCCACCACACAGTATTATATGCTCCACAGTAGCCCCCCCGACAGTATATGCTCCACAGTAGGCCCACCACACAATATTGTATGCTCCATAGTAGCCCCCCCCAGGATTATATGCTCCACAGTGGCACCCACATACACACAGTATTATATGCTCCTCAGTACGTACCCCCCAGTATTATATGCCCTTTAGTACGCCCACCACCTCTTTCCCAGTATTCTATGCTGTCATATTATACTTAGCCATGAAGAGCCGCCAGTGTCGTCCTCCTTTTGATTGTGGGCGCAGATGACTTACATCATCATGCCTGCATTGGGGCAGAGGTCACACTCTGCAGTCAGTGTAGGCCGCAGTTCACGGTTGACCGCTTTCAGCTCTACGTGCATCTTGGTATGTTTATAACTTGAACTTGATGGGCTTGTGTCTTTATCCAACCTTATCTACTATTTTACCAGAAACTGCCCCTGCACAAGAGCGGATCTGTTTCTGGGGGCAGAAAACACCTTTTTTATGAAGCCAGACAAGCCTTTTTTAAAATGTTAGCATTTACATGTTCTCTAATTTATAGCAAGAACGTTGAAAAACGAACCTCCTAATCTCAATGACGAGTGCCCTGGTGTCAGGGCTGGCTGTTCGGGTTGCTATTTTCAGCAGGAATCTGCATTACAATTCAAATCAAGCCCAGAAAACAATGCCATCAGTGTTTCTTAGGACAGTGGCATAGCTGGAGGCACAGTTAGCTTGGCATACGTTCCTCTGCTTCCACCTTTTGTCTTGTGAGAAGGTTTAAAGCCTAAAAAAGGGAAGGTATGGCCCTAAGTGTTAACGTCTTGTCTGTAGGAACATTGCCGATTCAGCCTTGACTGATGAATCCACAATAAGATCGCCTCCTCCACATCCCTTCAGAAACAATGTTGTCTTGTATTCTGCCATATGTTTCCCATACTGATGTTTTCTCTTTGCCAAGTACAGCTTCTCGTATAACGTTCCCCCTCCAAGTTATTGTAGGCAAATAGACCACATGAAAATAGTCATCTTTACTGATCTTCTGACCACTATTAGCATCAGGAACATTAGGCCCTGCTCCTTGTCCTTGCATGGTGCTGCATATCTGGGCATACGTTGGATAGTAGAATTAGGGAACAAATAGGATCTACATATACTCTATACACAAAAAAAACCTAATGCATCAAAGAGGAGTTGTTGGAATGGAATTAAACTTTGTCTGACTGTAATGATATACGTAAGTAAGTCAAAAAATAAAGCAGAAGAAAGTTGTTTGAGGAAAGTTGTACAATTGAGGAGGCTCTTGTACACTATTAGACCACCTCTAACCTGACTACTAGAATAGATACGCTTGGTCATGGAGGCCTATAGGGTCTGTATGATAGCCTGTGACACACAGATGTCCTACAGCTGTCCGTCATATCATCACCACTAGGGGTGACCGACTCCCCAGATGATCACACTAGTAGTTGGGGCAGTATGGCTCTGCAATGAGGCCTGTATACCTGAATCTGATTATACCTGGATTTATTGCTAAAGATGATCCGTGTATATTCTGTAGCAATCCAGGTTTCTCATTCACAACACCACTGCAAACAGAAAGGAGAGTGGCTGACTGGCAATGGCAGGACACACAGTCAGCTCATGACACCAAATGTCCTCCTGATAAGTGCCTGGAAATAGTCTGGGGGGAAACCGGGATGTATAATGAAGGTGGATAGGCCGGGGGAGCTGCCTGTGCTTGTCACTTCATCAAATGATCCGTTCTACTGGTGGTCTGTCTGGGCCTTGCAGAGCCTTTACTCCATGTGTCCATTCCCCTATGTATCCACTTCTCCCAACAGAGAGATATATATATATATATATATATATATATATATATATATATATATATATATATATATATATATATATATATATATATGTGTGTGGATAGATGGATGGATAGATATTCTAAACAAAAAAAAAATAACATATACACACTACCTATATATAAAGAGTCTACATGGATTTGTGTGCACCACTGGCTTCATCATTTACATGCCTAAATGTACAATTATTTAATATTGCTGGGTCTGTCTTCATGTCTATATGTTCCAAAAATCAGGGCCCCAGTGATAACGTAGCATATTGATAAGTAAGCAGTGCAGCCAGTCAGGGGTGTAACTTGAGGGGATGCAGAGGGTGCAGATGCATCGGGGCCCATAAGCCAAGGAGACCCACAGATTACCCTAAACCCAGTGGTTCTTAACCTTGTTTGAAGTTCCGAACCCACCAGTGTCATATGCACATTCACCGAACCCTCCTTTAGTGATAAATCACATATGATTTTTTTTCCCCAAATTCCTAGGTATATGTTTTGTTTTTTTTATTTGTTTTTTTATTTACTGGTATACAAAATGAACCGTGCATAGGGCCTAGGGTGATTGTTTATGCATATAGCTGTATCCCAAGCTCAGTGTCTGCTTCTCATTTTGCTGCTCCACATCTGACCTTTTCTTTCTCTCTCTTTTTTTACCCAATAGATTCTCATTTCAGCAGATGATGAGATGGAGGAGTCCGATGTGGACGAGGATCTCCGCAGATTAACAAATTCCAAGTCTGTTAAGAAAAAGAAGCACCGCTTTGGCCTGCCCGTATGATATTCCTCTAGGTTTTGCACAATTCTGCCTCCATTGAACTGAGGTTTACAGGAGAAAACAAGGTCTGGCTCTTTGGCACAAGAATTCTTTGAGCCACTACCTCTACTGTCTTGTCTGCATTCAGAGATGGAGGGGGTACAGACCGTGTGGTTTTTATTAGCAGTCTGAACACTGCAGAATGGGCGCCGGACTTAGCAGTACAAGCTGCTGCCCACTTCTGTACCTACTGCAGATACCTGTTCTTTACAGAGATCAAGGTCAATAACTGTCTGTTGGCATATTTCTAATCTGACTGCTTGCTCCATCATTTTCCCATTTGATTTGTTACATTTTTTATTATTCATGCCGCCAGAAGAAGGAGAGTATTTTAATTGCCCCTCTCTAACTCTAGCCTCATGCCTGGTACCAGTTCTACACGTGATAGTATGGCGAGGGCATGTTCTTTTTGCTTGATGCCATCTCCTCTGATCCTTGTCGGGCTGCAGTGCTGTTGATCAGAATGTGAGGTCTATTCCCAGTGGTGTCTGTGCTGGTGTCAGTAATACAGGACACTGGGCACAACCTTCTCTTAGCATTCCATTATATTCCTTTCTATGCATTAAAACATTTTAAAAAGGCCTGCGATGCCATCTTGGCTTGTGCCAATGCTACGTAGTAACCAGTTTTCAGTTCCCAGTGATCTCCCGGCTTTGTTCTGCGGGGACTGGATTATTTTCATTTGGCTTATTAGATAGGAGGTTCCTAGGGCTCTATGGCTTTACATGTTCATATACAACACTTGGCTTGGAAATGCAGGCGTTGCTGTCTCACCTGGGCCGTTACATGAAGGTGCCCGAGTCACATAGTAATGCAATAATTCTATAACTGGTAGGGGGCGCTGTGTTAGGTTTGGCATTGGGACCCAATCCCTGTTATTACAGTATCATTAATGGCATTCTACTAATATGTGCAAAGGGTTTGTACCTTGACATAAACATATCTAATAAGCGGGGGAGCGAACTGCTGGGACCACCACTGATCCAATGTAAATGTGTATGCATGCTGCCACGCCATGCACTTGTGGTGGATTGCAGAAGAGAAGCCACTTCTCCATCTCCAGCTGTCCTATAGAAGTGTATGGATTACCAGTGTGCAAATCGGAGTATTTTGGACTCTTAATCATGGCTGTGGGGTCTCAGCAGAGATTAAATAGAGGATAAGTTTATTTTGTGGTACAGCTTTAACTTCCATTATTCAGCTTTGTGCTTAAAGGGGTTGTCCTCGACACCCCTTAGGATAGATAGGTCCTTAACTTGGTGGAGGTCACACCGGTTCCTGTACCGATCAGCTGTACAGCAGAGTGTATAGAGCTAGAAGCAGCGAGGGCTCCATACTGTGCAGTGGCTGAATGTGGCTGTTACAGCTCAACTATTTATTTCAAGGGGAGTTGACTCTTCACAGTACACTCGGGCCCCTAGACAGTGTACAGAGCATCTGGTAACAGCAGATCGGTGCAGTCTTAGATAACCCCTTTAATATATTACCTTTAACCATAGACCTTACACCTTCATACATAGAACACTAACATTTTTGGAAAAAAAAAGGCTTCTTGCTGCAGATCTGTATACACAAGTGACTTGATACCGAGTTCTCATGTAGAATCTCCAGATCAAACTGACCTTCTGAACAATGGCTAAAGTAGCCCTCTGACTTCTAGAGCCTGTGACATCCAGACTATTGCATCACCCCTCTCCTAATCTTATATGGAAGACTCTGCCTTAACTTTCTTTTACTGTTACAGTCACCTCTAAGTTAGATCATTCCCAGACTCCTTTGCTGGCAGGGGAGGGTTGCAGGCTATTGCTGTGCAATGCATTGCTCCCCCTTCTGGTAGCTCAGGGGTTCTGCACTATGTCTAGTGTTGTTTTGAGCCTTTTTAATTTATATTTTCATACAAATAAAAAAAAAAGTTTCTTTTTTTCTGCAAAAGGTCAAAAAGGGTGACAGAAAATGTTTTGTCTACTTTTATTTTTCATACGTTCTCTTGTGTTACCTGGAATACGCTGGAAGTACAAAATCTGATGGTTTTTTCCCATTGCGTTTCCGTCTGAGAGTATTTCCGTTTTGGTCTGGTATTTTGCACATCATTTTACAAGGACACATTCTGCTATACATATGCTTAGTATGTAGATAATGTTTTTCAGGGATTCTTAACCCGTCCTGCCAAATAAAGCCCCAATCCTATAGTAAAGCATTGGTGGGGGTTTGGCGGACATGGTTACAGGAATGTGTTACATTGCTAAGTGCTTTTCCATGCGGGATCAGTGTATGAGATGAGTGGACTTTTTAATAACCTGTGAGCTGGGGGTAATGTTAAGATTTTTCTCCCCCTCCCCCCTTATATTTCCTCAACATAAATACAAGTTTCCAAATATTCATCGCCTGTTTTTGTATCTGTGTCTGAAGCTTTTTCATTTACAAGGTTGTTTGGGTTTCACTGGCGTCTGGTTCTAGATTTGCCAATTTCCATGTGGAGAAATAGCCGCTGCCCTTACTAGATGTGAAAATGAAGGTTTGCACTACTATACTGTCGAGTACAAATATTCCAAACACACTGAAACTTACTGCTGATGAAATGTAGTGTTAACGGGAGTCTATCCTTTGAAAAACTCATTTTCAACAAAAGCCATGTTGGAATAGCCTTTAAAAAGGCTATTCTACTCCTATCTTTACTTCTCCTGTTTCTTCTGGTCTGTTAATGAAGATCATGGAGAGCATCGGGAGAATGTTCCACCAGCTCCCTGAACAACCCTGCGTCATACCTGTCCACCGCTCCTTTCATGCTTGTGCTCCATCCCTTCCTCCTCTTCTACAGAACTTGTGCCTTGCAAAAGACCTTGACGCCGCGCTGTACCTGTCTAAAATCTTGTGCATGCGCAATCCGCTCAGGCATGCGCAGTTGACTCTGCCCAAACTCACAGTGGCTGAGTGGCCATTTTGTGGTGGTCTGCTACACCAGACTACCATCATGTAGTGGTCTGGAGAACTGAGCATATGAGCGCAGTAGTTTGTGTAGCTGACCACCACAAAATGGCCGTTTGGGCATGCGCAGTCAGCTCTGC
Source organism: Leptodactylus fuscus (assembly GCF_031893055.1). Lineage (NCBI taxonomy): Eukaryota > Metazoa > Chordata > Amphibia > Anura > Leptodactylidae > Leptodactylus > Leptodactylus fuscus. Next base: position 37,466,698 of record NC_134273.1, read on the forward strand.
AGTCCTATCTAATATTTGGAAAGAAATCTGGTAAGCAAAGTGGAGAAGGGACAAAAGAGCAGGATGGATCCGGCACATAGAGGACTAAAACCTTTGACCTCTGGATGGATCTGATTGACATGAGGACCAAGGTGGGAAGACTTGTCACTGATCAGGTCCTGTATAAAGGCAGCAATAACCACCAGTATATACTGTACCATCTCTATGGAGTCACCAGTGTTCCCCATCACTATGACCTACTGTAGTCCACAATAAAAAATAAGATGGGAACAGAAGAGAGATGGCTGGAATCTAGAAATGTCTATTTGTGAGGTGCGGTACGGATCTAACAATGCACCATTTATGCTAGGTTCACACTAGCGGTCGAGTTTCTGTCCTTTGGGTCCAGTACTTATGCTGCATATTATCATATAAAAAAAATAAAATCCAGGAGATGAACACTACAACTCACACATGTGTAGTCACCTATACCATTACAAAGTGGTCAGTGCGCACTTTCAGTTTTGCTGGTATCTTCCGTTGTTCCAGAGATATCGGTGCTATTAGTTTTGGCTACTGACATCGCTGCACTGTTTTAGGGGGTCCATCTTACAGCTCAAGTCCGCGTGCCCCAAGACGTCTAGAGTACATCTCAAGCCTTTTATTTTCAAATCCAATAAAAGATGCACCTCTTGTAATGATATGACATGCCTTGTCTTAGAGGACTTTTTTAGGCTGAGGCGTCGCATTGCAGAAACACAGCTTTTTTTTTTTTTTTCCCTGTTGCGTTTTTTTGATACAAAAGGAATAAAAAATATCTAGGAAGTTCTTATTCTTCTCCTTCCTGCTCCTGGTTAAAAAAAAAAAAAAAAAAAAAAATGCAGTAAAGAGGACCTTTCATGGTTTGGGGCACAGGCAGTTCTATATACTTCTGAAAATCAGACATTGTGCTGAATTCAGCACACTGTCAGCTTCCCCGATCTGTGCCCCGGGTAAAGAGCTATCGGTGCCGGTACCGTAGCTCTTTACAGTTAGAAGGGCGTTCCTGATAGTCTGTCAAGAACGTCCTCCTCCACAGCAGCGCCTATCGTGCTGTACAGTGTGAGCGGGGAGAAACGCCCCCTCCCTCTGCTCACAGTGCTCGTCCATAGAGGAGTATTATCAGGAGGGGAGGAAGCGTTCCTCCCCGCTCACACTGTACAGCGCTGCTGTGGAGGAGGACGTTCTTGACAGACTGTCAGGAACGCCCTTCTGACTGTAAAGAGCTACGGTACCGTGACTGATCAGGGAAGCCAACAGTGCGCTTATTTCAGGGCACTGTTGGCTTTCCAGCAGTATATAGAACTGCCTGTGCCCCAAACTATGAAAGGTCTTCTTTAAGCAGTTTTTGTTTTCTACTTCCTTCCTTCCAGAAGCCATGATGTTTTTCATATTCCCATCACAAAGTCATATAAGGGTTTGTTTCCCGCAGGACAACTTGCTTTTTTTTTTTTTTTTTTTTTTTTTTTTTTAATGCAGGGGGGCAACTGAAGCACAGAGTTAGCCCCATCTTTGTAACAGTCAATAGCGGTCACAGGAGATAAACTACTCATTCTGATGTGTCTGCTGTGTGTGACAACATGACATCAAATGTTATTATATGGACCAAACTATTAGGACACCTAGAGATTACATTTACAGGAGTTTTTATGAAATCCCATTCTAAATCCATATGGATTAATACGGAGTTGCTCCTCTATTTCATTTGCAGCTGAAACAGCTTCCATTTTTATGAGAAGGTGTTCTAAGAGCGTCTGAGAAGTTTTGCCCTTTTATCGAGAAGAGCATTTGAGAGGGCCTGGCTTACAATCTTTCTTCTAGTTTATCCCATGGGTGTTGGATAGGGTTTAGGTCAGGAATCTGTTCAGGCCAATTTGGTTCTTCCAAACCAGACTCATGCTTTTTTTGGACCTTGCATTGTTCACTGGGGCACAGTCATACAAAGGCCTCCCAAACTGTTACCACAACGTTGGGAGTACAGATGAGCGAAGTGATACCGAACAAATGCTGATTTGCCTCAGACAAACAAAAATGGCCACATCCACATGTTGAATAAGAAATTCTGAAGAGACTGGAAGATACTGTGTGATATTCTAGCACCACCTGACAACTTCATAGACCGTGGTAAGTGGAGTGCAGTGCTGATGTCTTATACACTATATATGGTGGGCCACAAGTCATTACAGTAATGGTGGAAATCGTGAAGGGTGTGTGTATCAACTCACTGCATCATACACCGCACTCTTTTCTGAAGAGCTTACAATTGCAAGCAATACTTAGGAATATGAGGAGAATTTAGTCAGATAAAAGCAATTACAGTCAGATTAGTGATAAATATGTGCAGCTGCATACAGTGCTTAAACATTCAACTCCCGCTAGTGAAAAATCTTGTCTGAAGGCTTTTATTGGGGCAAGAGTTTAATTTTTTTCCATTAAATATGTACTAATTGCTATTCTGACAGCAAAGTGCTGATTCAGTATATATAGTTAAGCATTTTTTTTTCACCTAAAATACAGTCTAACAATATAATCTGTGCAACAAAAAAGAAAACTTTTAGCCTTCACTAATCTAAAAAAAAAAAGTCTGTTAATGTTTTTTTTTTTCTGCTCACAGAGTAACAAACTATTAATCTGAAAAAATGTTTGGTTCTTGAGCTTTTTTTTTGTTGTTGCTGCTCAAACTCATATATAGTATTGCAGCATATGCAAGTTTTTTTCTTTTTCTTTTTAAATCCAATAGTCAAGCAGTTTTTTGGTTGTTCATCCAAAGTACAGTCTCACAGACTGCACTATTGCCAGTAACGGGCCCTATTTACTTACCTCTCCTGGCTCTGAGCAGGCTTCGGACCTACTTGTGTGATGTCCCTGACCGGGGCCTGCATCCTTATGCATCACAACGCAGGCCCCGAGTCACGAATCAGATGGCCAACATCAGCAGGGAGTGCAGTGGAACCAGGGATAGGTAAGTAACCATTCCGCCAGGTCTCTAATTATTATACTCAGAGTATAATAATTGTCCACCACGGGACATCATACTGTGTGCACAGGGGCCACTATGGGTCATAATAGTGTGTGCAGGAATGCAGGGGGGTGGATTGGTTGGTCAGGGTCTTCAGCGTTGGTCAGGGGGCCCCTCCATTCCTAGTTACGCCACTGGTGGTGGAGGTAGTAGTGGCAGGGGGTGTGGTACCACTACTGGTAGTTCTGGTAGGTGCACTAGGGATGGAAATTATTAGGGTGGAATGTTCCCTCCAGTTGTAGGAAATAATCTTCTTGCTCGATAGTGGTCTAATAGTGTCCCCTCCCACACTGTTACTGTAATTTATATCATACTTACAGATCACTGATGTGGTGCCCAATAACCTGCTCTGTCAAACGGCATTTGTCATCTTGTATTCTGCTCTGGAACCTAAACTATGGTCCTGCTGGGATCCAGGAGGAGAATAGAAGATGCAACATTCAATGTCTTAGAATAGGTCCTAGGATCCACATTAGTGATCTGTATGTATAATATTATTATAGATCAGAACACAGGGGGAGGGGGAGCCTGAAGGTCCTCCCAACACTGGGGGCTCTGGGGGAAATGTGAAACGCTAGGCTTGGAGGCAAACAGTGGTGCAGTTTGGTATTCATTTTGCCTCATCACACATGCAGCCCTGAATCGGACACCTATCACTAATCCTATGTGGTTTAAAACTCAGTACAATCCCTTTAACATATCTTGTAACATTTCTCAAACTTTGTAAAGCTGTTCACATTAAAATGTATTATTTGCTAGTGAGAACACCAGACCCCTATATTTATTCAGACCCCGATCAGTTCACAAATCAGGAAGTCCTATTGCTCAAGATGGCTACTCTAACCTCTGTCCTCTAATGCCCTTCCCTAACCATGCCACTGACTGCAAGAACACGCACAAGAACAGACATACTGACATGTGGAGAGCCCAAACCAGATCACCATGGACGGCTTGCATACTGGGGGACATTTACAAATAACATAAGGCATACCCCTCTTATAAAGGCCCAGTTGTGGTAATCTCAGAGGATGTTGGGAGCCATAATATGTTTTTGCACAACTACAAAGTTGCAGGGAGCCATGTGTATTTAAAGAGGACCCTTCATGTCCTCGTGAATTAGCGGTTTTACACACCTCTATAAAGGCGACCGTGCACTGAATTCAGCACACTGTTGACTTTCCCATTCCTCACAACCTAGCAATGACGCTGAACTGTGAGCAATGCCCTTCTGACTGTGGGGAGATATTGGTGCTGAAACTAATGGCACCAATATCTCCACCACCAAGGCACTTACCTGGAAATCTGACACGTTTCATAGTGGCTATGCAATGTAATGAGTACCAAGGCCCCTTAACTTATCAGTGGGGGTCCCTGGTGTCAGATCCACACTGATGTCTTACTAATAACCTATCCTGATGATAGATCACCATCAAGAAACCCCTTTAAATGTAGATGTCACATATCCGTAAAGGGGTAATGCACAATTATACCGCATGCGTATACACAGAGTGGCCACTTTTATTAGAGACAGAGGTGTAGTTTGAAGCTGCCGGGCCCCACTTTACCTGCACCCCTTAGAATAGTGGTATACTATCTGTATTCTATAGAATCCCTGTTTTTCTTCTGGCTGCCTTGTATGGCTACTTTGATAATCCCACTATATAACTGACTCTTAGTGCCTTGTATCTGTGCTATACGGGAAATGATGATGTCTCTTATAAATCTGGCAGCTGGTGTAACATGTACCTCCTTTTAAACAACAGTTGCTTGGATTCTTTGCACTACAGTCATCTTACAGAATAAACCCTGGAGTCCTTGCTTCTCTGGATAAGACTCTGAGTAAGTAAACACCCACTACTCACGTCATCCCCTTCCCTACATATATAGATGCAGCTGTCAAGCAGTGGACTGCAGAACCCTGACTGTGGTATTGTGCCTTGGGGTGATTAACCATTTGTGAGCAGAAATGTCCCAACCACAACAGGTAAGTGCCCTGATATTACTATTATACTAATATTATATATTATATGTCATTATCTATCGCCACGGTATCCCGTTCACACTGGGATGTACTATCTGAAATCTATCTATCTATCTATCTATCTATCTATCTATCTATCTATCTATCTATCTATCTATCTATCTATCTATCTATCTATCTATCTATCTATCTAATCGTCTCACTCTCCAGGTAACTCCTATATCATATACTCAGATATTTTATCTCTCTCTTGCCAGGGACTATACGCTTATATCCTGACAGTTACTGTGCATTGCATAAGAATTTTTTTTAGCTGTTTAACAAAAAGTTACTGAAGTCAAAATTAAAGTCTTATGATCTGTATCTATCTGGTGAGAATACAGCGCTTATAGAAACCTGTATTAGTCTATGCAGCGGGATATGGCGCAGTTCACACTGATGGGGTCCTGTTTGGGTTTCAGAAGTCTTTACATGAGACGTGCGGAGAATAAAGGATGGTTGGAATCATTATTAATACAATAGCTGTAAATGGTTAATGGCTCATACATTCTATTTGTTCAGATTCACATACAGCATTTAGGTCACATTTTTTTTTAGCATTTTGTCTTGTATTTGGTTGCTAAGAAGTCAGCAGTCAGTTATCTACTGAAAATTATTTGCAATCGCACCTAAAAATTTCCAGTCTTTGAGGTGAACATCAATATTTAATAACAGACATAAGTAATGTAGTATATTATTTTTCGACCATATTATATTAACTTTACCCAGTCCTACTAGTCTATATACTGTATATAAAGCCTTACCCATCTCCTAGTAATACATATATAAGATACAGGGATGAGGATCCTCTCTTACTGAGGGAGACCACCAGGGCTAGAACATGAAGAGGACTATAGCCTGACATCTTTGTAGTTCATTTCTTCTGTTATTCCTCCTGAAAATGTTTGAGTAAATTGACAATTGGGTGTTACAATTTTTTTTTTTGTCAAAGGGGTGTGTCCTGGCACAGTTTGACACTATTGATTGGATAGTGTCAGAGTGTATAATAACACCCCCTCCTCCCCCATCCTGCCCAAACATCAAGTTGTAAATAGGAACAGCACAATATCTGTTATGAAAAGATACTCCAGAATTGGTTTTAATGGAGAATATGAAGACTTATCAAAATAGACCTGTCAAGGGAGGTGGTCTATTGAAGGGGCAGCAGAATGGTCTGCGGGTATCCAGAATAGCTTCTTAATACATTGTCTGTTCTTGAGCGTCAACGTGAGCAGCAGGTACAGTGTAATATAATCCAGGTGGTTCTAGAATGACACATTAAAGCTGAACTGCTGTGATGGGATAGACATGGAAGTGCTCTGGAATAGACATTTCCAAGGTGACCTCATGACTCACTGTGTCCAAATTAGAAATAGTTGTCATCTGTTGTCACACGACCGAGGACGAAGAGTGGCACAAAGTCCCCAGATCTTTATTCAGAGATGAGAGTCCCTGGCAGTTTACAGAACACTTTCGTGCCAGCTCTGGAGAGTATAACTATGACCTCCCCTCCCCATCAAAATTTCTGTTGCATGCCATAATGACTTTGTAAAGGGAGAGTGCTTTCTGTTATCCACAACATGCAGATTTCTCTCCCTGTATTTATACTGCAGTCACTCACTTTATGTAAACGCGTTGGGTACAGTGAGGTCCTGGCTGTATAGACTTCAGAAAGCAACTTACTAACGTGCATGTGACAGCGGCCTATCTCGTCTATCTACGCACAACATTATCTCTTCAGAGTTTTCATCTGTTCTCCCAGTTATAAGCAATGGTAACATTTAAAGACACGTACATCACCAGTTATGGGATGCTATATGGGCCATTTTTTTTAATTTTTTTTATGGGGATCACAATGTACATTTTTTTTCCTATTACTATGTCTTTGTAGAATGGGAGGAAATCCATACAAACTCCTTGCAGATGTTGTTCCTGGCAGGATTCGAACCCAGGACTCCAGCGCTGCAAGGCTGCAGTGCTAACCACTGACTGAGCCACCGTGTTGCCCTCCAAGATTCATTTTTGGAATCTGTTTTTGCTGTAAAATTTTGTCAATGCCATATGGAGCAGATTATATTGATGCCAGAATTTCTTTCTATGACTGTATAGATTGTGCAGGTATTGCAGCTCAGTCCCATTCACTTCAATAGTGCTGAGAAGCAATGCCATACACATCATTTGGATGTATATGGCACTGTTTCCATGAAATTAGTCTCTATACACCCATCTGATCTCTTAGGTTAGGCCTATTAACCCCCTAAGGCCGGTTGCAGACGACAGTGACCGTAGTCAAAGTGCTATCTGTGTATTTCACAAATAGTATACTTACTCATTCATTTCTATGGGCTCGTACATAAGACCGTGAATTACACAGTCACGTATGCGGGTCGATAGTCCAGGCCGCAAAATATAGAACAGGTCCTATTCCTCTCCTATTTTGTAGCCCTTGATTCTGTGGCTCCTACTCATTTAATGAAGTGAGCCGTGGATGCACGACCCGTATGGGGGACATCCGCGTGTCTCCTGCGTGCAGCCCATGCCTTTAATTCACAGCCAGGACAGCAGCACACGGTTGTGGGCAACCAGCCTAAGACATCATATGTCTAGGATATTGCTTAAATTGAAGGGGTTGTATACAATTACAAACACTTTGATGTTGTCTACCAAAAACACTACCAACACCCATACAAATTACAATGTCAGCTAAAGCTGGTTCCAGATAGGTGTATTCAGTCTGTGAAATACAGACCGTATGTTGCCTGCCTTTGTCTATGATACTGTGAGCCACTGCCTCACCATGGGACTACTGTACCATACTAAAAGTGTGAACAGAACAGTAGTCCTGCAGTGACCTACAGTATCATAGATGGCTATGAAGCTGTGAGAACAGGTCTCTGGACAGTGTTCAGTCTGGGAATACATCTGATATATGGTGCGTGTTTCACAGACAGAATACAACCGACTGGCATAAACCAGAGACCCCAAAATATAGAGAGACCCTACTGTAGACAGTTGTTTTGGGTTTTTTGCTCTTCATCCAGACAAGGCAGGGCATTGGTTGGGTGGATACCCCCGGCTCTGTACTGATGAGGAGCAAGAACCCCTGAGATAGCTGAGTCTAGACATGAGCCACACTTCTTGTAGGAGAAGCCTCGTCTTTGGGTGAGCTAATAAGCTTTATTTATTACATTGCTGTATTCATGAGAAAGGGCGTTACTGAGGTCTAATTTGCATACTACACAGGGACCACCCCTGATCTCTTGGAAATTAGGGATCTGGAGGTGGGGACTAGCCAATACCATTGCACATCTGGGTGGCCATACCTCAGGGAGTTTGGACAGCAGACTACTAGTCATTCATAGTTAGTCTTGTTAGATTATAGCTATTGACAAAACAAGTGAATTTCGATGAGGGGATGAAAATATCCTTGCACATTATAAAAAAGGGGGTAAATTACAGAAACAGATGGTGTATACCTGCCAGTGTGTGGACACCCCCCCTCCCCTCCCCTCATATTCACACTTGGCACCACAACCCTGCACTGGCCCAGTCTTTAAAACATGAGCTTCAAATAGATCTTGGTTCTCTGAGCAACAAAGTCAAGAGTACGAGTATTAATAATTCCTTGTTTTATATACTGTATAACAATAAGAGCCCACCAAGAACATCTCAGCAGACGACATTCCCAAGACATTCCAGAGACATTCTGGCTCACTGACGCAGATTAGACTTTGTCTCCACTGATTGGCCATACTGTAAGTTTAGCTTTTCAAAAAGATTCATCTGCTAAATCTGTAAACTCTGCAAATTGCTGAATTATCAGCAGATGTTCCCAGCAAACCGAGAAGTTCTTTAAAGAAAATGGCCTGAACTGGAAAATTATGGAAGAACTGATAGAGACTTCTATACTGGGGAGGTGACCTGACCTCAAGAGGAAAGGATTACTGAGTACTAAGAAAGGATTATAGTGGTATCGAGAACTTTCAGCACAAACCTAAAAATAGCAAAAGATACGCTCAAGAAGCTCTGAAAAAATTGTGTTGCCCCTAAGACTACTGCGTTTGATGATTTGGAGGTATTCAGGAACAAGAACTGGATAAGTTACACTTCTCTCTGAAGAAGATTTGTCAAAGTTATATTTGGGTGACTATTAAAGAGGCATACCTAAGTACAGCACTCCGCTATCTCTGTGGGTCCCGTTTAAATGAAAGGAGCACGGGTATGAATTTCTGACCACCACTACCATAAAGGCATTCAATCATTAAAATGCAATTTTTTTCTCCCTACCACATAGAAATAGCCTAAACAAAGGCTATCCGTCTCCTACCTTTAGATGTCTTCTCCGTGCTGCCGTTCGGTAGAAATCCTGGTTTTCTTCTGTATGCAAATGAGTTCTCTCGCAGCACTGGGGGTGGTCCTCCGCGCTCAAACAGCACTGGGGGAGTCCTCAATGCTGTGAGAGAAATCTCCAGCACCGCTTCTATCTTCACCTGGAACGGCCTCTCCCTGCGTCTTCTTCCGGCTCTGGCTTCAAACTTCTAGGCATGCGCAGTCGGCTCTGCCGTCATGCCTCGGGCCCAGCCGACTGCGTATGCCCACGGCAATTTTCCTGTGGTCACTTACACAGTAAGCTGGGGTAAGCGGCCACAAGAAAATGGCCACAAGCGTCACAGTCTGTTCTACCTGAGGCCCGACGGCAGAGCCGACTGCGCATGCCTAGAAGTTTGAAGCCAGGGCCGGAAGAAGATGCAGGGAGAGGCCGTTCCAGGTGAAGATAGAAGCGGTGCTGGAGATTTCTCTCGCAGCATTGGGGACGCCCGCAGTGCTGCAAGAACTAATTTGCATACATTCATTTGCTACCGAACGGTGGCGCGGAGAAGACATCTAAAGGTAGGAGAAGAATAGCCTTTCTTAAGGCAATTCCTACATGTTAGGGAGAAAAAAAATTGCATCTTATTGATTGAATCCCTTTAAAACTGGGGTGCAAAACATCCCTGTTCTTGTCATCAGTCAGACCCTTACTGATCAGCAGGTTACTCCCTATCCTGTGAATAGGGGGTAATTTGCTGTAAATGGAATACCCCTATTTAGCCACTACAGAATGACTGTAAAACACCGCGTTTTTTTCCGGGATGTTTTCCTTGCAGGCAAACTGTGGCATTTATGCCATATGGGGGCCCTGGCCTCAAGGTCATCTTGGAGAACTATAGTTCTATCACTAGTAAAGAATGAGCAGTAAGTTGCTTATGAGTGTTCTTCATTTAATATAACAGTAGTATAGTAATAATAGTTCTCCTATAGACATGGGAAAAGAAGAATCGGGGGAGGTTGTGTGAAGCCAAGCGAGCTTCCAAGGTTCCTTCAGCCTTTGCTTGATTTTTTACAGAAGGCTAGAAACTATTTATCACCGTGGCATTATTTGTTGGAAATGAACGTCTTGTTTAGAACATAACTTAGAGAAATGAAGACTCCATAATGCCTGGAGCCGCTGCTTTGTGTTACTATTTATACTACTCTTATATGTATACGTGCATGGTTAAAGATGGCAGCTATGTAAAGGATGCAGAAACTATGTGTAGATCATATACATGGTCTCCTCCTATTCCAGGATGCCCCTGTTATAAAGAAGAGGCCAAAAGTGAAGGAGGAAGATCTCAAAGGAGCCAAAGATAAGCTCGGGAAACAAACTCCAATCAAATCCAAGACATACCAAGTTATGAGGGATTGTGGTGAGTAGAGATGAGCGAACACTAAAATGTTCGAGGTTCGAAATTCGATTCGAACAGCCGCTCACTGTTCGAGTGTTCGAATGGGTTTCGAACCCCATTATAGTCTATGGGGAACATAAACTCGTTAAGGGGGAAACCCAAATTCGTGTCTGGAGGGTCACCAAGTCCACTATGACACCCCAGGAAATGATACCAACACCCTGGAATGACACTGGGACAGCAGGGGAAGCATGTCTGGGGGCATAAAAGTCACTTTATTTCATGGAAATCCCTGTCAGTTTGCGATTTTCGCAAGCTAACTTTTCCCCATAGAAATGCATTGGCCAGTGCTGATTGGCCAGAGTACGGAACTCGACCAATCAGCGCTGGCTCTGCTGGAGGAGGCGGAGTCTAAGATAGCTCCACACCAGTCTCCATTCAGGTCCGACCTTAGACTCCGCCTCCTCCGGCAGAGCCAGCGCTGATTGGCCGAAGGCTGGCCAATGCATTCCTATGCGAATGCAGACTTAGCAGTGCTGAGTCAGTTTTGCTCAACTACACATCTGATGCACACTCGGCACTGCTACATCAGATGTAGCAATCTGATGTAGCAGAGCCGAGGGTGCACTAGAACCCCTGTGCAAACTCAGTTCACGCTAATAGAATGCATTGGCCAGCGCTGATTGGCCAATGCATTCTATTAGCCCGATGAAGTAGAGCTGAATGTGTGTGCTAAGCACACACATTCAGCACTGCTTCATCAAGCCAATACAATGCATTAGCCAGTGCTGATTGGCCAGAGTACGGAATTCGGCCAATCAGCGCTGGCCAATGCATTCTATTAGCCCGATGAAGTAGAGCTGAATGTGTGTGCTAAGCACACACATTCAGCACTGCTTCATCAAGCCAATACAATGCATTAGCCAGTGCTGATTGGCCAGAGTACGGAATTCGGCCAATCAGCGCTGGCTCTGCTGGAGGAGGCGGAGTCTAAGGTCGGACCTGAATGGAGACTGGTGTGGAGCGATCTTAGACTCCGCCTCCTCCAGCAGAGCCAGCGCTGATTGGCCGAATTCCGTACTCTGGCCAATCAGCACTGGCTAATGCATTGTATTGGCGTGATGAAGCAGTGCTGAATGTGTGTGCTTAGCACACACATTCAGCTCTACTTCATCGGGCTAATAGAATGCATTGGCCAGCGCTGATTGGCCGAATTCCGTACTCTGGCCAATCAGTGCTGGCCAATGCATTCTATTAGCTTGATGAAGCAGAGTGTGCACAAGGGTTCAAGCGCACCCTCGGCTCTGATGTAGCAGAGCCGAGGCTGCACAAGGGTTCAAGCGCACCCTCGGCTCTGATGTAGGAGAGCCGAGGGTGCACTTGAACCCTTGTGCAGCCTCGGCTCTGCTACATCAGAGCCGAGGGTGCGCTTGAACCCTTGTGCACACTCTGCTTCATCAAGCTAATAGAATGCATTGGCCAGCGTTGATTGGCCAATGTATTCTATTAGCCTGATGAAGTAGAGCTGAATGTGTGTGCTAAGCACACACATTCAGCTCTACTTCATCGGGCTAATAGAATGCATTGGCCAGCGCTGATTGGCCAGAGTACGGAACTCGACCAATCAGCGCTGGCTCTGCTGGAGGAGGCGGAGTCTAAGATCGCTCCACACCAGTCTCCATTCAGGTCCGACCTTAGACTCCGCCTCCTCCAGCAGAGCCAGCGCTGATTGGCCGAATTCCGTACTCTGGCCAATCAGCACTGGCTAATGCATTGTATTGGCTTGATGAAGCAGTGCTGAATGTGTGTGCTTAGCACACACATTCAGCTCTACTTCATCGGGCTAATAGAATGCATTGGCCAATCAGCGCTGGCCAATGCATTCTATTAGCGTGAACTGAGTTTGCACAGGGGTTCTAGTGCACCCTCGGCTCTGCTACATCAGATTGCTACATCTGATGTAGCAGTGCCGAGTGTGCATCAGATGTGTAGTTGAGCAAAACTGACTCAGCACTGCTAAGTCTCTGCATTCGCATAGGAATGCATTGGCCAGCCTTCGGCCAATCAGCGCTGGCTCTGCCGGAGGAGGCGGAGTCTAAGGTCGGACCTGAATGGAGACTGGTGTGGAGCGATCTTAGACTCCGCCTCCTCCAGCAGAGCCAGCGCTGATTGGTCGAGTTCCGTACTCTGGCCAATCAGCGCTGGCCAATGCATTCTATTAGCCCGATGAAGTAGAGCTGAATGTGTGTGCTTAGCACACACATTCAGCTCTACTTCATCAGGCTAATAGAATACATTGGCCAATCAGCGCTGGCCAATGCATTCTATTAGCTTGATGAAGCAGAGTGTGCACAAGGGTTCAAGCGCACCCTCGGCTCTGATGTAGCAGAGCTGAGGGTGCACAAGGGTTCAAGTGCACCCTCGGCTCTCCTACATCAGAGCCGAGGGTGCGCTTGAACCCTTGTGCAGCCTCGGCTCTGCTACATCAGAGCCGAGGGTGCGCTTGAACCCTTGTGCACACTCTGCTTCATCAAGCTAATAGAATGCATTGGCCAGCACTGATTGGCCAGAGTACGGAATTCGGCCAATCAGCGCTGGCCAATGCATCCCTATGGGAAAAAGTTTATCTCACAAAAATCACAATTACACACCCGATAGAGCCCCAAAAAGTTATTTTTAATAACATTCCCCCCTAAATAAAGGTTATCCCTAGCTATCCCTGCCTGTACAGCTATCCCTGTCTCATAGTCACAAAGTTCACATTCTCATATGACCCGGATTTGAAATCCACTATTCGTCTAAAATGGAGGTCACCTGATTTCGGCAGCCAATGACTTTTTCCAATTTTTTTCAATGCCCCCAGTGTCGTAGTTCCTGTCCCACCTCCCCTGCGCTGTTATTGGTGCAAAAAAGGCGCCAGGGAAGGTGGGAGGGGAATCGAATTTTGGCGCACTTTACCACGTGGTGTTCGATTCGATTCGAACATTGCGAACACCCTGATATCCGATCGAACATGTGTTCGATAGAACACTGTTCGCTCATCTCTAGTGGTGAGTACTGTATGGGATATGTGTACATCAAATTACATATAGAACAGTCCTCTGGTCATATAGTGCTAGATTACATCCAGACGAAATGCCTTGAACATGTGCGGCAAATCTTAAATTCAGCAATTGTCCTATCTGGTCATGTAGGTGGGCAAATTGGAGGGGTTTGGTCATACATATGTCACAAAGGTCACATAATTCTACTGAATTTCCATGATGGAAGTCATGTATGGTGGAAGCTTTGGACCTCTCCTTTGCACCCAATGTGGTTTACTATTCTGTCAGTCCACATTACATGACATAACCCATAATGCTGAAATCTGCATTTGACTTTTATTGTTGTATAATTTACAATGGTTTTTGCATCTTGAATTGTAGAACAAGCTGGATGTGCAGCTCCATCCGTGTTTAGTGGCGCCAGAACAGGAACAGAGACGGCTTTTGATAAGCCCAAAGATGCACCAGCAAAAAGCGTGTTTGGATGATGTTTTACAGAATGGACCATGTGCAAAGTCTTACACTCTACAATTTTCTACAATTTGCCTTTGAAGTAGCTTGTAATATTGGTATATGTATGTGAACGTAAATTCCTTCTTTGCTGCCTTGTTACTGGGGATCACCTCTTTCCAAATGGTGATCTACCAGCAAAAAGAATCCAACATGCAAGTGATATGGAGCGGTCTGTGATATAGATTGTATTCTATAATGTTCCCTATATTTGTTATGGAATGAAGTGTGAAATGTACTCCTAATGGCAAGGAAACATAATGGAAGGTTTGCTGCCTAGGCTGTCCAGTTGTTGCTGAGCTACATATTGTATAAGCATGATGCATGAAATTGTCCTATAGCAAGGATAGGGAACCTTTGGTTCTCCAGCTGCTGTGAAACTACAACTCCCATCATGCTCTATTCACTTCCATGTGAGTTCCAAGAACAGCAGAGCAAGTATGCATGCTGGGAGTTGTAGTTTGGCAACAGCTGGAGAGCCGTACGTTCCCTACCCCTGTCCTATAGAGTCCATCAAGTATTGTATAGATCAGGGTTGGGCAACCTTTGGCACTCCAGCTGTTGTAAAACTACAACTCCCAGCATGCATACTTGCTCTGCTATTCTTGGAACTCCCATGGAATTGAATGAAGCATGTTGGGAGTTGTAGTTTCACAGAAGCTGGAGAGCCGAAGGTCGCTGATCCCTGGTATAGACCTACTCCTGGTGCAAAGATCTTACCAATGCCAAAGTGTGTTGTGATCTGGATCAGTTGCCACAAGCAACTACTCCGATTACAGCACCGATTGAGTGACCAGCACACATGACACCAGGAACCTGGTTCCTAACATGTCTTTGCACTACTCTATAGCCTTACTGTAGCCATTACGGTGAGATCTTCCTCATGTCCTAGTTGTGTTTAGTTCACATGTGCTTTTTTTTTTTTTACATGTTAATAAACCAATAAAATGATATTGGATTTACAAACAAGAGTCACTTTTAGAATTACTTAAAAGGGATTTTCCACTTCTGCCAAATGTAGCCTAAAAGTTATATAATGAAAAGTGATACAATTGTACAATATACTTTACTTATCAATTCTTCACAAAGATCTCAGGCCCGGTTCACATCTGCGTTCGGTATTACGTTCAGGGAGTCCAGTTTCCCCCCCTCCCCCCGAATGGAATAACGAACGCATTAACAAGTGGTGAGCAATGAAAGCACATCGACCCCATAAACTATAATGGGGTCCTTGTGTTTTCCGCATGAGTCATGTGTAGAGAAAAGTACTTCAAGCACTCTTCGGATGATTCATGTGGACACCGCACAGAAAACATAGGGACCCTATTATAATCAATGGGGTCTGTGTGCTTTCATTGCCTTTGGTATTGTGTTTGGTATTCTTTTCAGGACTCCACCTTGGGTCCGTGTGCTTTCATTGCTCACCACTTTTTAATGTATCCGGTATTCCTTTTGGGGGGTCCCCAAGCGGACTACCCGAAAGGAATACCGAACGTAGATGTGAATGAGGCCTCATAGTTGCAGAGTTCTTTACAGTGCAAGCTATGCTTCTACATGTTACATGACCAGAATGGCTATGCAACCAAACAATGGGATTTATTATTGTATGACAGCAACAAGAGATCTTAGAAATTTAAGAAATTCTGCAAAAATACACCAGTACACGTAATAAAATAAAAAATCTCTGTTTACAAGTGATCAAAACACATTCCAGGATTGTATTGCATTGTACAATATTGGCAATTTCCAAACAATTACGGTATGTTTTATAGTTGATCTTAGTGCGAGCTTCGTTGCCATAGTGATGTCAAAATACAGGAATAATGTACATAGTGATGTCACAGTTTATGGGTAATCTATGCTGAACATTGTACTAATACATGCGGTTGTGGCTATATATATATATATATATATATATATATATATATATATATATACACATACATATACTCACAATATAAAGTATTTTCCTAGTTGTCTCCTCCTAGACTCCCAAGCATCTATTTTTATGACCCTGATATCTTAATGGCTGGAGCATTGATGTAAAATGTCTATTACTCTGCTTATGGCTGTTCCCTTCTGTAATTCACAGACATTCCAACCATTCTCAAATTATATTGATTCCTTAGGGATCACATAGGACCTAGGCCAAAAATTGTGAAAGAAATTAACAGTGAAACTAGAAGGCTGGGAAGAAAAGTCAAAACTTTACAAGAAATGTTTGCCTTACTTTTTCCCAGGCTGAGGCTACTTTCAGATCTGTGTTGGAATCTTCATTGCAGTATCCAAAAAAGGCTGGGGGGGGGGGGGGGAGACTCCGCCATTGTAGTTATGCCACTGCTTGTACCTCTGTCTAACTGGATCAAGAATAGCACAAACCCACCGCTCTACTACATTCATCTATATAGGGCTGCCAAAGAAAAGTCAAGTACAGCACTGTTATCTTTGTTAACTTCACAGAGATGAGGGGCAACAAGCCTGCGTGACCACTGCTTTATTCAGGGGTATAAGAAGCACATATTCTCATGATCAGTGGGGTTCCCAGCTGTCAGTCCCACCAATGTACAACTTACCCCTCGAAAAAAGTCTCCGTTTCTATCAGTAGTGCAATCTGCCATTTATGGATTCGCGAGTTTACTGACTGGGCAGATTCTTGTAATACAGCAGACACATAGGTTTTCCAGCTGCTCATGTGTGGCTGACCAGTCAAGTCATATACCACCCAAAGACCTTGTTTTCTTTATAGACAGAAACTTTAGAGAAATGGTGACTTCTGGCTGGTGTCTGATCACATGACCAGGCAGAGGACCTGCTTGTGGCTGCATTGTAAGAATCTGCTGGGTGAGTAAACATAGATTCATTTCACCGCAGTATGTGCTGTACTATACTATAGAGCTTAAAGAATATTAAAAATACATAAATAAGAAAAAACCCAACACTGATCTGCTGCTTTAGCCTACAATCTCCACCCAATTCTGCCGATTCACCGATTTTTTTTTTTTCTCAAAAACTGCCCCACACACAAACCTCTTTTTCATGAGGACTGAAGGTCAGGATAAAAAAACCCATTGAATTAGCTCTTACCGGTAGTTTGGTAGGAATCCTCCATGACAGCACCACTGGAGGTTGACCCTGTGTCCTATAGGAACAGGAAACAGAGAGGTTAAAATGCAGACCCCTCCCCAGAGATATCAAGGGTTTACAAAGCACTAAGGTTCTGGCAGTCCTCTAAACTGTTCCTTTATTGATAAGACTCTTATAGCTTTATATGGGACACACGCTAACCCCCGGCTAGCACGGACCTCTTTGCTCGTATGAAGCATGTGCGTAGCCTACAGTATTTGACAACCACTCTGAACAATACATCTAGTCTCCTTGGAATACATACTGCACCTTGAGAGGTCTTTGATGGGTTCCCTCCTCAACTATTCTCTCCCTTCTTGTCTTTGTTTTCCCCTTTCCATGTCAGTCCAACTACATTTGCACTTATTACCTTTCTGCATTGGACTTATCAATAAATTTCTATTTTGCTCTCGTTTTACTTTATTTTGAAACTCAAAAATTACATTTAAACATACAGTAGAAGATTTTAGACTTGATGGAGGAAATAACCCTGGGAAGAGAAGCAATCCAAGACTGTTTTCTTGATCCAGTTGGAGATGGTGTTTTTTGATATCTTCTGTATCTTTGTTTGGTCCCTGAAATTGAACCAGGTTTTCCTCCTTCCTCCAGGGTTTTGTAGCCTCCTGGAATTGTAAAACTGTTTTACGAACATTCAATGAATGGAATTCCCTCTTTCAGGTTAGATGGAATCTGACAAAAAGATGGTATAATTATATCCAGAGAGCTGTGAAAATCTGATATGACTTTAGGAAGAAAGGAGGGATTCACCTGATTACAATCCTATCATCTGCCATAGTTGTTATTGGCCAGATCTGAATCAAAGAAAAAGCTTAGAGCCAAAAACTATACTCAAAGTCCTGGCATTGAGGCCATTATCCATGCGGCCTGAAGAAAAAACAGAATTCTGGCTATGTTGGGGTGTAAAAGGTCTCTTGGGGAGTCACCGTTCCTAGAGGAGGTTCCACACCGTTAGATACATCGCTCTGGTGAGAGGCTTATGACTAGATAGAAGAGTCTCAATAACTCACAGGTCCTATGGCCTTCAAAACGATCTTCTCAGCAAGGTGTAGGCATATTGGATCAGAGTGAAAGATTGCGCTTTGGTGAAGAAGTTATGGCTCCTATGGAAGGATACGTTCCTCTATTTTTAGGTGGTTCAAAAGGCCAAACCTGCTCCTTCTCAGCCAATAAAGAGCTATCAAGCTTAAGGAGACTTGATCCGTCATCACCTTTTGAATGAATTTTGGGAGTAAGGCTTAGTTCACACGTGAATACAGTGTGGTGTAATTTGGTCCGGAAAAAAAAAAAGCTTCCTAATTAGGAAGCGGTTTTTGGGCCTTGAGGCGTTTTTTTTTTTTTTTTGGTAAAAACCGCTTCTGAAAACGCCAGACGGTTTTTTCCCTCCTGGACAGTGAATGGACCTTAAAAAACTGCGTCACGGTTTTTGCCAAATTCACTTCTATTGACTTCCTGAGGCGGAATTTGCCTCAAGAAAGGTCATCTCAGAAAAACGACCACTAGCAGTCTCCATAGACCACAATTGTGAGGGGGCGGATTATGACGTGGATTCCACGCCATAATCCGCCCCTTCTGTGCCCGTGTGAACGGGCCCTAAGGGAATTGGTTAAAAGGCATAGACCAGAAGAAAGCCAGAGCCTGAATGGGAAGAGGGAAGGAAGGCCCAAAGGTTCATGAACCCCTAGCCCTGCTAAATCAGACAATCTGCAGCTCTCAAACGGTGTCCCATAGAGACAAGAAACACTAAATACATATTGGGAGTGGTCTGTCTTTTAACCTGTTTCCTGTATCTATAGGACATTGGTTCAATCTCCATTAGTGCTGTCATGGAGGATGGCTTGAGAAAACTGATGTATGGCGTCATTGAGTTAAAAAATTCCTTATGGGCCCTAAGGCTTCTGCTCATCTATTCCTGCTAAATGGCCGATTTAGTATTGATGGTACCATTGCTGAACAGTGTTTAATAAAAAAATTATATATTTTTTTATTTCTGTTATTCGATACCAATTGCTATTTGCAATTTTTTTTTACAGTGTTTTGCTTTTTTTTTTAATGTAGATTGTGAGCCCCACATAGAGTTCACAATGTACTTTTTTTTTTTTTAATATGGGATGTAAATCCATGCAAACACGGGGAGAACATACAAACTCCTTGCAGATGGCTTTTTGCCCTTGGCAGGATTTGAACACCAGGACCCCAGAGCTGCAGTGCTAACCACTGAGCCACCGTGTGGTCCCCAGTGTTTTGCTCTTGTGATCTAATGCATCACAATATGGATTTTATCTTACTCCCCCTGGATTCTTTTTACCACTGTGTTTGATTAAACATCACATGTCCTGTAGAGTCCCTCAATAAGTATCCCATCAAGTCTTCATCTGACTTATCACACTGCTCCTTTTCCTGTATCTATTCTCTATAACTGGTACAAACAGAGCTCCTGCCAGTGGATGGCGCTATATAAATACACACATTTCAAGTTAAAAATGAAAAAGGTAGGATTGGCAATGTTGTCAAAGAACATTTAGATCCTGTTGTCAGAAAGCTTTTGTTAAAGTTATTCTCTGGTTCACAATAAAGGCATATAGCATAGTGAAATACCTAATGCCTATTCTTACTGCTCCTTAGATTCCCAGTACAGTTTACAGCCCCCATCTTCAGAGACTACTCTGTGCACACTGCGCTTTAGTAGTCTGCAACAAGCCTCCCTGCTCTTAGATGAAGCACAATGTGCATAGAGTAGGGTAGGCTGGTAGCCATTTTACAGAGATAAATAAATAAATAGTAGCCTGGAATCAAAAGAGCCATGCCAAAAAGATTTTAAAAAAAAGAGGGCACCAGGTATTTTAACAACGCATTAGGTCTTTATTGTGAAATGCATATTGTAAACTGGAGGGTAACTTTAAGCCTGGAAAACTTTGAAGCTTCTCTACCCTAATGTAGAATATACAAGTGCAAATAATCCTTCAGAATAGAACGATTCTTCAAGACCGTTTCTTCAAAACCTTTAAAGCTTTATCTATGCAGCAAACTGAACACTAAGCAGGGCCATTAAAGGAAGAAAAAGAGACAAGCCTTGAGCTTGGAAGGCATAAAGCACATGAGACATGAGTGTTGGTCGCTGTATAATCTTTATTCGTTTCTGATAAAGGTTCTTATCAAGTATCTGTGATGGATGACGCATTCTGGAGAGGACACAGCCAGACACTTAGCTTTCTTCTTCTGTAATAAGAGAAAAGAAATTACTTCTCTGCATACAAACATTTTTTTTTTTTTTTAATTTCACACCAATACAAGACCCATGCAATAAGAAAAGTAGTGCACTTCAATCAATTATTAAAGGAGGCTGCATCCCAAATAAACAGCGCCACTCCTTTAGAAGACCTGTGCCTAGTATTACTACTTAGCTCTAGTCAAGAGACTGCTTTAGCTAGAATATCAGACAATGGCCAGGCGTGGAGCTAAACACAGGCAATGCCTATAATACAATATTGCATTAGGCTTCACCCACATATACGTTAAGGTCTTGTCGACACACTTGAAAATATCAAAGACCCTCCCACATTAGAATACTAAAAAGTGCCTGTGATTGTACCTTCCACTTCCTCCTCCTCTTCCTCGTCTTCATCATCTTCATCCTCATCAGAGCTAAATGTGCCATCAGGCAGGCTGTATATCCGAATAACTTGCTGTAAGTGTATAGAAATAATACATGAGCAGTCAGAACTACCTTTGTGTAGGCAGTATATAACATGAATCAGAATCATTACGCATTTAGTTTTACATTTTTTGAGACTCTAGCCCTTATGTGCATAGAATTTGGACACAAACAGTTCTTGGGGTGCCATACTATGCTGCTGTGGGCAATATGTGCCAGCATATAATGAATCCATATTAAAAACATTATAGAGATATACAGCACCTCTAGTGTGGCATTAGATCCAGAATGGCATTTTTTTTTTTTTTAAGTATGTTGGGTTGTATCACAACATTACAAACCCACCATCCTATACACACACTATTCATACCTTGTTGGGGTCCTTCAGAATTAGGTATTTGCCTTCATCCAGCTTCATACAAATGTCGATCACACAGCGCAGGATACCCCAGGCATTCTCCATACTCAAGTTTATTTG
Source organism: Leptodactylus fuscus (assembly GCF_031893055.1). Classification (NCBI taxonomy): domain Eukaryota; kingdom Metazoa; phylum Chordata; class Amphibia; order Anura; family Leptodactylidae; genus Leptodactylus; species Leptodactylus fuscus. Next base: position 37,488,291 of record NC_134273.1, read on the forward strand.
GTTGGCAAATTCACTGGGTTTGAACTGTTGAGTGCCAAGGACCACATGACGAGAAGAATCCTTTACATGGTAGCGGGATACATACCTTCAAGGGGAAACCAAAAAAACAAAACTATTAGATTCCAATGAAAAGCAAATATTCCTCTGATCCACAGAGCCAGTTAATGCAACAGACAGTGACTAGAAGAATATCTTACCCCAGTTTGAGATACTCGGAGCCAGCCAGCAAAGCACAGCAGGTCCACCTTGCCAGTTTATAGCTGTTGTTCTTCAGCTCAGTGGCAATGACCGCTCCCCTCTGAGAGTCCAACTTCTGTCGCCAGTCCACACCATTACAGTGCTGAAAGGAACCAAACACTAGACGTCAGCAAGACCAGAATATCCTACCAAGCAACTTGGAAGTAAGATCTTCCATCACTTACCCTTGAATCCCACTCGTTCAGGGTCTTGATATTTATAAATGACACCTCAGCATTTGCACCAGTCATCACTCCGTCATGCTCACATCGCACCACCAGGTCAATATCATCTCCCAATTTCCAGCGTCGGTACCTGTCATCAATAAGACATGATGAAGTTTCTTGCAAGTTTTCTTTTTTGGACACGGGCATGTGACACAGTCAAACCACTCACCTGTACGCTACAGATGCCACTTCATTTTTATCCACATCATCTTCTATGAAGGGGTTTGGGTTCGGAAATTTGTATTTCTCTTTGCCCTGTGGTACATAAATATTATAATGGAGCCTTTGTATAACAATCTCACAGACTCATGGTACAGACTGACAATTGACAAGTATTTATCTACTACTATTTAAGACCACCATATATAAGCAGAATCTGAGTAAGGCTAAGGTCACACCTGCACTGTGTTCACCATTTTGCAAGTTAAAATAATGGCAGTGTCAGATTGGTCATACAATGGATCTCACTGACTTAATGGGTCCATCAGGTTTCCTGGACAAAATAGGGATTCTTGCAGCACTATACACTCACCGGCCACTTTATTAGGTACACCATGCTAGTAACGGGTTGGACCCCCTTTTGCCTTCAGAACTGCCTCAATTCTTCGTGGCATAGATTCAACAAGGTGCTGGAAGCATTCCTCAGAGATTTTGGTCCATATTGACATGATGGCATCACACAGTTGCCGCAGATTTGTCGGCTGCACATCCATGATGCGAATCTCCCGTTCCACCACATCCCAAAGATGCTCTATTGGATTGAGATCTGGTGACTGTGGAGGCCATTGGAGTACAGTGAACTCATTGTCATGTTCAAGAAACCAGTCTGAGATGATTCCAGCTTTATGACATGGCGCATTATCCTGCTGAAAGTAGCCATCAGATGTTGGGTACATTGTGGTCATAAAGGGATGGACATGGTCAGCAACAATACTCAGGTAGGCTTTGGCGTTGCAACAATGCTCAATTGGTACCAAGGGGCCCAAAGAGTGCCAAGAAAATATTCCCCACACCATGACACCACCACCACCAGCCTGAACCGTTGATACAAGGCAGGATGGATCCATGCTTTCATGTTGTTGACGCCAAATTCTGACCCTACCATCCGAATGTCGCAGCAGAAATCGAGACTCATCAGACCAGGCAACGTTTTTCCAATCTTCAATTGTCCAATTTCGATGAGCTTGTGCAAATTGTAGCCTCAGTTTCCTGTTCTTAGCTGAAAGGAGTGGCACCCGGTGTGGTCTTCTGCTGCTGTAGCCCATCTGCCTCAAAGTTCGACGTACTGTGCGTTCAGAGATGCTCTTCTGGCTACCTTGGTTGTAACGGGTGGCTATTTGAGTCACTGTTGCCTTTCTATCAGCTAGAACCAGTCTGGCCATTCTCCTCTGACCTCTGGCATCAACAACGCATTTCCGCCCACAGAACTGCCGCTCACTGGATGTTTTTTCTTTTTCGGACCATTCTCTGTAAACCCTAGAGATGGTTGTGCGTGAAAATCCCAGTAGATCAGCAGTTTCTGAAATACTCAGACAAGCCCTTCTGGCACCAACAACCATGCCACGTTCAAAGGCACTCAAATCACCTTTCTTCCCCATACTGATGCTCGGTTTGAACTGCAGGAGATTGTCTTGACCATGTCTACATGCCTAAATGCACTGAGTTGCCGCCATGTGATTGGCTGATTAGAAATTAAGTGTTAACGAGCAGTTGGACAGGTGTACCTAATAAAGTGGCCGGTGAGTGTATGTCCAGCATTTCTGCAATGGAGGCTGCTAATGAAGACTCCAATGCAGATGACAGGATGGGGTGAGAGAAGATTTTGGCTGCAGAGATCACACTGACCTAGCCACTCTGTATACACACACAGCACGGACACCCGGGCCCAACACAGTAAAGAAAGGGATGGTGCAGACAAGTAGAAATGCATTTATATTATAGCTCTCAGCTCCTAACTGCAAACTTTTTTACACGTCGGACAATCCCTTTAAAAACCATTACATCATAAAATGTATTAGGCAAATGTGAGCCAATTATAACACAACAACACACTCACCATCTGCAGACACTGCTGGGAGAAGTTGTGGTTGATGTAGGTCGCCTCCATGGCCAGGTTTCTTGGAGAGTTGAATGAGTTCACCTCATCCTGAGGGGGTTCATTGGCAGTTTCGCTGACTGTCAGCAGATCTAGGATTAAACAGAATTAAAAAATAGAAATGGGTTAACGTGGGAAAAATTCCAATTATTTTATTTTACTAAATCCAATAGTCAAATGTTAAATAAGATGCATTCTCCTAAAAACATGCTGCTACTTAAAGAAATAAAAGAAACTTAGGATCCTTACCAAAGTCCGAGTTGTCTCTCTTGTCAAAGAAGATTTTGGATCCTACTCTTTGAACCACGATATCCCAAGAGTTCACAGAACGGGTGCAGCACATGAGTGTGGCAAGAATGGCATCTGTGGCAAACACGTTTCCCTGTGTTTTTGCCAACTGTGAACAGAGAAGTATCAGAGGAATTAGAACAGGACAGGAACTTCTGTATGACAAAGTTCACATGGACTATGATGCTACACAGACATAACCTCAAACTATGAACACATAAAAATCACCTTTCTGATGACGGGATCGTCTGTGGTTGTCACAGTATGGAAGATTCTCTTGATGCTCTTTAATGGCCTTTCATTCCTTGTGGTGATTCGATCAAAGGCTTTGTCGTAGTATTCCAGAGCACCGCAGCACTCTCTAGAGTGGAGAGAAAAGGGAAGATATCTAATTTATGCCAAACTCATGTCCCACTAAGGGCGGGTTCACACCAGCGCCCGATCTCCGTTTTGCACATTTCCGTTTCCTGCACGAGAAACTGGACAGGAGACGGAAATCTGCAGACACTTTTAAAACCCATACATTTGAATGGGTTTGGAAAGTATCCGGCCGTGAGCGTTGATAAGCGCTTTGTGTTCTCTGCGGCAAAACAGGTTTTTTAACCGAACACAACATTGGACATGCAGGACTTTGTGTCCGGTTAAAAACAAAACAAAACAGTTTTGTCGCGGAGAGCACAAAACACTCACAGGCGCTCACGGCTGGACACAGTATGCCAGGTTTCTGTCTTCTGATATGACTCTGCAGGAGGCGATCATAGGGATGCCCATGTAACCTATAAACATTTAATAAGTCGTTCCTCTTGCTTTTACTTATTTTCTGTTATGCAACGAATGGAGGGATGACCATACACATAAAATAAACCACAACTCCTATAACCACAGTAGCTCAACTCTGGGGAAAAAAAGGGATAGTGGTCTCCATAGGTGGATAGAGATATATAGCTGGCAGGAGTGTAGTCTGTGATTTTCACAGTCCTATAGACTTTAACAGGTGTCCACGATCCACAAAACAGACCAATAAAAAACAAAAAAGGATTGTAAAAAAAATGCACGCATGATTTGTACAAAGTTCTTTACAAGTCCCAAAAACCGCCACAAAAAAGCCTGTGTGAAGGAAGCCTTACAACAAGTAGCTGAGAATCCAGAGTTACTCACATGTCTAATGGGTCTGACACCTCCAGGTAACGCATTTTCATCAAGCGTGGAAAGTCCATTTCTTCCTTGACTTCCCAGTCACTGCGGACTTCCACAGAGGAATCTCTTGGTTTCAGCTGAGCCTATCCGGGTAGGACACGTGTTAGTGCATACACTTCTACGGCAACCACTAAGGCAGCGCTCATTTTCCCGTCAGCGTGTTACTATGGAGACCATGTTATAGGTCCCAGTGATTTAAGAGTGCATCAGAAACGCACGCCACGTGCCTAATAAGGGGTAATACCTTTGTGCTTCACACACTGATAAATTCTACTAATCTACAGATACTTCCGTAGACTTATCCTTACAGAAACACAGCGTTTACCTGAGACTTTTGATCCCACTTCTGACGAACACCAAACTGCTTCTGAAATTTCTTTTGCAGCCTCAAACGATCCCTGGAAAGCCATTAAATAGATCTTTAGTAAATAGCTAGTGCCTTGTATTAACCAATTCACTGCCATCACAGTGCAATAACCACACGGGTCAGTAACGTGGTTTCCACTTACCTCTCCTTCTGCTTGGCGCTCTTAGGTAATGTCTGCATGTTGAATTGGAGCATATTTCTTCTGTCTTTATCACGACGCAGATTCCTCTGTAGGCAGAGCATAGAGAAACACTCTCAGTGATGCTTGTACTATCGCTGATAGAACAGTCTACACATCCAAACCTGTGACAATCGACTCTCTGACAACCTCATTTACCTGAGCAAAGCGCAGCCGATTCCTTTGGTACGCAGTCTTCTGCATCTTCGTGGTGTCCACAAGCTGGAAGCTGGTCTCATCCTCCTCATGGAAATAGGCATACTGACTGCCGCCACCAAACTGGGAAGAATATTTATCTAGATGGCAAAAAGCAAAAGACTGTGAGCAAATCTCATTACAATACACATAACAGGAGGCCAATCCAGTCAAAAGTATCTCAGATATGACACAGGTAACTGATGATAAAATTAGTGGACCACCATTGACCTCCAAAATAAGTGGCAATATAGAGCTCACACCTCCTTTCTACATTGCTCGAAGTATATACCACACACAGCATATAAGGGTCCATTCACATGGAGGAAAATGATGAAGAATTTTCCACGCTGAAATAAAAGCCTTCCAATAACTTCAATGTGTAGCGTGCATAAGACGGAAACCACTGAACTCAATGGGATTCTGTTTTACAGGGCCGCTTCTTTACACAAGTCTTATGGCAAAAACAGTGACACAAAACTCTATGTGAATGCTCCCTTAAGACTGCAGGTTATGAGAAGTTATGGATATATGTATTTACTGAGTCTCTAAGTCATACTGAGTGAACTGACAAGTGCCTACAGGTCTGAACAAGTGCTGATACTTACTGGTGTATCTCTTGTCTTGATAGGTGGCCCCTGTCCAGTCTGCAACCTTATCAGCAAAAGCAGATACAACACACCCAGTTAGCCCATGCACACTTACAAGTACCCACACATGACATCAAAGATGGCTTATATTGCATGTATGACATTTCAGTATGTAAGATACACTTTATATGAACAGAGCAGATAAAGAAAATACAAAATAAATAAATAATAATAATAATAATAAAAAAATCACCTTTCCCAGGCGATCTCCTTTGCTGAAGGGTTGGTAGGGCATGTCCTTGAACTGATCAGGTACGGCACAGGGTCCCCAGCCCAGGGGATTGTCATTTATTACTGGCGCCTGAAATTTCGCCATTTTGAGAGATCTGGAGGATGAAAACAAAACAGTGACCATTAAAACCTATACAGTGGATTTCAGGATCTGATCTAAGAGGCTTCAGGCATTCTGAACTGATGCTTAAAAACTCTGACACAAGACTTTCTACTCAAGAGCATCACTTAAAACAACGATACAACAAAAGGGTTTTCTAATAATGCAACTTGTCCCCCGTCCTGTGGATAGAAGATAAGCTGCAGGTCAGTGGGCACCTATCCATTGGGACCCCCAACTATCACAGGTGAAGTACAGAGTTTGGCTCTCCCTGGCAGTTTCATAGAAACAGATGGAGCAGCAGTGAGCCTGCAGGACCACCACTCTGATGGGCGTTTGTTATTGGGAAACTGAAAGTGGGGGAGAATAAAGGTCTCAGCAACTCCAATGGAGATTCCGATGCAGATGTGAAGCCAGCCTGAAGCTGCAGTGAGGTATTAGGGAGGTGAAGGTGTCCATCTTTACAGGATGTATAACGTCACCTTCTCTGCAAAATCTTACACACAACGTTTATTGAAATAGATAAAACTGGGCACATACATAGACACACAAATCACACTAGAAATAACAGCGCGTGTCTACATGATACACTACACAACAATGATAAAGGTAGATAGTCTTGGGAATAGCAGAAATAGGAATGTAACAAAAGATGCAAGAAAAAAAACAACTAAAGAAAACGGGGTGAAAAGGGTGGGGGAAGATAAGGGGCGTACAGGGTTACAAGATACTTCACTATATGTACAAGGAATCAACGACCCAGAGGGGGCCTGAGAGGCACCATGAAAAATATGGGCTGGAGATACATGTCTGATGGCCGGGAGCCCCATGACCCCCAGTCCTTCTTACTGCACAACCACATTAAGTGCAAGTCTGAATAAGCACAATAGGAGCTGACAACATTATTCAATGTATACGGAGCTTATTTATTCTAGTGATCAGTGGGGGTCCCTGCAGTGATCTGACATGTATAACCTATCCTATGGGTAACAGAAATGCAGGCTTAGGGAAATACCCCCTTCAAGAGGTTGGTGCCCACCCCCAACAATCAGCTGATTCCTGCCCCCCCTGGTAAACCACTGCCCTACACCTAACAACAGATGTGGCACCATTATATGAATGTGTTACTACCCAAGAGCATCACTAAAGAAGAGGGGAGGGGGTTCAACTGGGACATAAGGGAACGTTAACCCCCAGGCTTACAGAGCGCACAAGCAGATGTCTGCACCAGTCACATATAGGACTGGCCTACGTGGCCTTAGAGGTGACCGTAGCAGCGTCCAGTACACACTGTGCTCCTGAGCGCTAACTACTACCAACAGCGCTAAACACCGGAGCTGCAAGGCCTCAGTCCTATCATCATCCCTCTAAACAGCTAAGAAATAACCCATCCACATCATCCCACCTCCCCGCCACCCTCACAGCCCCCCGCCTTACCAGTGTACACCGCTCTCTCAACCGGATGGCGGCGGATATCTGCAAGGCCGCACACCAACCCGCTCTCCGGAACCGGCTCTTGTGTAGGGAGAAGTAAAAGAGAGCGCTTTACGCAGTTCCGCCAGCACTGTCGCAAAACTTCATAATAGAGCGCATTCAGAACGTGCCAGGAGTGTCGTGAACTCTACGTGCTGACGTCACGTAATTACCATAGAGAAAACAAAGCTCTATCAGCGCGACGACGCAGACCATAGAGTAGGAGCTATGTGTCTGTGTGTAGTGGAGGACTGCAGGGCTCTGCGGCAGTGGAGACGCTGTGTGTGGCTTGTGCCCTGTGCCTGTCGCTGCCTGCTTTGCTTTTTTCCTTCACTGTCTAAAGTATAAAGAGGTTTTCCCACAGGACATAATAGTATTTACATCTGCAGACTGTTAAAAGCTAAACATTTTTGCAAATATAAATGATAATTTTTTTTCTTGGAGATTTTTTCTGTCCATCTTAGAAGTGACCATCTGTTGTCTTAATGGATATGGTTGTGAATGGAGGAACTTTCTATAGTCCAGCCCTTCTCAGAATCCCAGCCATGATATCCGTATTGTGGACAGATTATCAGTCCGTCCCTCTAAGAGCCGTAACTTTTTCTTATTTTTCAGTTCACTGAGCTGTATGAGGACTTGGATTGTGCAGGAGGGGCTATGTAATGGTACCATGTAATATAACATACAATGTCCTGGGAAGCTGGAAACAAATTCAGAGTGGGAAGGAATTCGAGAAAACTGTGCGACTTTCTTATAGGCTTACAGTGTTCACTATGCAGCCAAACTTACATGTCCCTTGTATCCTACGTGTCGGAATGATTACAGGGAAATGTTGTTGGCGTCGATGATCCGCCTGCTCCAGCGTTTTGGCAGCTCTCAAGCTTGCCTTCCACTGAACTTGTTTCTCGTGCCATACCTGAGATTGTTCCAGTATCTCAGGAGCATGCAGATCAGATAATAAGAATGGACTCAGTGTTATCTGTGTGTTTACATAAAGAGATAACAGACCAGGCTTTATCAGCAACCTCCAATTAGCTGATAGTCCAGCAGGCAAGAGCAGTTTAATATAGTATATAAACAGAAATTGATAACAGTTGTGAAGCCATGTCATTTACCGGTATAAAAGTATCCTATGTGTTATTCCAGGTTCCAAACTACCTATGTGGCAAATTTCATCCAAAACCGTTCAGCCGTTTTTGTGTGATTGAGTAACAAACATACAAACTTTCACATAGTAGGAAGGATAGGATAGGAAGTAGGATAGGATATCTCCAGCCTGATGTGCTGTTTATTTATATCATTTTGCTTGGTGTTTTGAATGCTTTTTATTAAAAAATTTTATGGAAATGAAATGGCAAAAAAACCCTGTTTTGATTTTTTTTTCTCCTGCTACGGTGTTCACCGTATGGGGCCGGATATGTGCCTAGTTAGCCTAAAGCTAAGCAGCGTCTTCTCCCAGCTTGTTTTGCCTTTAATGTGAATAATAAGCTAAAGTATAAAAAAAATCTATGTCTATCTGACCTTTATTTGCTGTCTGCTACAACAGGGATGGGGCAGGCCAATATTTGAGGGGTGTAGTGCGGTTCCTGAGCACAGATTCTACCTCATTGCCAGTTTTCTACATGAAATTGTATTGTTCTCCCTTTATGTTGTATTTCATCCATCTTGGAAGCCACACCCCTTGTCCCCAAAACTGTGGGAAAAAACAGCAGCGAGTTTAATACCAAAATTGCATTGCCCCAATGTGTCTGATTTTCATTACTGACCTGTTTCTTTCTATGTAGGTGTAGATGTTCTCATTATTGGCGTCCACACAGTTTTGCTAGGCAACAGTTCTGCTGCTGTCTCTATAAATGAACACTTCCTTCCATCAATTTTCAGAGTCATTTTCACATACAAAAAGAGGATTGTGGGGACTGATCAGGTAATATTCAGCCAGTGTTAGGATTCATGCACATGACCGAGTGTGCAGGCCGAGTCTCCTCCTATGGGGGTCAATTTGGTGGTGCTGGTCAGCTACTGCTGCTTTTTTTTTTTTTTCTTTAAATAGGCTATTACCGGCTGGAGCTACTCCAGCCGGTAACGGGCCCTACTTAAATACCGATCCTGGCAGGGGCTGGGATCGGTAAGTGACGCCGCGGGCCCTATAAGCACTATTATACTCGGTCTTTTCGGACCCCCGAGTATAATGATCGGAGGCCCAGAAGAGATAACGGAACATAAAAAACAGTGTTACTTACCTCTACACGCTCCGGGCATGCTTGGGGCCTACTTTCATGACGTCACATGACCGGGCCTGCATCCTTATGTGTCGTGACGCAGGCCCCCCGGTCACATGACGTCCCGGCTGTCAGAGGAGTCGGGAGATAGGGAAGTAACAGTATTTTTTAATGTTTTTTTCCCCCTTGGGTCTCCGATTATTTATTATTATAAAAATGGGTAGCCGCGACTGAATGCCGGCGCACTGCACCAATATCCAGCTGCGCACTCCGCTCCGGATTAAGCCCAATGAATGGGCCTAGTTGGGAGGAGGGAGTGTCTTCAGGCCGAATCGCAAGGCAAAACGGCCTGAAGAATGAGCACGTCCATTCTTTTTTCCGGGAGCCGGAGCAAACGACTCCTGGAAAAAAAGACCTGACCGGCACTCATTGATTTCAATGGGAGCTGTCTTTTTGGTCATGATTTTGAGGCAAATACAGCCTGACCAAAAAACCCAGTGTTAACTTTCCCTAAGATTTCTGTTATTGAAGTTAGGTGGACAGACAGAGTATCAGGCTAAGGTTCCACAGGGAGAGACATGCCAGTGACTATGCCAATGACATGTTGTATAAACATAGACAGCAGGTTCACCCTTCCTGCATTGTAACTATTGACAGTGAATGTTGATGGCTGTGTTGCAACCCACAAGTTACTGTGATGAGACAGTCACCAGAAATGTAGCTTTATATTTTTGCCAACTGTGAAGTTGCAGCAACTTGCAAGTTACAGAATGACTATACACTGTCTACCAATAAGTACTTGGACACCTGTGTTAGAATAGAAAAATAACATTTATTCCTATACAATAGTTGGTAGAACCAGCAGACGCTTCCTTACGGATGGTATTGATGGACACAATACTCCCGGATGCCTGGTGAAACTCCTGGTATATGTGAGCCATTGTTTGGGTGCAGTTTCTCTGGCCAGCGCTTGTCGGTCTCTATCTCCCAGTTTTGGGGGTCTGCTGACTCGGGGCACATTCCGACAATCACCTTTCGCCTTCCACTTCATAATCACATAGGCAACTGTAGATTTTGGGTAATTCAGTTCGCTTGCTATCTCCCTTAAGGATCGACCATTTCTGTGGTACCCCACAATTACCCCTTTCTCGAAATCGGACAATTCTGCACTTCGCTGCATCTTGCATGTGACTAATGCCAATGTTGTTTCCTATTTAATGGCGGAAGGCATGACGTACATCATAGCCGCAGATATCTTCATTTGCACAGGTGTCCAAATACATATTGGTAGACAGTGTATTCACTTTTGTGCAGACAGTGTGATCTTTAGGGCCAAAGTTACTGTGAAGCCCTAACAGGTCGTCTCGTAGCTAGAATTGAGCCCTCATGAATGAATGGCTTCCTGACGCAGCTCTTCATGCTGAAAAGTAAAGGGGCTAATTGAAGAGCTCTCGCTGGACTGACACATACCATGAAAGTGCACACACTGCTACATCTTCACTTCAATCTGTGCCATCAGCAGACATGTTTGCTGTTAGTCATTAATCTAACATTTGGTTGTTTTGCCATCAATTTTCCAGAGCTGTCTTATTTAAAGTGAAGATCAGCTGTTCTCGCTGCAGCCCACCACCCCGCCATCCTGTCTCTTTCCACCTCTGTGAAATATGTCTTTCTAGAGAAATGACTTTTCAGGGCTTTTTAACTTTCAATACATTCATCACTGTTGTACGGCCACATAGTCACATCATTTCTTGTTGGAAATGTCAGCATTTCTTTAGCAAGTTCCATTTCCGGAAACTTCATGGGTTAATAGAATTGACTTTGGTCGCACAACTAAGGTCAGACATGATTCACACAACTCCTATAGACTTCTTTGTTTTCATGCCTGTTCCTAAAGAGTTTGTAAAGGAAAGTTCATCTTAACCCTCCTGTCCTGAAAGGCCCCCAGAGTGTTTAACGTGGGGGGGCACATGGTGTCACTGCCCCCAGGGAATTTTTGGTGCTGTTATTTGAGTTTATTATTAAATATTAATATTCAGTTTTATTGGTTGAGTCTAATTAAGTTCTCTCCTATTTTCTGAGGTAACTTAAAGAAATGGTGCTTGCCACTGGGGTCAAGCTAGGTCAGCTGTGCCTAGCACGAGCAGGTTCTAGAAATTTCCAGCTGTTCTGCCTGTCAACGGGACATCAGCTGATTGGATGCCAGATGTTTTGCCCAGTAACCAGTTAAGCAGCTGATTGGACAGCTGTTTTATGGCGGGAGAATTTGAACATAAAAGACGGCTCAGCTGGTGAGATGCGTCAGTCTTGAAGAAAAACAGCTGGGATTCAAGTCAGCGCCCGCCCTCCCTCCCGAATTCTCAATTTCAAGACTGTCGCAAAGTTTTATTAGAGGGGGTTTTAGTCACCCAGATATTTCTGGGTGGACTTGAATGGTCAGAATTTGTGTACATCGTTTACAGTTGGTTTTATTTTATTCATTGATTGATTCATTATAAAATGGTTATTTATCAAAATTATTTGATAATTTATTTGATTTTATATTTATTGGACTATTTATTTTCAATTATTATTTAACCCCGAAAATAAAACATCGCGGCCTATTTTATTTCCACAAAGCAGTTGTCGTGTCTTTATTTATTTATTTGATAAAGTTTATATTTGGTATGGTTATTATGCAGTATGTGGTTGTGTGCCTGTGGGTCATGTGACACCATGTCTCCCCTAGATCCCCTCCTTATATAATTGACCTAAACTGAACCTGACAATCTACCAGCAGCATATTACAGAGCAAGAGGAGCAGATCAGATTGATATATAAACTGAACGGCCACTTTATTAGAGACTCCAGCCCTTTCAAGTTATGACTGTTCCTTAAGGAGATTAGACAAGTGACCCTGGAGTGCAGCACAGAATCAAGTGAGATTTTGGCCGGGGCCCCACTGGACGGAAACGCCGCGATTTGCCAGCGGCGGAAATGTTGCGGTAAAAATCACAGCGTTATACAGTAACTGCCAAATGGATGAGATTGTTGCGAATCCCATGCCCACTTTGTGTTAAATACCGCAGCGCGGACACACTGCGATTTCCAAAACTGGAGCAGTTTTGGAAATCGCAGCATATTATATGTACGGAAACACTGGCGGTTTCCCCATAGATATAATTGTAACAGAAAGTCCGCGGAGAAAAACTCTGCAAACTTTCTGTTTAAAGTGCTGCAGGAAGAACCGTGATGCGTTCCTGCCGCGATTTTCCTGCAGCACTTTATGGCTGTGGGTCGTCCATTGGGTCTTAGCCTTAGGCTGCATTGTACAGTACCAGCAAAGTGAATGAGTTTCTGGCTAACCCCATCCAAACGTTGTGGAAAAAAAAAAAATCTGCAGAAAAGCTACATTTTCAAAAACACATGCGTTTTTGAAAAATGTAGCATGTCAGTTTTACTTTCACAAACGCCTACATTTTCCCTATACTGTAGATATAATAAGGGAAGAAAACCGCAGAGAAAACCGTAATGAATAAAACACAAAGCGTTTCTGATTTAGGCTAAGGTCACACATAGCGGGTCTGTTGCTCTATCATGCTGCAGCCGAACTTTTGGCAAAAAACTGACAAAATTGGTTCCAATCCAAAAAAACGCTGTGTGAACTTACCCTAAGGCTGGGGCCCCACAGGCCAGAAACACCACAAATTGCCTGCGGTGGAAACGCCGCAGGAAAAATTGCGGCGTTTTACAGTGCAGTTTTGGAAATCGCAGCATGTCAATTATATCTACGGAAACACCGGTGGCTTCCTCATAGATATAATTGTAATAATTGAGGAAAACTCATCAAACATACTGTTTAAAGCTCTGCAGCAAGAACCACGATGTTTGCCGCCACGGTTTTTCCCGCAGCGCTTTATTGCTGCGGGTCGTCCCGTGGGGCCTAAGGCTGAGACCCGACATTGCGGAAATACAGCTTTTTTTGCTGCATTTATTTTTTTTTTTGATCCAATGCCAGGAATGGAGTGAGCAGTGGTAAGAAGTATAAGTTCCCATTCTTCTTGCAGTCATTCTTGGCTTTGGCTCAGAAAAACACAACAATATATACAACAAAAAAAGGCTGTGTTTTTACAATGTGGGACTGAAGCCTGGCATGAACACCATGTCAAAACAATGTGCCATTTTACAGTCCCTGCAAACTGGATGGGTATACTAGCAGTGAGGAACGCCCCGCCCCCCTCCTGACTGCATTTGTCCATAACTAGTACGGGGGAGGGGGGGGGGGGTGTTCCTCACCATTCAGCATCATGGCTGGGTGGTAAGGATCGCCCCCTCACAGTACAGCGCTATGGACTCTACTGTCAGGAGGGGCGTTCCTCACAGACTGTCAAGAACACCCTGCTGACAGTGAAGAACTATCAGTGATGGCACCAATAGCTCTTCTCTCGGGGCACATAGCGGGAAAGCTGACAGTGTGCTAAATTCAGTGTACTGTCAGCTTTCTAGTGGTATATAAAATACCATGTGCCCAAGGATGTGAAATGTCTTCTTTAAAGTTTACTTGTCACCATAAAACTGACTTGATTCTTACAGATTAGACTCTATTTTCATAGTGACAGGCATCCTTTAAAGGGGCTCTATCAGCAAAATCATGCTGATAGAGCCCCACATATGCGTGAATAGCCTTTAAAAAGGCTATTCAGGCCCCGTACATGTTATATTAAACTACCCCCCCACCCCCCCCGTTTTAACCCCTTAGTGACCAGCCTGTTTTGGACCTTAATGACCAAGCCAAATTTTTGAAATTTGCCCTGTGTGACTTTATCAATGAATAATTCTGTAACAGTATATTGCATCCAAGCGATTCTGATATTGTTTTTTCGTGACATGTTGTACTTTACTGAGAAGGTAAAATTAGACTGATATAACTTGTGTAAATTTATTAAAAAACTCGCAAATGCTGAAAATTTTGAAAATTTTTCAATGTTTTCCATTTTTAGTTGCGATATCTCACATATACACAATAATACAGGGCAAAAAAGTTACTAGTTATATATTTCCAAATGTTCCTTTTGTGTTTCAAGCATATTTGAGATAATTTTAGCATATTTGAGTAACTTAGACAATTTACAAGTTTATCAAGTTTATAAGCAAATTTTGGAAATTTTCAGTGTGTGATTTTTTCCTGTACCAAGCTATGTTTGCAGACAGGAATAGGTGGCATAATGACAGAAACTCCCATTAAATGACCCAATTTGGAAAACTAGACCCCTTCAGGTATTCTTTGAGGGGTATAGTGAGCATTTTGATCAAACAAATGTTTTGCAAGAATTATTACAAATGATGAAAAAAATTTCATTTTCATTTTCTTCAAATATGTGTCATATTAAAGCCAGTTTTTTTGCACACAACACATCAAAAAGAAGAAACACACCCCAAAATATATCACCCCACTTCTCCCATGTTAAAAAATGTTCACTTTGTGGCCTTAGTCCTATGTACGCACATACAGTAGGGCCTAAGAGGTAAGGAGGGCCAAATGGATTTCAAAACACAAATTTTGCTTGCAGATATTTTATGTCCATTGCACATTCAAACAAGATTTGAGTTACCAAAGCAATTGAAAACACCCATAAATGACACCATTTTATAAACTAGACCCCTTAGGGTATTCATTGAGGGGTATAGAGAGTACTTTGACCCTATAAGTTTTGAGAAAATTTGCGTCAAACAAAAAAAATTTCATATTTTTTACACAAGTGTCATTTTGTAGGCCGTTTTTTTTTGCACATAACACAAGAAAATGAAGAAAAACACCCCAAAATAGATGACCCCATTTCACCCGTGGTCAAAAATGTACAGTTTGTGGCCTTAATCCCATGTACGGACGCACAGTAGGGCGCAAAAAGAAGGGAGCACCAACTGGATTTCAAGACACAATTTTTGCTTCTAAATGTTTCAGGCCCATTGCGCATTCAAACAAGATTTGAGTTACCAAAACAATTGAAAACCCCAATAAATGACCCCATTTTATAAACTAGACCCCTTGAGGTATTCATTGAGGGGTATAGTGAGTATTTTGACCCCATAGGTTTTAAAAGAATTTGCGTCAAACAAAAAATTCTCATATTTTTTACACAAAAGAGTAATTTTAAAAGCAGTTTTTTTGCACATAACACATGAAAATGAAGAAAAACACCCCAAAATAGATGGCCCCATTTCTCCCGTGTTCAAAAATGTACACTTTGTGGCCTTAATTCTATGTACGGACGCACGGTAGGGCCCAAAAAGAAGGGATCACCAACTGGATTTCAAGACACAAATTTTGCTTGCAGATATTTCAGGCCCATTGCACATTCAAACAAGATTTGAGATACCAAAACACTTGAAACCCCCCATAAATGACCCCATTTTATAAACTAGACCCCTTAAGGTATTCATTGAGGGGTATAGTGAACATTTTGACCCTATAGCCGTTTCACAGATTTTACTAACTTAGGGATGTGTAGGTTAAAAATTAGTAAAATGTCCCTTTATCCCCAAAGTTTTCATTTTCACAAGGGGTTAAAGGAGAGAAAGCCCCCCACAGTTTGTTACACAATTTCTCCTGAACACGGCAATACCCCATATGTGGCCATAATCTGCTGTATGGGGACATGGTGGGGCTCAGAATGGAATGAGCGCTATTTGGATTTTGGAGGGCAGATGTTGCTGGAATAGTTTTCAGGTGCCATGTCGCATTTGCTGAACCCCTAAAGTACCAATACAATGGAAAGTCCTCAGATGTGACCCCATTTTAAAAACTACACCCATCAAGGAATGTATCAAGGGGTATTATCATTTTGAGCCTAAAAATGCTTCCCAAAAATTAATGTACAAAATGAAAATTGAAATTTTTAAAGAAATATGCCATTTCGGTGCCCAATACGTTGCACCCACTTTGTGTTGTCAGAGACCTGCAC